>NC_140934.1:77677466-78072466 GCF_014529385.1 Adiantum capillus-veneris | reverse complement strand
TGTACAGTGACAAAGCACTATTCATCTTGCAAAGAATTCATCCTTTCACTCAAGAAAAAAGCACATTGAGGTAAGATATCACTTCATACGTATTCTTTTGGAAGAGGGTCAACTAAAGCTAGGAAAGATGCACACAACTGAGAATCCTACAGAGATATTCAAGGATAAGAAGCCATGATGGAAAGCAGTCACAGGTTTGGTGTGGGGATCAGTCTTCAAGTGGGAGATTGCTAACTATGGAGCCTGATTTACCCCTTGTAACTTTTAGTCTTAAAACGCATACTAATAAGGCCTCCATTATGAAGAGAAGCCATGATGCGTAAGAAAAATCATTCGCCAAAAAATCAAAAATTCATGCCCAGTCTCAAGCTTTGCTCGAGACTGGGTTCACCAGAATATTTCCTTTTCTACCAGAATATTTTGGCCGGACGACGGTAAAAAAATGATCGAAAAACAGCCGATTGGTTGGCCGATTGGCCGGTGGCCGAAAGTTAATGGCCGATTGGCCGGTGGCTGGAAGTCAATGTGCCGATGGCCGAAAATATTTGGCTGGTGGCTAATTTCTACCCAAAATTTTCTTTTCAAGGGTGACCACGCATGGGCGCATAGGAGAATTCAACTCGAACTTGTCTACACAAGGGTGGTTACACACGGCTTCCTCTCATGAGAGAGGCCATCCCTTTTGGCCTAAAAAAGGAGGTCTCTTCTACAGACAAGATGCATTGTGGTGCATTGTGAAGTTGATGAAACAAGGTGTATGTGACGTGGTGAGAGTGAAGCAAGGTGAGAGCTCCATTAAGGGTATAATCCCTTTGTAGCCTACTTCTAGTTTGAAGTACTAAAGCCATTGAGTGGCTTCTTTCCCGTGGACGTAGCCCACACTGGGTGAACCACATCTCTCTCTCTCTCTCTCTCTCTCTCTCTCTCTCTCTCTCTCTCTCTCTCTCTCTCTCTCTCTCTCTCTCTCGTAAGATAGATTTATGAGGCCTCTTGGGATAGTTTCAATACGATGTTAGATCCTCTTCTTCTTCTCCTCTCTCTCTCTCTCTCTCTCTCTCTCTCTCTCTCTCTCTCTCTCTCTCTCTCTCTCTACTCTATAATCTCTCGTGTATGAAAATTATCTCTCTCCATTAAGTAAACTAATCTAGTACCTACTTAGCTACGTCATATTTCCCAGAAAGGCCACCAACAAAGTTCCCAATAGGAAGTGATGACCCACAATTGGAAAGTGTTTAGAGACTGCTCTAAACCACATAGTTTGGAGGTGAGATCTACACTATTTTCTTGCATTGGATTTATTTGTATAAGCCCTTTGTAGTTACCCAATGTAACCCATATTAAGCTCCATGATTAGAATACATGCTTCTGGTGTAAGCTTCAACTTATGGAGACATTCATTGGGATAATCCTTTATCTTACACTCACACTCAGAACAATGCCTAAAAATCCAAGCATGCACCATTATGTGCATAGGCACATTTTTTCCATGGCACTCTATAGCCTCGCACATGCTATTCATTCTACAAACCCATGCTACACACTTGATAGCCACATGATATTTTTGGGTAGCTCACATGACCCTTGCCATTACCATTTGTGGTACATATCCATGCACTTATGGATTCCATCTCTCTACCTTGAGCCTACATAATTCCATTATCCATAGCTTGTACTCTCTCTCAATTTCTACAATCAATAAATCAACTTATCATTTCTATATGGTGTACTGAGCTCTCTCTATCTAATCTACCTATTATCTATTGCTATGGTGTAAACACAACCATGAATGCTACAATGGTGTATCCCTATAGCCATTACAAAATTGATGCTCTTAATACTCAACTTCCTTGTGAATTCCTTGATAGTGGTCCAAAGGTCTTGAGCCTTTACACATATCCAATGATAGTAAATTAGATAGAGTGTACTCAGTACAATGAAATGAAATTTTCTTACTTGATTGATTAGAATGAAAGATAAGCACAAGTTTTGCATAGTTGCCTTAGGTAGTCTCAAGATGGAAGGTGGTAATAAAGGTGAGAGTAGTATGTGGGCTATAACAAGTCGTATGTGGCTATAATGCATAGCATGTGTGCATCCCATGAGTAGCATGTGTTAGGGAATTCTATGCAAGAGGTTGTATCCATGCATTTATGGACACATGCTAATAAGCTTGACTTTAGGGATTGGTTACACTAGAGAAAAAACACTTTAGAGTTATCAAAGCATGAGTAGAATGTGTTAGGGAGTCCTATGTAGGAGGTTGTATCCATGCACATAGGAGTGCATGCTAGTAAGCTTGAATTTAGGGATTGGTTACATTAGAGTGTAAAGCTAAAGGCTTACCCCAACACTTTAGACCAAATCTAGAAAAAATCTAAATTTCTCAAAGACTTGATTATGGTGTTTTTCATACCTCCAATGGGTATCTGTTTACCCTACTCCTAGGAATACAAAAAAAAAGATACAAAGTTATGGAAGATAACAAAACACCAACAATTAGTTGTGACTTAATGAAGATCTCCAATTCCTCCACAAGTCTCAAGCCTCCAAAAGTAGTCAAAAAGTCTACCACACTTGATGCATTGTCCAAGATCCATCTCTCCGGCTTCAATTGTGCATGCATCAAATCCCTCTTGATTAGTACACCAACCCCATCATGTTATTGCTTTCCATTATCTAATATGAAAACATTGCAACATCAATATCAGTCATCTTGAAGTACCTAGCAAAGTAGAATGGATGCCTTGCTTTGAGCTACGAAGTGGCACCATCAAGCCATACCTAGTGTTGCTTCCCACTGCAACCCTGGTGTTTCAACCACTTCTTGTGCAATACAAAGCAGTGTTGCGTAGACAAGTGTCCTATCAATTTTATTTTTTTTAATGGGTGGCTTTTTGAATATCTTAAGCATTGACTGTATGTACGAGCTATGAACCAAGATGATAACCATACTTGAATACTAATTGTTTTTACTATATCTCATTTTGGACCTTGAATCCTAAAGAAGGACCACAACAGCAAAAGGAACATTCTCTAAATGTTTTTTAGAATAGTTATCTTACCACTTGTACTTGTAAGTATGTTTAGCGAAAGTAGCAAGCATGCTTGTGAACATAGAAGTGAAGCTCTTGGGAGGCTAACATGCAAAACAACGGCATCTTTTTTCTTTTTTGTGTGGCCTTCTTCATCTAGCTCTTGCGTATCAACATAAGACTTAACCTTGGTAGTCAACAAAGAGAAGTTGTTGCACTCTTCATTTGGACACAATGTGATTTTTTTAATAGTTCTTCCTTTTAACAAAGTGTCGACTATGATTTAATCCTTTAATGAATGCAAGCGATCCCAAAGCGAGTTGTTTACGATGGCAAAATGAATCTTGAAATAGCTTTTTTCTTTCAAAATTTGATTCGAGAGTGTGGAAAGGAGTCCATATGTAATCATTAACAATCATGCAGTTTGACAACTTATCAAAAGATAAATCTTCCAAAATCAAATTTCCACATATGTTTCCCCAACTTGCAACCAAATTAATCAGTATTCCCATATTGAAAGATACTAATCTCACCTCTCATCGTGTGTAATACCAATCTCACTTCCAAAAAAGTGGATGCTACCAAATATGCAAGATGAAAGGTGAGATTGGTACCATTCAATACAAGATCATATTACTATCAACTTCAATCCCAAAGAAATGACGACTACTAAGGACTTGTAGATATTATAAAGGATTTCCTACCTAATCTACTGCTTTAAAATATGAACAAAGATTGATTCACATACCTATTTCTTCTTTTGTCCGAAATAATTTTTATTTTGATAGGTGAGTATTGGCAATTTGGTCTTTGTTCGAAAACCAATAGAATGATTAGACGCAAATTTGTATTGCCACCTAACTTTGGAAATGCCATCTCTCATCTTAGGCATACATAGCCTTCTTCCCTCAAATCAAGAGTCAGATAAAGTATGAGATTTCATACCTTTCACAATTTATAAATGATCCAGAATAGCTCGTTTTCCATGATGCCTACTACTAGATTGTGTGATTGCATTTTGGATGTGTGCATTAAGGGACGAATCCAAGTTTTACAAGCTACAAGGCAGTGGGGAGCATCCACTCAAGAAGTGTACCTTTAATAGCGAGATCATTTTGATAATGTCGCTGTCCCAATTAACGCCTACCTTACTTGCATAATTTGTGTGTGTCTAATGAAGCAAACTGGGGCAAGTTTTGCACCCACAATGTGTATGCTTGAGAGGTTTTGCTTGATATTTGAAATTCTTCTTTGCAGTGGGAGATGCTAATATTGACTATTTTTATTTTTTGCTACTACAAATAGACAACTCAACTTCGACACACGACTCGAGAAGATCGTGGCATCTAGTGGCACTTGTTTCATGCATATGATTTTATGGGGGATGGGCGATTGCATATGTCAACATCATTGGACCTTTTTGCCAAAACTTTTATTAAAAATTTTGATGAGGACTACTTTAAGCACGAGAGAGGACAATGCGAGACCCTATGTTGGCTGCAAGACTAGAAAGGGTACACAATAATTGAGGTAAGATCTACGTGCTTATTAGATAGTCATCCTGATTAGATAGTCATCCTGAGTAAGAGGATTCCAAGAGTGAGGTAGTTAGCACTAAACTTGTAAATTGAGACCATTGAGAACTCACTATGATAATACAAGTATCAAGTATGTTATCGCATGAACCTAGAAACTTCATTAATGTGAAACTTGATTGAAAACTGCCAACCATGTAATTCCAATGCGATGTTCGGGGCGCAACGGCACCTTGACATAGGTGAGAAGAAACAAAAGTTCCATATATGATATGACGAGTAAAATAGCCAGGAGTGATTATAACCTTCAAAGCTCATACTCAGCAGAGAATAGCACCTAGCACCCAAAAGCCCTCAAAGAAAGGTTGGATGCACTTTGAAACCTGGTTTCGACCATCTTAGAAATTGAAATTACTTTCTCACATAAACTTGTCCTGTGTGTCTTTCTTTACTCCGGACAAGTTTTTTCCTTGAGTGAGTGCTTTAATTGTAGAGCGGTTTGGTCTACTTGGCTCACTAAACAGCAGTTTTGTCCACTTAACAACAGTCATGGCAGCATTGCCACCGATCCTGCCTTAAATAGCAGAGGGGTTGTCTGCAATTGGGAAGCCTATGCTTGACACACGTTTGAAGCAGACAGTGAAATTGAAGCTGTGTCAGGAAATTGCAACCTGAGAAAATCTAGAACAATGGAGGCTTTCTGCAACGAGCCTTGACATAATAGGAGTTGTGACACCATTGAAACACCTTCAAAACATCAAATTAGATGCAGAAGAATCCACAGTAGAAGGCCATTCTGGCTGTGCTGAAGTTGAGAACCAAACCATTCAAACTGATGGTGCAGAGCATGCTTGAAGCTCTTAGAAACTGACCTGAACACTAGCCAAGCCATTGTATTTCTTCACAACAAGAAACTTGGAAATCAACAGACAATGGCTCCTTCTGAGATTCGTTACCTTAGTCGATGCAAAAATCGTTTTTTTCATGCAGCATCTGCAGTTTTGCTCGCTCCTTTCTCTTCAATCCCTCTGAGTATCTAGATACAGCTGTTGATGACTTCTCACGAAGCGAGTCCGAAAAGCTGCCATTGGAACTGCCCTTGTCAAATCGACCTGTGTGTATGAGTACAGAAATGTCAGTCCATGCAATGAAGTAACAAATGACTATATAACCCCTGCCGTTGCAAGTAGCCTGCAAAAGCTGCCTGTACATATGCGCAAACACAGATCACCACATGCAAATTAAGTAAGAGAAGTTTTGATGAGCACATACCATTGATTTCGGGCATCATAATGTGCTGAACATGCTTTAAGCAACTCTGCACTTCATACTGTGGATCTACATTTGTGGTTTGATAACCTTCCGTTTGAGATATTGCCTTTTCAAAGGCCTGGGAAGCAGCCAACAGAGCCTTCAGCTTACAAGTCATAAATAAGTGCAGAAAAATAACCACCAAAGCTACCGTGCCGGAAATCTTCACCACACATAGAGCTGGACTATTTACTATCAAAAAAACTTTGCATCATGCTGAGATGGGATGACTCGCTAAGATCATCGCTATTTTGCAATCATCGCTAAGAATAACATATTCTGTAAAAAAAGGTCTCAAAAACCAACAAGATACAAATGCACAGACTTCAATTACTAATATTACAGTCTTCATAGAGGTTCTCTATTTACTGTTGAGAAAATGAAACCAAATACTAGCCATTTTGTGTCCCTTATGCACCATAATATAAATCACAGGTGAAATTATTGTCATAATTCAGTGGATGGTTCTTCAATGTGCGCAAAACTGAGGAATGAATCCTTGCAGCCTCCTGAAAGCAGAGCTAAATAGAGAACCTTGCTTGCATTGCCTGGAAATCCTGCTGATAAACAATCCTCCGCAAAAGATGACCATTCACTGGTGTCCACTTTCATTTCTGTAGAGCCACACGACTCCCGCAGACAAAGGATCTCGTATCGAAGAACCAGCTGGCTCTGTAAGTGGTTTCAGAACAATGATCTCTCTCTCTCTCTCTCTCTCTCTCTCTCTCTCTCTCTCTGTGTGTGTGTGTGTGTGTGTGTGTGAGAAAGACAAAAAGACAGAAAATAAGGAGCTGCGGCACCTCAACGTCACCCAGGCGAGAAAAGGAGTGAAGGAAACGGCGAAGCAAAGCCAATTTTTGAGAGGTGCGCAAGTGATGAGAGGACCTGAGGCAGCGCCATGTTCTACTGCGCAAACTCTCCGCCATGGCTGCCGCCGTTGGTTTTGAGGACATGGCGGACGATTCAACCTCTTCTGAAAGACGCGAGCGACCGGAGTGTGGCGTGCGAGGATCGATCCGAGCCTACGACATAATAATTGCTGACGCGGCTTACCTGCCGAAGATGCCCCATACAACCAATTGCAACCGGTAACAAAAAACGTGTCGGGTCATACACCGCCCCGCCTGCCCCGTTGCTGACCGAATGATGCCGTTTGAAACTAGTATGCCTTGATTGCCAAGCTTTGGAGGAGGCAGAGCAAGGCATAAAGTTGGAGAGTGCCGTAATGAGTTCTGATATGTATAGTGTATAAGTTATTGAGAAGCAATAGCAAGGAATACTATTAATTTGTGATGAAGACAAGGTGCAGCATTTGGACATGTATAAGTTTGTTGTAAAATATATAAGTTGTTGCTACATGGTTTGTTTTTTATTTCTTGATCATTTTTTTTAGAAGTATTAGATATGGAAGTTTATAGAAGGTGAGCTTGAAGAATTGTTGATAAATGGTATTGTGGTAGCGTAGCTGGTTGCTGGAATGGATTGTCTATTTCTCTTGATGTTATTGCAAGACATCTAGGTAATGTGGACGGACTAGTATCTTGATCAGTCGTTCAGCTGCAGCATATGTAGCGGTTGAACCCTAAAATTTGAAAGCTGAATGATGTTCCTGTAGAAAAAATAACAGAATATAAGCTAAACATAACATAACTTAAAAAATTGCAGAACATAAGCTAAACAAAAAATAACTTAAAAAGTCTCACAAATAATCGAGAAACATAACTTAAAAATTATCGCAGATATTAGAGGAAAAGACTCTTGAGAAGTAGTTTAATATAGAAGAGAGACCTGAATGAGAGTTGTTACCCTAGAACAAAGATTAAATTTCATTGTACACTATATTTTTCTATGGTGTTTTAAATAATAGTATTTCTTGCAGTTTGGAGGATGTCCCTTCAAATTATTGTATCCTTTGGTGGATGTTGCATCTTGAGTAATTATCTCTTGCGCTTCTAGTGCAATAGCAGTGCTCCTATCGTGTGTATTGTGTAGTACATGAAACTCGAAGTTTTGACAAAATGGTGGAAAGGACGACACATCATGTTTCATCTGTTTTGGTGGATTTGTCAAGTGTGCTCTTTTCCTAGCTTCAAAATCGGATGTCATGCCTATATAAACACGGTTGTTGATTTTGCATCTAATAGAGTATACTATGTAGCTCTCTTCATCTGTCATTGTCTTTTGGGAGTTGGAGCAGTGTCGGAACGGATTGCTTCCTCTTGTGAAGTTGTTATATTATTGGGAATCCTTATTGGTATCGTTATCGTTGTCCTGCACTTAAGTTGTGTGTTCAGTTAGTATTTAATCAGATAATTATATTCTTTAAGGGGTACCGATGGTTACCATATAGCGGTTCAAGCTTTCGAAATGGATCGGTTGTCTCATCAAACCGACCATCAAAAAGGTCTCTTTATAAAATGCCATGTGAATTTGTCATCAGCTAAGATTGCTCTCTCGTTCTCTTTGAATTCGTTTCGAAACTCTTTGACCATGTTGGAAAGTGTCTGGCTTGCTGTATTCTTGTCGAGGTCGACCAATTTATCAAGGGCAATTTTGTAACTCTAGTGAAGCATCTCGATTGCGTAGGTGGTGATTCGAGCAGTCTTTGTGTTAAGTATTTTTTGGGCTTCTGTGTCTAGCAGTATTTTGTTTGACTCATCAAAGTCAATGCCCAACGATAGCAATACCTGTT
Source organism: Adiantum capillus-veneris (assembly GCF_014529385.1). Taxonomy (NCBI): domain Eukaryota; kingdom Viridiplantae; phylum Streptophyta; class Polypodiopsida; order Polypodiales; family Pteridaceae; genus Adiantum; species Adiantum capillus-veneris. The sequence goes on along the minus strand of NC_140934.1, from coordinate 78,063,896 downwards.
TTTGTGACCCTATAGAAAAAGATAGATGTTGTAGTAGCAACCAAATTTATTAATGTTTAGTGTTTGTAATACAAAAATATGAAGAGTTCGAAGTACCTGTTACCAACTTTAGCTCGCTATTTCTATATTGTTTGTTCCGATTGCTGCATTTATTGATGTATGAGGAGCCGAGTCGTGCAAAATCCTTCAATGAATGCACCCGGTGCCTCGCCAGCCATATTTGCTAGTCACATTTGATTTGAAGTTGGGTATACAGAAGAACTGTTTTTGGTTTTGAGGTAGCTGCGATGTTGATGAATTTATCAAATATCTGAATGATAGAGAAAGAGAAATATCATGGTTGAGTCTTCTAAATATTGAATGGCATAAAATGTAGCTACGAAATAAATTAATGCAAGGAATGGTTACCTGGTCGGTGTCCATGAGGAGATGCTGGAGGTTGTTACTTGCTATGAAGGAAAATTGCAGTCAAGAAAACTGTCGTCAAAGAATTGATTGTATAGTCCATGCACCGAATGAGATGAAAGACCCAAAGAAGTAGAGGACTTGTTTGTGAAAATAAGCGAGGAAATGTATGGCCATAAATCCTTGGGGTTGAAATGTTCAATATTCTGAGATGGCGTCTTTCTGTCACACGAGATAACATGACGTATGCCAATCTTGGGGCGAAAGCTTGTTTTATAATGAAGATGGCTTTCTTTGATATTGTTGCTCCTTGAGATTTGTGCCCAGTGATTGCGTACGCGAGTGACAAAGGGAATGTGCTTTTGTGGAACCATTTGCAATTGATTGCTCTTGTAGCATGCTTAGTCCTTCATATTGTCATGGTAGTATCAGTGGAAAGTAGCATTACTTCTATAGCAGCAATTTGACCGGTGCAGTCGTATGAATAGGAAAGTGAACGACAAGTGAAGCCATTCGCGGCACCTATAGCCAAGTTAATGTTCTTTGTAATCATACATCTAACCCCAATTGTGATATTGTCCATCTCATGGAATGCCTTGTCTTGGAGCCATTCCTGCAGTAATGGTTTGTCGAGAGCACTGGTCTTCAGTGGAATGACAACAATATCGGGTGCCGAGAAGGACTTTTGTAGAATCAAGTTTTTGTACTTATATACATCCTCCCTATGAGTACATATTATGTTAGGAAATAAAACGTAGCTAAATAGATAATTGAGTAGATTACTTAATGGAGAGAGACAAATTTATATACACGAGATTATAGTGTAGAGAGAGAGAGAGAGAGAGAGAGAGAGAGTACACACGATATACGTGGTTCACCCAATGTGGGCTACGTCCACGGGAAAGCAGCCACTCAATGGCTTTGGTACTTCAAAACAAGAAGTAGTTTACAAAGGGATTATACCCTTAATGGAGCTCCCGCCTTGCTTCACTCTCACCACCTCACACTCACCTTGTTGCATCAACTTCACACTATCAAATGTGTGTAGAAATGGCCTCCTTTTATAGGCCAAAAGGGCTGCCCTCTCTTATGAGAGACAGCCATGTGTAGCCGCCCTTGTGCGAATAAGTCCTAATCGGACCCTCCAATCCGCCCATGTGTGGCCGCCCTTGAGAAGACAAGTCCGCTTTTGAATTCGGCCACCGGCCATTGAATTCGGCCACCGGCCACCGGCCATTGACTTCCGACCACCGGCCACCGGCCATTGACTTCCGACCACCCGCCATTGGCCATTGACTACCGGCCACCGGCCAACCGACCGACTGTTTTCTGACCACTTTTCGACCGCCGTCCGGCCATAATATTCCGACGAAAAGGAATATTCCGACGAAAAAAAGTCTCGGGGGCCTCCGCCCCCGAGGCCTTTAAAGTTGCCCCTGATTCTTGTCCGTGAAAATTTTGGTTTCCGGTGAGTGATTTTCCTTCACGCACGATGGCTTCTCCTCATAATGGGGGCCTTACAAATGTGCGCTTTTACCACAGAAAATTACAAGGGTAAATCAGGCTCCATACTTAACAATCTCCCACTTGGAGACTGATCCCCAAACCAAACCTGTGACTGCTTTCCATTCTGGCTTTTTATCCTTGAATGCCGATTGAAGATGAGCAAAAGCTCAACTTCTCCTTGTTGACCACCTTTGTAAACATGTCTGCAGGATTTTCACTTGTATGCACCTTTCCTAGCTTTAGTTGTCCCTCTTCCAAAAGAGTGCGTATGAAGTGATATCTCACCTCAATGTGCTTTGTCCTTGAATGAAAGGCTGAGTTCTTCGCAAGATGGATAGCGCTTTGGCTATCACTGTACAAGACACAATTGTCTTGTTTGAATCCAAGCTCTTCTAAGAATCTGTGAATCCACAGAATTTCTTTGCTTGCCTCCGTCATTGCTACATACTCTGCTTCCGTGGTAGAAAGTGAAACCACTTTCTGCAGCTTTGAAGCCCAGCTTCCTGCTGTGCCTCCAACCGTGAACACATAGCCAGTAGTGCTCCTTCGAGTATCTTTGTCACCTGCCATATCTGCATCAGCATACCCTTCTAGAAAAATATCAGTTCCTCCAAAATACAAAGCATTTTTTGTTGTCCCTTTTAGATACCTAAGTATCCACTTTATAGCTTGCCAATGCTCTTTACCTGGGTTGTCCATGAACCTACTCACAACTCCCACTGCATGTGCAATGTCTGGCCTTGTCCAGACCATAGCATACATTAGAGAACCTACCGCTGCAGCATATGGAACTTTAGACATATAGGCTATCTCCTCTTGTGTCTTTGGACACATATCCTTCGTTAGTTTAAAATGACCAGCCAAAGGTGTAGAAACTGGTTTTGCATTTTGCATTGCAAACCTTTCTAGTACCTTCTTGATGTAATCTTCTTGAGATAGCTTTATTGTCTTCTTCGTCCTGTCCCTTGATATTTTCATACCAAGTATCCTCTTTGCAGCACCTAAATCTTTCATTGAAAAAGATTTGGACAGCTCCTCTTTTAGGTCTTTGATGTCCTGCATGTTAGCACTTACAATCAACATGTCATCAACATACAACATTAGGATGATGAATTTCCCATCTCCCAAATTCTTCGTGTAGACGCAGTGATCCGAGTTGCATCTTGTGAATCCATGATCCAACATCCATCGATCAAACTTCAAGTACCATTGTCTTGATGCTTGCTTTAAACCATACAAGCTCTTCTTTAATCTGCAAACCATTTTCTCCTTACCTTTTACTTCATACCCCTTTGGTTGAAGCATGTAGATTTCCTCCTCTAAGTCACCGTGAGGGAATGCCGTATTTACATCCATTTGCTCGAGATTTAGATCATGAGCAGCCACAAGGCTTAAGACAAGCCTAATTGAGTTCATTTTTACAACAGGAGAAAATATTTCATTGAAGTCAATACCTTTCTTTTGAGAAAAACCTTTTACCACAAGCCTAGATTTGTACCTTTTCTTCCCACCTTCTTCTTCCTTTATCTTGTACACCCATTTGTTTTGAAGTGCCCGCTTACCTTTAGGCAACTCAACCAACTCCCATGTTTGGTTCTGATGTAGTGAGTCCATCTCCACTTGCATGCTCTTCGTCCATTCTTCTTTGGATTCATGTTGCATAGCTTCTTCATATGATTCCGGCTCTCCAGAATCTGAGATCAAGAGATGGTTGAAGGAAGGAACAAACCTTTCTGGAGGTCTACTTGCTCTTGTAGATCTTCGGGGAATAGGTTGAGGCTCCTCATTTGGTTGATGTTGTTGCACATTGTCACCGTTTGCAGTCCTTGAGTCTTCACCGTCCTCAAGCTCCATGTACTCATCACCTGTTTCTTTTGTTTGTTTTCTTTCCAAGTAATCTTTGTACATATTTTGTTCATTAAAAATTACATCCCTACTCCTTAAGATTTTACCATCTTCACGATTCCATAGGCGATACCCAAAGTCTCCTTCTCCATAGCCAATGAAGAAACACTTTTTGGACTTTGCATCTAACTTTGATCTTAGGCTTCTATCTATGTGCATGAAAGCCTCACACCCAAACACTTTGAGAAATGCATAATTCACCGGTTTACCTGTCCATGCCTCTTCTGGAACTCCCCCATCCAATGCCGTTGAGGGTGACCGATTGATTAAGTACACAGACGTACTTACAGCTTCCGCCCAAAGTTCAAGCGGTAGGCCTGCATGTAGCCGCATGCTTCGTGCTCGTTCCATAATTGTCCTGTTCATCCTTTCTGAAATCCCATTTTGTTGAGGTGTCCTTGGGGTTGTCCTTTGCCTCCGAATTCCATTGCTAGCACAAAAGCTTTCAAAAGCTTGGCTGCAATATTCACCTCCATTGTCGGATCTGAGGCATTTAACCTTGGTACCTCTTTCATTCTCCACAAAGGCTTTCCACCTTTGAAATATGGAAAATACATCGGATTTATTCTTCATGACATAAACCCATGTTTTTCTAGTCGCATCGTCTATGAATGTTACATAGTACAATGAGCCACCAAGTGATGGTGTACTTGCAGGACCCCAAACATCAGAATGAACCAACTCAAGTTTTTTATTTTTTCTTTCATTTCCTGATTTTTGAAATTTTACCCTCTTTTGTTTACCATAAACACAATCTTCACAGAACTCTAAGTCCACTTCTTTCAAACCTGGTAGAAGCTTCTTTGTTTGAAGGATTTGCATTCCTTTGGCACTCATATGCCCAAGTCGGTAGTGCCACACCGCACTGTCAACTTCTGTAGTTGCTGCACAAGCTGAAGGTTGCGTGCTAACAGCACACAAGTAAAGTGTACTAACTTTTTCACCCTTGGCAACCACCAAAGATCCCTTTGAGATCTTCCATCGTTTGTTTCCGAATGCAATGTTGTGACCTTCATCGTCCAATTGTCCTGTAGAGATCAAATTTTTGCGAAGAGAAGGAACATGCCTAACATCTTTCAGCTTCCATTCATTTCCGTTAGCAGTTTTGATAGAAACTGTACCTTTGCCGACAATCTCACAAGCTTCATCATCTCCCAAGTATACATACCCAAAATTACCTTTGGTGTAGTCTTGGAAATGTTGCTTGTGTGGTGTCGCATGGAATGAAGCCCCGGAATCTACTATCCAGGAATTAGACACATTGTCTAATGAGAGAATTAGAGCATCTTGCTCTACTTTACCTGCCACATTGGCCTCCGATGTTGGCTTGTTATCTTGAGACTCTGTCTCCTTCTTCTTCTTGGACCAGCAATCCTTCTTGACGTGGCCCTTCTTGCCGCAGTTCCAACATTCAAGAACTGACTTTGTTCGTGATTTGCTCTGTCTTGAGCGATCACGACCCTTTTGGTTTTTGAACCTCTCCTTAGGCCTTCCTCTTGTTTCCACTGATAGTGCAGCACTTGATGATTCTCCTGTGCTTCTCCTTCGCATTTCCTCGCTTAGAAGAACACCCACAACATCATCAAACTTAAGAGTATTTGTGCCAGAGATAGAATTACTTACAGCCATCACAAGGCTGTCCCAACTATCCGGTAGAGATGATAGTATAAGAAGAGCTCGCACTTCGTCATCGAAATTGATTTTCACTGATCGAAGTTGACTTATGTTTGTGTTAAAGTCATTTAGGTGTTCTGCAACTGAACCATTCTCTGCCATCTTTAGATTGAACAAGCGCTTCATAAGAAATACCTTATTGGATGCCGATGGTTTCTCGTAGAAGTCGTCAAGTGACTTCATCAAGTCCTCCGTGGTCTTCATCTCCGAAACATTGAAGGCCACCGTTGACGCCAAGCTTAACCGGATTGTTCCCAGTGCCTTTCGATCAAGGACAATCCATGCTTCATCTGCCATTGTTGCGGGCTTCTTCGCAAGACCGCCTAGTGGCAAATAGAGGTCCTTCTGGTAGAGATAGTCTTCAATCTGCATCTTCCAATGTTGGTAGTTTTTTCTGTTGAACTTCTCAATCTTGAGCTTCCCCTCCTCCGCCATAACTCCCACTCAATTCAAGGAATCCTTTCCTTGAGATAATTTAGCTACGAGCAAACCTTGCTCTGATACCAGTTGTTAGGAAATAAAACGTAGCTAAATAGATAATTGAGTAGATTACTTAATGGAGAGAGACAAATTTATATACACGAGATTATAGTGTAGAGAGAGAGAGAGAGAGAGAGAGAGAGAGTACACACGATATACGTGGTTCACCCAATGTGGGCTACGTCCACGGGAAAGCAGCCACTCAATGGCTTTGGTACTTCAAAACAAGAAGTAGTTTACAAAGGGATTATACCCTTAATGGAGCTCCCGCCTTGCTTCACTCTCACCACCTCACACTCACCTTGTTGCATCAACTTCACACTATCAAATGTGTGTAGAAATGGCCTCCTTTTATAGGCCAAAAGGGCTGCCCTCTCTTATGAGAGACAGCCATGTGTAGCCGCCCTTGTGCGAATAAGTCCAAATCGGACCCTCCAATCCGCCCATGTGTGGCCGCCCTTGAGAAGACAAGTCCGCTTTTGAATTCGGCCACCGGCCATTGAATTCGGCCACCGGCCACTGGCCATTGACTTCCGACCACCGGCCACCGGCCATTGACTTCCGACCACCCGCCATTGGCCATTGACTACCGGCCACCGGCCAACCGACCGGTTGTTTTCTGACCACTTTTCGACCGCCGTCCGGCCATAATATTCCGACGAAAAGGAATATTCCGGCGAAAAAAAGTCTCGGGGGCCTCCGCCCCCGAGGCCTTTAAAGTTGCCCCTGATTCTTGTCCGTGAAAATTTTGGTTTCCGGTGAGTGATTTTCCTTCACGCACGATGGCTTCTCCTCATAATGGGGGCCTTACAAATGTGCGCTTTTACCACAGAAAATTACAAGGGTAAATCAGGCTCCATACTTAACATATTAGTGTAGTAGCGTCATTGGTTACTCTTAGGAGTTCAGTTTCATTAATTACACACTGTGAAAGCATTTCTGCTATCTGTTGTTCTGTTGGTTGCTTGACACAAATCGTATCCAAGAATTGGACGTAAGCGGGGTCTGCAGCATGGCGAACTGAGAAGGTCATGTTGTGGGTATTGGTTGCAGCGATGTAAGCTGAGTTTTGGATGTCCTAAACATGGCATAATGGCTCCTGGTGATGGCAGACTGGAGGAAGTTGCGCCAAATTCCCAAAAAGCAAGATGAGCTTCTGACTGAATGGATCGAGAAGTGTTCTATTACTGATGTTAACTATCTGGCGAATGACCATATTGAAGATTGTACTCGTTAGCATTGATATCTCGTCTATGATAATGACGTTGGCACCATGTATAGCAACAAATATTTCATCCGTGGGATGAATTGCTTGCGGAAAATGCTATTTGGAACAAGGAATCCTGAATTGATAGTGGACGTAGTTGCCATGCTGCTAAGGCAGGCAGCCACTGCTCCAGTTGATGCAGTGAGGATAACGGTCTTATTATTTTTTATGAAGCTTAAGGTGAAGAATTTTATGAGGAATGTTTTTCCACATCCTGGAACTCTTGTAATGACATGGAGGCCATTACTTAGGCCTGATGTACGATCAAAGCTTTCTTGTTGTTGAGAGGTCAGAACTCCATTGTTGGTCTCAGCGAACTCTTGCAGTAGCTTCAGCATTCTAGCACGACTTTGAGATACTCCTGGTTTGATTGTGTCATTCACTGTACAAGTGAGTGGATCTTCACGATTGAGGATGAACTTTTTTTTTATGAGGTTTAAAGTGTGTCGTGTATTATCAGAGACAAGCATATTGCATTGGGTGTGCTCATTTATATACATCTCCAAGTCTTCATCATCAAGAATCATCCCACGGATTTTGCACTCTAGGAAGTAAGAAGAGGGTGTGTTGGTTGGTGATAGTAGTTCCATCTCATTCCTAAAGGGAAGTTTTTGCAATAAGACATTGAAGAAGAATCCCTTTGTTTGATGGCCTGGATCATATTCTGTAAATCTGACGAGGCGTTGTTTCTCTGTGATGTTGTTGTTGTACGCATCACGAAAACTCACTACAGGAGTATGTTCGTGTGGCTTTAGGATTTTGTATCTTCTGTGGTAGTCATAGAATGTAAGTGAAGGGGTCTTGCACAATATAAATCAATTGGATGCATGACTATAGTTTGTCTAGGAGATAGCAACCTTTGCCGTAGTGATGGTGGAGAGGAGTCAATGTATTCAACCCGTTCACTTCTTGTGATGATTGGTATCTTCAAACAATTGTTTGCTGCCTCTGTTGCAGATATTGACTTTGATAATAGAGAGGCTGCAATTAGTTGAAGCTTTACTTTTTCCAAGCTGTGAAGTCCAAGCCTTGCTGCATCATCTGTGGAGAGGATCAGTTTTCCAAGGGGTTCTAGTTTCATTGCATACTTGAGAAGGTAATGCGATATAGATGAATTTGTGACTCTTTGAATATTCATGTGTGCCTTCCATAGGAGCAAGATTGTGGGATGGTACGGGACAACATTTCGATGGTCATACCCAGGACGATAGTAAAGCCATCTAGCGATACAGGAAGTCGTGTTGTATTGTGGTTCAAACGGGAAGCCGTATTTACACACTCTAGCTGATCCCATGACTCTGCAAGAGTCTCTGCATCTGTGTATCTGTTTTGTGATAACGAGGTTCCGTAGCTCGATGGTGAAGATGTCTTGTGATTCTGCTGGTATGTATGTAGCAATCTCGTTTGTAACTTGACACAAATCTTCGTTAGAGATCCATAGTATGATATGTGCATGCAGTGAGCCTCGATTTTGCACTTCGTAGTGCACCATGTGATGCTCTACATGGCCAAGTATGTTGCTTACATTGATGATGTATTTATTCAAGAAAGTGTGCAAGCAAAGGTGAAATAGTGTTGCACACTCTACATAGCAATCGTTCCACTTGAATTCTTGATTGTAGCCTTGAACAAGTTTTTCAATTGTGATGACTTCTTGCCATCTTGTTTGGGAAACCTCATCAGCAATGAATGTCAAGAACAAATGTGGTAGTCCCCATGTGTCCACCATTGTTATGAGGTCTCTCAAGTTTCGTCGATGCCATGGTGGAGTACCTGGCATTGTGGCTAGGAGATTGTATCGAATAATATGCTTTATTGCATCATGTGTAGATGCAGCGGTGTGTGTTCATTTGTAGTTATCAATATGATTCCTTTGCAAAAATGTACTATTTGTGGAGTTTGCAATCATGATAGCTTGTTTCAATTAGTACATCATGAGCAAATATGGCTTGTACAATGTGTATACAAAGAAGGAAGTTCCAATTCTCATTCTAATGTATTCACTAAAGTCGAATTCTCCTTGGTAGTTTCCTTTTCCTGTGGGAAAGAGCAAAGGGAATATCCATGATTCTAATGTGATATCCTACACTTCAGATTCATGGGCCGAAAGTTCATTGTATTGAAAGATGACTATCCACTCGCTTAGATAAGCGGTATCGTCTATTTGTATGGAGCCAAACTAGTGTTTGTCTTTAGCTATAAATGCAGTTCTATTTGTTGTACTGAACAAATTTTGCAATATGCTAATTTCACATTGTGCTTCTGCTTCCTGCATAAGTTCAAATGGATTGTTCTCTAAGTGGTCCCTTATGATATTCTGTATAGCTAATGCTGATAGAATACAAATAGATGTCCTTTTGTTTGGCTGCTCAGCGATGCACCAATACCTCTTGAGAATTGGATTATTCTTTATGTTGTATGCTAGCACTACTGCTAGTGGCGTGTTTGCAAGTAGCATAAGTTCAAATGGATCGTTCTCTGAGTGGTCCCTTACGATATTTTGTATAGTTTATGCTGATAGAATACAAATAGGTGTCCTTTTGTTTGGCTGCTCAGCGATGCACCGGTACCTCTTGAGAATTGGATTCTTCTTTATGTTGTATGCTAGCATTGCTGCTAGTGGCGTGTTTGCAAGTAGCGAAGTTGGCCGACACATGTTTTGCTTTGTCGACCAGTAGATTAATGGATTGTCGAGTAGCAACCTTCTATCAAGCAGGCCTTTTGCAACTGCAATTGCTGTTTTTGTGGCGTTGATTGTGACATCGATGACGCTAAGGAATTGCACTATTAGTTGATTTGTGTTTAGGATGGCTTGTATGTAGTAGGGTTGCAAGATGACAATGCTGCTTGTTCTTAAACTTTTTAGGCAAGCAAGACAGCAAGTCCAATTCACTTTGAGATTATGCATTGTAGATGTTTGCAATAAGGTTGCATTTGCTAGCTTCGTGGGGGTGGTGTTAAGACCATTTGTTCTCGGTTTTTTTTTTGATAGATTGCAAATGCCACAGATTCCGCAGATGGAAACGTTGTGAGCTGTGATATTGCATTCCTCTTGCCAAGCCTCATAAATATGTTGCACACTAAACCATGAAGAAGCAACAGGACAGAGTAGTACTTTCCGTCTATTTATAGTTTGAAAAGTGGCGTATTCCTGGCGTCTTTTGCAGTTAGCACGTAGCGTAGTAGCAATTTCCATTGAGAAGGCATACACTTAAATGCAACTGTGAATAAAACAGATATAAATTAGTCCGATTCAAATTAGAAGGGACTAATATAATGAAATTGGATGATAAAAAAATTAGAAGGGATGAATATAATGGAAGTAGGCAACAAATCAATGTTGAAAGAACTATTGCAAACCATAGTGGAACTTTTAGCTAATACTAAAGAAGGGCATGCTAATGTTGGAGACAAGTTGGAAGAAAAGAATAGAATATCTCTGTAAATAAAAAGAGTTTGGTAGTTGCGATGAATTTTTTAGGCATAGTGGAAAAAAGAAATACACATTTCAGAGATGGGACGCAAGCATTGTTCGGGGTGCATATGTAGATGTTCCAGTTCTTTATCTAAATCAGCGAGCGTCTTTCTTTCAGACGGATTCTCCAGAAGGTAGGCATTGTTGATTATATTCTGTATGGATTGAACCTCGATAGCAATCCTTGTTTGCATCAAGTCAAGTTTGTAATAGACACATAATTGGTTGCAAAAAATACCGAGCTGATTGATGACCCATGCAAGTGCATACACATCAGTTGATTTGCTCCAAGGGCATGTAGATCTGGTATTCAGTAGTTCAGCTACTCGCCAAGGCCTTTTGGCATGCTCTTTTGGTTTGCGAATATTTGTTGGTCTTCTCTCATATGGTGGTCGAAGGGCAAGACCCCAATCTATAATGCCTACTCTTGGTATTCCCTCTCTAGTGAAGTCTAGCATAATGTTCCAAGGGTGAAGGTCATTGTGAATAACTCCATTGTCATGTGCAAATGCCAAAGCTTTTATTAGTGCATGAATCAAAGATGAAGCATGATTGATGATGAGCTTGCATTGCTGCAACTCTAGTTCAGTTGGTTTTTTGTGTTTTTCATCACCCATGGCAAGCACAATTTCACTGATGCTTGAAGAAGGTGCAGGCACACACTCCATCAAATCGCCAAGGGAAGATCCATTGAAATAAGGAAATATAAGTACCCACGGTGATTGAATTGTATGTGCAAGAGCATGCACAATACCTCGGTGGTTGAGGTCAACACTGCTCTCGATTAAATGATTTGAATTGTTGTTTTGCTTGACCTTTGAATTCCTTACAGGAGTACACATTGTTGGATGGAAGGAAAGAAATCCCTTCAATTTTGCATTCATAAGTGTCTCCATATGACCCAGATCCTAGTTTCCTTCCTCGTTTTATAGCCTCAAATGGAATGCCCAAGGTGACAGAGCAAAATGAGTTCAATACAATTTTCTGAATATGCAAACTATACATGGATCCTCTGCTATCTCGAAGGGTCTCCTTCCGCAATTTCTTACTAAAGGTGTTATGTGTGTCAATATTCCTTGTGCGAGTGGATTTGTCCTTTTCAACCTTGCAGCAGTTATACCAACGTTATAATTTCTCCATTTGTATGTCCTCTGGTAAGTCACCTCGCAGGTCGATAGCACATTTTGGCATGTCTCCAACAATACTAAAGAGAAGGTGCTGCACGCCACTAATATCTGCATCCTCAAAATTCAAGGTTGTTGAGCGAACCACTTCAGAGAGCAAGGCTTGCAAGCGCCGTTCATCTGGCAAGGTTGTTGTTATCTCGTCCAATGTGAGGGCATCCACCACTCACACTAATTGTGTGCGTAATCTTTTTTTCAATTGCACTGCTTGTTCGGGAAGCATCTTACCTACAAGCACTGAAATGACATTATGATGTATTGGGGAGAGCATTTATCACTTCACAGCTCAAAAGGGGAGCTAGATTTCTTGCAGCAATGACAAGTACTGTATTGACAAGGAGGAGGGAATGGAAATCAACAAATTAGTGTATATAAATAATTTTTTTAAATGACATCAAATATTTGATAAAGCAGTGCAGTATGTTTGGTCAAGATCCATGCTCGTAACCTAGTAGGGGCCCTCCACATACAAGCTAACAGGAAGTGAAACTGTTTCACATCGGATGGCGTGCTAAGGGTAACAACTAATGGGAATTGTGCTCCTACAATGGGAACTAACAAAAAGTGGCTCGGTTAAGCACAACGACATGGGGGTCCAAAGTGATAGCCAATGTTGCAATACGGGACACGATCTTTGCAGTCGACAGGTTACACAATGGATTGTATAACTAATGAAACTTTACAGTTTAAAATGGGGGTGTGTACAAAGGAGGCAATTACCACAGTGTGTCTGAATGGGAGACAACGACATTTGCAATCGAGAGGACAATTGGTGTCGAAGTAATCATGCTTTTGTTGTGTGATACAGGTCTCTATATCTACTCTATAACATAAATACATTCAATTTTTTACAGTTTAAGACGGGGACGTACACAAATGAGACGATGACCACAGTGTGCTAATGGGAGATGACGACATTTGCAATTGATAAGACAATTGATGTCGAAGTGATCAGGCTTTTGGAGTGTCATATAGGTCTCTATATTTACGCCACAACAGAAATAAATTCAATTTTACAGTTTAAGACGGGGGCGTGTACAAATGAGATGATGACTACAGTGTGTGAATGGGAGATCACGACATTTGCAATCGAGAGGACGATTGATGTCGAAGTGATCAGGCTTTTAAAGAGTCATACAGTCCTTCACATCTACCCAACAATAGAAGAAAAATTCTATTTTCTTCTTAATACCCTAAATTGATATGTACACAACAATGACCTCTAAACTTGGAATGAAAAATTCACAATACTGAACAATATACTAGCAATCAAATGATCCCTAGATTTTGAACAACAACGTCATAGTATTGCATAATAGATGAGCAACCTTGATCACTAAATCACCAAATAATGACAGAGTTTTAAGGAAACATGTTTTCTTAATAAAAAAGACAATGCAAAAGTTATGTGTTAATTGACAACATGGAATTATTTGTTGCAGTATACCGTACAATACAACAACATGCACGTGCAAAATGCTAGTGTTTTTTGTGCAAACATCATGCACAAAATGCTGGTGTGTTGTGGAAAAAAAACCATATATAAGTATGGTGTGGAGTTGGCACAATTCTCCACATTTTTTATAATACCGTAAGAAATGTGCCTTTCCCCCTCCAGTGTTGAAGGGGGACTTATGCTTTTCCTCTAGTGTTAGAGGGGCTTATTTTTTTGTAATTTTTTTTAAAAAAAAATTACGATAGTTTGTTAGCTTTGCTTTCTTGCATCTGATTCAAGGAACAGGTACGCATGCGGTTGTGTCGATATGCAGCGTAGAAAAATTTGAAGTTGGGATTCTATTGAACAACTTTTTTAAAGGAAAAATCCAAACATTGGCTTAGACAAAGATTGTAGTGGTTAAGTTCTCATTATAGGTCAATTTAACTATTGAAGACCTTAAATATCACAACTAATTACCATCTCTCTCTCTCTCTCTCTCTCTCTCTCTCTCTCTCTATGAGGTTGCTGAAAACAACACGCCCACACACACGCATGTAGATCCAAAGTTACAACCTCTCTCTCTCTCTCTCTCTCTCTCTCTCTCTCTCTCTCTCTCTCTCTCTCTCCCTCTTTATGAAATCAATTCTCTCTCTGTATTTTTCTCTCTCTCATTAAATCGATCTTAGATAATCAAGGTAAAGATACAGCCTTTAATATCACAACTAATTACCAACTCTCTCTCTCTCTCTCTCTCTCTCTCTCTCTCTCTCTCTCTCTCGCTCTCGTCACTTGGTATAGCACGTCATTGGAGGGAGATAATTTAAAATAGAGATGATGAAACATGACCTATAGAAAAAGCATGGTCGTGGGCTTAGTCACTTGGTAGCACGTCATTGGAGGGAGATAATTTAAAATAGAGATGATGAAACATGACCTATAGAAAAAGCATGGTCGTGGGCTTAGTGGTAGAGAGAGAGAGAGAGAGAGAGAGAGCGAGAGAGAGAGCGAGAGAGAGAGAGAGAGAGAGAGAGAGAGAGAGAGAGAGAGAGAGAGAGAAGTTACATTCCGTCGCGTCTTGCTGACCTAAGCTAAGAAGCAGCACAGTGCTTTTGTCGTACCTTGCACATAGCGGGGCCATCGCAACCCAATGTACTTGAGTAGCTTCAGCATCAACAACTATGAAGGATCACTTCTGCGCCCCTCCAGGGTTAATCTTCTCCGAGTTGATCTTCTCACTAATAGGTCAAAAGGGTATAGTTTTGTATGAAATCAAAAGGGTATATTTTTGTAAGAAAGGACTAGCATGGCCACTTCAAAAAAGTAATTGGGTGTTGCTCAACAGTGTAATAAAAAAAAGTATAATCGAAAAGCCTTCGACTAACAATATCATCATGAATTACTTTAAAAGAGTAATTGGCTGCTGCTCAACAGTATAATAGAAAAGCCTTAGACTAACAATATCATCATGAGTTTTTTTGGTGTCTATATTAGCATCTTGCGTATAACTTAAGGTGCACGCGTATATGATTGCAGACTGCACTCTCTCTCTCTCTCTCTCTCTCTCTCTCTCTCTCTCTCTCTCTCTCTCTCTCTCTCTCTCTCTCTCTCTCTCTCTCTCTCTCTCTCTCTCTCTCTCTCTCTCTCTCTCCGGCCTGAAGTGATTACAATCTGCAGCCCTGCCACTTGGCGCAGCCCTATTAGGCCAAAGTAAAGCTAAAAGCAACACCTGTAATACGCGGGCTGACACCAATTTAGAAAAGCGAGTCCTGCGCCGTTGTTGTTGCCTTAGGCCTAGCATCATCACTGTCTGGCTGAGCAGCTACTGTTGGTGCTAAGCACCTGTGAAGGTTGCAATCTAGACAGCGCATTGTGGGCTCATGTGTGCAGCTTGCTTTAATCGCAGCCACGATGAGTTCGTGCGCACCATTCATACTAGGCAACCTCTTGATCAAAGGCAAGCAGGATCACAAGGAGGCTATGTCCCTCAAAAGTGCTGCTAGATCTCCTGAGAACGATGCCACTCCGCTTAAATAGCTATAGTAGAAAAGAGGCAGAGACTAGAGTCAAAGACTAATTCCTAACGTTTGATGCAGGCCTTCCCCTTCGACTTCTTCATCGTCTTCTTCCTCTACATCATCAACTCCTCTCTCTCTCTCTCTCTCTCTCTCTCTCTCTCTCTCTCTCTCTCTCTCTCTCTGGCAATAGAATGGAAAATCAAAGATTTTAAAGCAATAGAATTAAACGAATGAACTACCTCTTCTGCTCTACGCCACCTCTACACGTCCTCTGCTCTGCGTCAACTGCTCTCTCTCAATCTGTGTGTGTGTGTGTGTGTGTGTGTGCGGCGCGTGCGCTAGGCAAGGACTATAAGAACGGTATCAAGCTGTTATAACAGGTGCTAGCTGCTTGCTTTTTTGCATGCTTTTCGATCTCTTTACTTTTTATTTTAAAAACCATTACGCTCCAAATAGCTTTACTAGTTCTCAAATCAACGCATGCCAAGTGGCATACCTCCCCTTCCTCTATGGCAAAAATCGATCTTACATAATCAAGGTAAAAACGATTCTGAATGTGGGGGGCAAATGCCATCCGAGAAGTGTTTTGAGGGTATGGGGCACCACATTAGAATAATGTGCTACCTGTGTGTGTGTGTGTGTTTTTTTTTTTTTTTTTTAATGTTTGATTACCGAGCATTAGTTTGACATGTGCCAACTAATGAACCACACAATGAAAGAAGACCGGATCGTATATATGTGAAAAAAATTAGGGTTAAGGTTGCCAAAGATATGGCATAGACTTTACAAAATGAAAAATTTTATTTATGAAGTTTGTATACAATCATCATAGAAGAAAATTCAAAAAAAAATATAGGGACATCCCCATAATGTAAGGAATTGGAATGCAATTATGATTGATGACATGTTGCTACCATTGTAGCTACCATTGTAATCCCAAGGAAGGAGACTCTTACCTACCACCATCCAAGAAACCTAAGCACGTCAGTACTTGCATTACTTGGGAAGACAGTGTTAGGGTTTAGACTAGCTAGCCGACCGCCCATCACTAACCACTAACCCCTCTACTCTTTGGATATAACGAAAGAATAAGGAGTGGTGCGAACTTCTCACCAAGAGCTCCACCAAACACGTGTCTCTTGCTACACTGTACTGCATTGTGCACTCGCATGCACGTGCTCCTGCAATGCCTCACAAGATAAGACAGTGTGGTTGTAGTCACCATCGTTCTCAGGATCGTAAGAACAGTCGTAGCAGGAGTCATGGAAGAGACATGGAAAACATTGAATCATATCACTACCATAAAAAGGGGGATGTGAAGAAGGATTTCCATGCATAACAACGTGAAAAGGGAAAACAAAAAGCAAAGTTTGGCACACCTAAGAGCACTGTGAAGATAGGAGAAAATGTTGTTGAGTCTCCAGCTATTGAGATTTTTCCTAATGTGTTGATCTTCACCTCATATTTGAGTCTCGATGCATTGTTAGCTCTTGACGAGTGCTATGCCCAAAATTGGATAGTGGACTCAGGTGCTAGTTTTCATGTCTCCTCATAGCGAGTGGTTCTCCACATATACTGCTACACATGGTATATATGGTATTGGGCCCATAAAACTTTGTATGCATAATGGCACCGAGTTTATGTTGTAGAGTGTTGGACATGTACACAAATTGATAAAGAGTTTGATGTCTATAGGGCAATTAGATGATTTGGGTTACACTAGTATTTTTGCACATGGTTCTTGGATAATCAATAAAGGAAACATGGTCATGCTTAAAGGCTAGAAGTTTGGCTCATTGTGGACATATGAGTCGGCAAGGAATGAAGGTACTGCAACGTTCTAGTTATATCCCCATGTTAGATTACTCTGATTTTTCTTTATGTGAGCAATGCATTTATGGAAAATAGACTAGGTTGACCTCAACGCCTTTAAAGAAGGAGCTATGAATCCCTCTAGATCTTGTTCATAGTGACAATACTGACCTACATGTTAAGTCTTGAGGGGGGCACTATACTTCCTAACATTCATAGATGATTCTACTAGGAAGGTGTGGGTTTATCTTTTGAAGCAGAAGAGCGAATACTTTAGTGTCTTTCAAAAGTTCTTAGCAACATTAGGAAAAAAATGAACCTCAAAAGGGTCCTTTAGCCTAAGGGGTGATTAAGCATGGACCAATAGGAAGAGGGTGGCGGCTACGGCTATACCCTCTAAAAGATAGGGTAGTAGGGGGCCTGGGGACCTATTTGTTCCCCTCATTATAGCTTTGTTCCCTAGAAAGAGAGAAAAGGGGGAAAAGGGAGCATGGGGGGGGGGGGGGGGGGGGGTAAGAACTAGGGGAAACTAGACTGAAGATCCTCCTCCCAACCTCCCTTTATATAGGCGGGCTCCTAGCCCCTTGCCCTAGACAGATCCCCTGTCCACATTGTCTAGCCCGACCCTTGGCCGTAGTCCATGACCATCCTAGTTCTTAGGGTACAGGACCCTTGTCCTGACATTACTCCCCCCTTAAAGAAGAGTTTTCATCCTCGAAAACAAAAGTGGAAAACTTCTTCTTAAGAACACTAATGTTTTCCCAAGTGGCACCTTCGTTAGGTCAGTCTTTCCACTTGATTAAGGCTTGTTGTCGTACGTGATGTCGTGTATGCAACTCATGGTAATCCATAACACGTTCAAGTTCATGCGGTAAGGTAGGAGGTTCAATGTAATCAACCAAAACCTGTTGGTCAATGACGTTGTCATCCCCATGTAACCGCTTTCGTAGATGGCTTACATGAAACACCGGATGAATGCGAGAATGTGATGGTAGTAATAGTTTGTAGGCACAATCACCAACTCGCTTGAGTATTTTGAAAGCCCCACAATAGCGGGGAGATAATTTAGGTGTCGGTCTAGTTTTCAGACTTTCTGAATGTTCTGGCACCCGTAAAAATACTTCCTCCCCTTCTTCAAAGGTAACTTGCCGACGTTTCTCATCAGCGTATTTCTTACACCGATCCTGTGCTTGGCGGACATTCTGACGAGCAAGTTTCAGCATATCCATGTGGTCTTGGAGAAAATCCTTAACCTGTTGGAGTTTTTCAGTTGCCAACCCCACCGTAACTGGTGACCTAGGTTGAAACCCGTACATGAGCATGAAAGGAATGAACCCTGTTGTGACATGCTTAGAACTCTTGTAGGCAAACTCGAGAATAGGTAAGTATTCTTCCCAGTCTGATTGTTTTTTGCTGACGTATGCTCTTAGCATATCCTCTAGCACCTAGTTAACCCGTTCCGTTTGACCATCTGTTTTTGGATGATCAGCTGTACTGAGGTTGAGTTGTGTATCCAATCGTTTAAATACAGCTCTCCAAAAGTGGCTGTTAAACTTGGGATCACGGTCACTAACAATGTTACTTGGCAACCCATACAATTTGTATAGATTGTCCACAAATAGCTTTGCTAGTTCCGGTGTCTTAACCGTGGATTTGGTTGGGATAAACTTGCATAGTTTAGTCAACCTGTCTACGACCACCCATACTGAGTCGTGACCTCGTATAGTGGTTGGTAAACCTACAATGAAATCCATGGAGATACTTTCCCATTTTCCATTGGGAATTTCCAAAGGATGTAAGAGTCCTCCTGCTTTTAGGTGCTCTGCTTTGTTAACTTGACATTTTTGGCAATGCAAGACATAAGCTTGAACAAAGCCATGTAGACCTGGCCAGTAAAACTATCGTCGCATGAGAGAATAAGTTTTTCTAATCCCCGGGTGCCCTGCACTTGGACTATAATGGCATTCATAAAGAATTTGGCGCCGAATGACTGTGTCCATCGGTACACAAACTCTCCCCTTGTGGAGTAGGTACCCATTGTCTATGGTAAAATGCTTCCATCGTTGTAGTTCATCACTTGATAAAGGAGAACTAGGTGTGGAGGTTAACTGTAGACTACCTTCATTGGAGTGAGAAGGATCTCTCTTTTGAACATGGCTCCACACTTTGGAATATGTTTCATCATGCTCATATTTGCCCTTGAGAGAATCCAAAAATTCACTACGAAGTTCCGTGAACAAGAGCGAATTGATCTCTGGCATTCGACTGAGAGCGTCTGCCACTACATTGTATTGGCCTTTGCGATACCTTAACTTGGCGTCATATTCGTGAAGGATCTCGGCCCACCTGGCTTTTTGACCTTTTAAATCTATTTGTTGTGTAAATTATTTGATGCTTTCATGGTCAAACACAATCTCAAACTGAGCACCATACAGATAGTGCCACCATGTCTTTAAGGCAGACACTATTGCATAGAGTTCGCGTT
This sequence comes from Adiantum capillus-veneris, assembly GCF_014529385.1. Taxonomy (NCBI): domain Eukaryota; kingdom Viridiplantae; phylum Streptophyta; class Polypodiopsida; order Polypodiales; family Pteridaceae; genus Adiantum; species Adiantum capillus-veneris. Next base: position 78,044,250 of record NC_140934.1, on the reverse strand, counting down.
CGTAAGTAGAATAATTCTGCTTAGCTGCATCCAGCTTCTTAATTTCAAATGAAATCGGCCATCCGTCTTGTAACAGGACTGCTCCAATAGCACGATCATTGGCATCCGTTTCCAAAATGAATGGTTTCAAAGGATCTACAATAGCCAGTATAGGAGCTGTAGCTAATGCGTCTTTGAGTGTTTCAAAATTGTCTTGTTGAGCGGAACCCCACTGAAAAGCTTTACCTTTGCCTTTTAGTTGGTCAATCATAGGTACAGCAATGTGAGCATAGTTTTTAACGAACCTTCGATAAAAACCTGCAAAGCCTAAAAAGATCTGTAATTCTTCCAGATTTTTAGGAGGTGGCCATTTTCGGATGGTATCCACTTTGGATTGATCCATGTAAATGCCATTAGCTGAAATAACATGCCCTAAATAATAAATTTCGTCCTTGAGAAAATCACATTTAGATTCCTTGGTATATAACTTGTTTGTGCGTAACAACTCAAACACTTGCCTGAGATGTTGTAAGTGTTCTTCTTCAGAAGCAGTAAACTAGAATGTCATCGAGGAACACAATGACAAATTTTCCCAAATATGGTTTCAAGACACTATCCATACGTGTCATGAATGTTGCGGGCGCATTGGTTAACCCAAAGGGCATCACCAAAAACTCGTAATGTCCAAACCGTGTTCGGAATGCAGTCTTAGGTATATCGGCAAGCCGAATACGGACTTGGTGATATCCTGACCGCAAGTCGATTTTCGTAAAAATTCGAGCATGTGTTAGCTTATCAAATAACTCATCTACCCTTGGCAATGGGTATTTGTTCTTAACTGTAACCGCATTTAAACCCCGGTAGTCTACGCACATGTGCATATTGCCATCCTTTTTCTTCACCAAAAGGATAGGTGAAGCCCATGGTGAAGGACTGGGTTGTATAAACCCTCTACTAAGGTAGTCAGCAAGTTGACGCTCCACCTCAGCAGCCTCTAAGTAACTCATACGGTAAGGTGGTTTCCTAACAGGTTTATAGCCTGCAGCCACGTCAATACCATGTTGTACCGAGTGTGTCGTCGGTAAATCTGATGGCAAATCATTAGGAAAGACATCTTGAAATTCCTTTAATAATTTTTGTAATTGATTAGCAACGTTTGCTTGTGTAGAATTAGCCATTGGTGGAATAGAGGAGAGAGAAGCATGCGGCGTTGAGGAATGTTCAACAGACTCAATGTTAGAAAGAAAATGAGACAGTGAGTAACACAAGAAAACATGTTCTATTTCATTATCAGAAACGAGATGCATAAGCTCAGCAGTACAAATCAGTGGTGATGAAGGTATATCCTTTTCTCCTAACAACAACACATGTGTGCCATGGGAATCAAACATCAAGCTGTTGTGCTCATAGCTACGCTTCAGTGATGGTCCTAGGCTATGCAACCACTCTCTACCAAGAACCACATCAGCCCTTTCCATGTTCATAACTTGAAAATCCAAACAAGTAGAGTACCCTTGTACTTCCAATGGAACAACTCGGCATTGAGTATCCCATATTTCAGTATCATGTCCATTCATCATTGCTACCTTGTAGCGGTGGGTACTCGAAGTTTAAGGTAGTTTGAGCTTTTTCACCAATCCATAATTGATGAAATTGTGAGTAGCACCGTCATCTACCAAGATGCGCACATTGTGCCCTTGCAAATATCCATGCATACGTACTAACTCATGTGGTCCAAAGGTTTGTTGCCACATGGAAGCTGTGAGACAGCATTCATGCACCACCTCAGTGTGTGTTACTTCCACTGTGGAGAATTTAGAGGAAGAATCAAGAGGTAGTAATTGTACAGTGTGCACTGCTTTCTCCTTCCTCTGAGTAGCAGATTTCCCCTTGGAACAATACTTTTGCCATGGCCTCTTCCTAAGCATTGAAAACATAGCTTCTCTTTCTTGGCTTTATCAAAATCCTCAGGAGAGAGAGGACCCCTGGACCCCTTGGGTTTTTTAGATGCATCTGAATTAGTAACTATAAATTTTCTTTTATTGTGCTCGTATTGAGTGCATGTATTACCATGTATACTAGCAGGCATGTTACTATTATGTGTTTTCTTATCATCGGGTTCGTCATGAATATGTGCTTTCACTATGGCTTCCTCAAGTGTTTTAGGGTCCTGGGACTTGACATACTTCTTAAGTTCTGGAGTCAGACCTCGTATGAACCCTCGTACTTGTTGAAAGGTATCCAAGCCTTCCAACTTGAGGATGACGTCCCGATAGTGAGAGATATATTCCAGGAGTGATGGATATTGGTGCATGGAACACGTGTCCCAAGCGGTCCAATTCTGATCGGCCTCGTTTGTAGGCAAAATTCCTTGCTAAACATTGATTCAAAGGCTGCCCAACTCTATGGTATGATGTTCTTCTCCTTGAGAGACATCCACCATTTGTAGGCCTTGCCTTCCAGACTTAAGCTCATTTGTAGAGCTCTACTGCATCCGGAGTACGCTGTAAGGTGTGAACTCCCATCCCATTTACTGAGAAAGATGTTCACTGCATCCTTATTGCGGTCCCGGTCTTCGCCCTTGAAAACTGGTGGTTTAAAGTCTTTTAACAAGTCATCTACCTCTTTGGCAGTGACAGTATGCAGTGTTTCATTAATTGGGCCTTGCCCTTGTGTTCCAACGTGCTCATGCATGTGGGTGGCAGCAGGACTCTTAGTCTGCTATTGCATTAATTGAATGACTAATGTAGAAAGTTTAGTAACATTTTCATTTAAAGCCTTAAAATTTTCATCCATGACTGTCATGCGTGTCTGAAGTGCACGAAATTCTTGAATATCGAGCAATTCATAAGTATCTTCTCCTGTCGTAGCGTCGCGGATACTCTCCTTGAGAGGATCCGGCCGCGAGCCTCATTGGCGGGATCAGGAGTACTTTGCTCAAAATCGAATGTCATGTTGATATCCCAATCCATGGCTACACAGTGCAGTGAAAGAAGTACTCAGAAAAAATACATGATTTTGGTAGCACTTGCCAAGTATAGATAACTCCCCTTTGGGCGTCATAGCACTTGACCATCAAAAAAAGAATAATTTGCACAAACAACGTAAAAGACGAACTTCGCACAATTGCCAATGGATCACCAGACGACTGAAATCGTGTAGGGTCGATGGTTGAAGCGTCACCGTTGCGAAGAAGGTTGATTATTGAAAGCTTACTTAATCAGCGGACGATTATGTTGTATAAACGCCAACTGAAAGTGTCATAACTGTAAAAATATGTAGGTTTCTAGAATTCTCTGCAATAACTGAGCGTAGCCGTACGTCGTGAGACTCGATGGAAAGTCGAGTGCTCTTGTTGCTTGATCTGCCTTGCTTGTGCTGCCTTGACTTGCCGCCTTGCTTGTGGGAAGGGCCACTAACAGTGGCCACCAATGGCCAAATGGCCTTGCAATGTGAAAATAAATGGTTTTTTGAAGCAAAACAACGCAGGCAGCGTGCTGCAGCATCGCGAGCTCACAAGGGAAGAGGGTGTGGCTTGCTCAGGCCGGATACGGCCGCGAGATCTTGGCAAAACCTCGTCCTCCCCAGGGCGCTCCCTTCAAGTCCAAACACGCAGAAATTCGTGCACCATAGCTTCATTTCCAAAACGGGAAGTGTTACCTGATTTAGGTAGTCCTCTAGCTATTTTTGGAAAAAGCCTTACAAAGGCCACGGCTCTCACCCAAAGGCCCTATTTTTAGGAGCCAAAAGTGTCCACGCCTAGAGAGAGAGTGGAAGAGATACCTAAGCTCTGATACCAGTGTAAGAACTAGGGGAAACTAGAGTGAAGATCCTCCTCCCAACCTCCCTTTATATAGGTGGGCTCCTAGCCCCTTGCCGTAGACGAATCCCTTGTCCACATTGTCTAGCCCGACCCTTGGCCGTAGTCCATGACCATCCTAGTTCTTAGGGTACAAGACCCTTGTCCTGACGGGGGGGGGCTTTCCCTCCATTTTCATGGGCGTCCATAAAGTAACCTTAAAATCTCTTTTTTTCTTTAAAATCTATAAATCTCACTTTTCACTCCCCAAAAGCTCTCCTAACCAAATACATGGTCAAAAAACTATTTTCTTTGTCCAAAATTTGCATTTCTCAGTAGTACCCCCGGGGGATTCACTTATACTTAGGGGAGATGTCACTTGCGTGCAACCATATGGGAAAAACCCTCTATCTACGAAACCCATAGCACTAACCCAACCTCCTATCTACAAATTCTAAAGAACCCATATACTCTCTTTTCTACGGTGCTTGTATAGTTGACTTGACCCCCTCTGTAATATATATACGAATTGTAAATATTGTCAATTTTTGAAATTTTAATAGTTTCCTTTGTACATTGACACTAATTTCAAAATATTGTTGTTTTAGAAAGTGTGATAGTTTCCTTTGTACATTTTTAGAAATTTTGATCATTTTCTTTTTACATTCCCTTTATTCATTTCCTTTCTACATTGACACTACTTTCAAAATTTTGTACAATATGATAGGGAGCAACAACAAGAGAGAGGGGAAGAGTGAAAATTGTAACCTCCTAAAACTAACACATTGGCCTTAATAATGAAGTACATAATGCACAAAAAGGAGGTTTTTTTAACGCATAGTGCACTATGAGGATAGAGTGTTCACACCTTAGAATGGAGCATCTACTTCTACTAAGTGAAAGTCCATCTTCCATTGAACAGATGCAAAAATTATGGCCTAATGAGATGATTCCAAAATTGATGATAAGTGATATTTTAAAAAAATTGGAAAAGTTCTAGATAATTTTAAAAGTATCGGATAACATTTGCCAAATATGAGAGGTATTTAGTGGGCTTTTAAGATTTGAGGCTTTCCTCCCCCCCCCCCCCCCCCCCCCCCCCAAAACGGTAGATATAAAAAATAAGTGGGTGTTACCTCTATTGTATACGCTTATGGTCCCCCTATTAAAACCCCTCTTCCTTTCACTCACGTGATACCATATGGAACTACATAGTGAATCCCCCGGGGTAGTACCCTCTATTCTACCTCTTCTCTCTCCCCTTTTCCCCCTCCTTCCAAGCTATCCATAGTTGCAGCACATATGGAAGTTTTCCATAGCTGCACCACCTGTCTCCCCCTTTCATCCACACCATCCCTTTGAACTACTTGTTCTTCCCTCGCTCCCCATTGAACCACTTCTCCCCCTCCCTCCAAGCTTTCCATAGTTGCAACACAAATGGAAGCTTTCCATAGTTGCACCACCTTTCTCCGCCTTTCGTCTGCACCATCCATTTGAACTACTTCTTCTCCCCTTATTCCCCATTCAACCACTTCCCCTCCTCACTTCATTCCTGAAGCAATAGGCCTCTCTCTCTAACACTACAACTCTTCTTCTTCTGGTGCTACCATGTCAAGCCCCTCCACTTCAAGGAAGCCAAAGGATGAGATAGAGGCAGTTTGCTTGCATAACACTAGGGATTTTGATGGAAAATGCGTGCTGCAAGTGTTTTCTAAAGGATCTTAATCTTAATGCAACCTGCAGCGATTGGGACTCATTGAGTTTGAAACCGTGGCAACCTCGACAAAAATTGGAAGGGGAGAACTTCTTGATTTCAAGAACCATAGAGTCAATGGCACAGTGGCCACTATTCAATACGTGTACTCTTCGCATTCCATGCGCTTGAGGAATGGAATCTCAAGAGATTTCCCAATAAATTGTAAGTTGTAAAACATTGTTGGTTACGGATTCTAAACGCTTGTTATTTGTTTTTGACTTGATAGTTTTTGGTGTTGTCATAGATATATTCCCATCCGACTTTGTTGAGGAACAACCAATAAAGAGTCTCAAAGGAACCTTCAACTCTCTTCATGCTGACATTGGTGTTATGATGCTTCCCAACTCGCCAGCTTCGATACTGCTGCAACGCAAAATCTTCTTCTGCTCACACACGGATGTAGTGATAGCATAGAGGGATGGATATAGTAAGATCATTTCTATTCACAAACCTTTATTAATGAGCCTAGAATGGCCACAACCTGATGCTTGGTCACTCTTCTCTGTGAAGGAGAAGATGCTTTCCAATATTTTCTCTTCATCAAAATTTGGTAAGGCTTCCAGATCAGTAGTGCTTAGTTGGTGCTGCCCCATGCATGTTTTTGTACACTTGTTCAAGACATTGACATTCAGTCACACCTACTATGTTTTGTAGCAAGAATGTTATGTATGAAGCACTAAAACTCGTATTTGGAGATAATTGGGGAATGGTTGAGGGAGTGCACCAAGGAGATAAATACAAGTGTAAGGTAGGGGACTTCAGGTATCGACATATGATATCTAAAAGTGTGCACTACTTTGTACCTACGCTTCCACTATGAGTGTTGGATATGTAAGAGTGGAAAGTGGATACCCCTACAATCCAGTGTTGCTAATTTTGTGAAACTTGACATGCCCATTACTTTGTCAAATGGTGTTTCTGATATTGTGCAAGTCAGTGAACATTGGACTCTCACCAACATACGGGAACACTTGATTATCTTGGGCTACGAAGATATCAAAGATGCTTACTTTTGTCTCAATCGGCAAAAGGGTCAGTTCAATTTTTATGTTGTCTACATGTGCCAAATGTTAGTGTTATTAAAATCTTTTTTGTTGTTTCAGATTGGTAGGCAGATGGAGGCAGCCATGAAAGTGCAAGACGAGTGGAGGGTTGGCAATGCATTGTCTTTAAGTTGATCTGATAGATCAATGTAATCGACTCTAATGTGGAAAGCATTATGTTTAATGGAAATTCAAAACTTTTTTGTCATTAGAGTATCACCGTCATTGATTAAGTTTTTTAGATTTTGTTTGGGTGTTTGTGTGCACACCCATGTGTGTTTGTATGTATTTCAAAGATCTTTGGGATGGTATCTTTTTCTATAGCTAGCCGGAGGGGGAGTGTTTGTATATCAAGGAGAAGGGGACTTCTTATCTGTCTGTCAAAGCTTGAGAGTGAGACAGAGAGAATGAGACACACACACACACACACACACACACACACACACACACACACACACACACACACACACAGAGTGATTGCCATCGCTTCTCATGCTAGCGTATCCTCCTCCCACGTAGCAGCAACATCGGCAGAGCCACACACCCCCCTTTCGCGGTCCCTTCTTTTCCTAGAGGACATTGAATATGTTGGACGCAATGATCTTCATGGCTTCTTCACCGGCACAATGGATTTACAAAAAACCAATGCAACTCCACAATGACACTTTTCACAACATCATAGAGTATATGCATGTCCATATACTCAAGTATGTTGTGAACCTTGAAGACAACGCCATGATATGATTGCCATGTGATCTGCTTCGCTACATCCACAAGGGCGACACTACATTTTCAAAGAGACTAACCCGCTTTGAGGAGATTGCAAAAGAGGCGAACCACTTCCGCCAAGTGACAAAGGAAGTTGCAGACTCCTTCAAGAAGCACAAAATTGGGCAATATTTCTTGTCCAACGTTGCCACTCTCTTCTTCCTTGTCAATGAGGAGCCCTCCTTGGAGGGGATGGAGATCCTTCATCTGGCAGTGTGTGGGTGGCTTCCAAATTGTAAAGATCCCAAGCCCACCCCTATTGATATCCAAAGTGAGCGAAGACTGCAAGTCGTCGAGTATCCCCACTGCTTGGAAGGGGCAGTTGCAGTGAGAGAGCATATTGCTGGCACCTCCAAGGTGCTCGACCCCAAGAGCCAGGACCCTGCTGCAATTCTCGAAGTGGAGATTAGCCGTCTCAACAACATAATTATAGAAGATGAAGAGTATTTATTCTTACACAATCTGGAAAATGCTTTTGTGTCCAGCTAGATGAGTGTCTTAGCCTCATATGCACCAAGATGGAGTTCCCCCTTGATCCTACACCAGAAGATATAGATGACAAGCTGCTTCCATTGGGGGACTCTGTTGCTGACACAATTTCACTAGTGACAATGGATATTCTTGCTGCAAAGCAGAGTCATGTCATAGATGAGGAGTTTGTTGTTACACAGGCCATGGTTGTTGCCAACCAAACTCCTACCTACCTCGGCTCGCCTGGTTTGTAGAGCCCTCGCAAAGTTGATGAGAGAAAGTCCTCTGTCAACCTTGAAGCCACACCAACTATGGATGATGAGGTAGTACTAAGCATCTTGTACGTTGGTAATTCTACCTTTCTTCTTTGCTTTTGGTTAATTCCATTTTTGCAGGATGTTTTGGGCATGGACCTCTGGGCTAGCCGGAAGGGGAGGGAGTGCACGGTGTTTGGGCCTCAAGCATCCCTTGCACACTACATCGGCAAACTACCAATGCAAGATGTGTGCATCATACACAAGGATTTCTCCCCCAACGGCCATTTTGTTTTGTGGGTGCTTAAGGCCACAAGGAAATTCCTATGCTTAGCCACCATCCCTCAAATAGCCCATGTATTTATTCTGGTGAAAAAATCACTTGCGATTGCCACTTTTGGCATTGGTTTTTGCGGCAAGGTCATGACACGCATAGCACTTAGTCAAGCCCTGGGGGTTGACAGTGCCCAAGCTACAACTGCCTCTATGCTTACATCCATCCTACCCAATGCTATTGAATGTTGTAGAGAGATTGCAAAGTGCCTCCTATCAAAAGATAGTTAAGCCGGATGTACAAGCTTTTTAAATGAAAATGATCTCTCTTGTCCATGATCTTCTGCAAAGTTCAATTTACTGATTTGCATACTTTATCATTTGTGATATATATTGACCATTTGAATGTTAATTTTGTAGATTGAAAAAAGTTTGTCCTAAAATTGGCATATAAATTACAATTATGTACTAGAGGTGCCCTGAATGTGGCAATTTGGGCCAAATTGGATGTGTCCACAAGGCAGCAAGAAAATGCCTTGCAAGCTTGCTGTCTGGTTAATTATCGTTGCCTTGTGGACACATCCAATTTGGCCCAAATAGCCATATTCTAGCAAATGCAGGTCAAAGTTTGTACCTAATGGACAATTTCAAGCCAATCATGGCTTTTTTTTAGCTTTAGTTGCCATCATCTAAGATATGAAGGCCATCTGGAGAACCTTTTGTACAGTTGATTATCATCTCACCTTCAACCATTTAACAAAATAAATGTAGATAAATATAGACATTAAGTTTACACATGAAAGTAGCAATGAAAACACTCCATCCAAAAAAGGGTTGTGACACACAAAAAAAGATTGTAATGCTCAAATTACGGGGATAGCATGTGCATCCAAGTGCAATGAATTTTCCATTATCATGAGATTCTAAGTACACCTACTGCCTCCTGGCCCAGACTTTTCCCACCCTAGTCCTTGATGCTCACCACACTGCATTCATGTTGGACCTTGTGAGGATCTCCAACGCTCTAAGGAACAAACATAGGCCAATCAATGGACTTCTTTTGCCAAGCGCGATGACCTTACACGTTCAAACAACACTTTGGGTCCAAAGGTGGTGCGATAAAACCAATTGAACATTTCCTGAAGATAGCATGAGCGCACTAAGCCCCCTCCATTTCTTGTATTCTTGAAGTAGACACCCCTAGCACGATAGTGTGACTTCTTCATACCTTGAATGCTCCAAATATCCAATGTGCCATACATATTCATAAAGTATGCACCATGGGCATAGAGGGTGTGCTATCCATAAAGCCACAACACATCAATGATCAAAACTAAAGCATAGTACAGACCAAGTCAGAATAGCAAGCACTCACCATATAATGTGTAATGTTTGTTTCACCCCATGCAGTGACTACCGCCTCTGTGAACTCCACCACCAAATTTTGGAATTCTTGTTGTTGCTCATTGGTTGTGCTTGCAAGCCGTAGTATCTTCATCGTTTTGTAGAATACTACCCAAACATGTTGTTGACTAAGCACAACACTTGCATTGCTATCATTGTCTGTTGTATACTTGCAAATATCTTTCCACAAATCCCATCCACCTTCAGATGTTGATGTTCCAGCAGCAGCACTACTTTCCTTGGATCAAACTCTCTTCAAAAAGTGCCTTGCCTTTAGTCCACTCATGGACACTGATTGGGCCACTTCCTGAGCACTTGCATTGTTCTTTTGCTCAACAATGGAGGTGTTGGTCCCATGAAAACCTATTGAATTTAAGACCCTTCCACTTTTGAGATCGTATGAAGAAACTCCGTAGGCTTCATTGTAAAGGCATAATCAATATGAAGCATGATCAAAGATGTGCAAAAAAGCATGAAGTGTGCAAAAAATGCATATTTTTTAGAGGAAAGTTAATTATAGGGTTCCATTCACTATTTTTTGTGGCACGATTAGGTTCCTCCAACATAGGACATTGTAGGAGTGAATACTCCCACACGTGTAATTTGTGAATTGTCCTCTTCCTCTGTTTCATCGACTATTGCAATTTAGCGCGCATTCCCCTTATAGCCCTTAATGCAGAATGGACAAGAATACATAGGTTGTGCCCCTTGTTTGCACCCTAGAATGCACTTGATTGTTTTCAAATTGCCACCTAAGTGCTAGTCAACTTCAAACTGCCCTTTGCCATCTACTTGGAGTTTTCCCCCAGCTAGTTGTGCCCTAATGGCATCTGTTATCCATGAAATACGTTCAAAAATTCAAGCAAGCACTCCATGGGTCTCCTTGGGAACCTCAATACCATTGTTGACCGCTGGGTCAACAACACAACATAACTCAAGTTTCGTACCAAAGTCTTATCTTTTGCGAGTTATGAAATGCTGCGGATTATGGCTATAAACGTCATTTGTAATGAGTAATTATTCTAGTTTCAGAAGCCGGGGTGCAATGGCACTTCCAGATTGTAAATACAAAGCCATTTGACCCTTTCAACCCCATTTTTGGTTAAACCTAAGGTAGCCTTAGTATATAAGGTACCTAGGTCATTTTGTAAAGGGGGGGGACTTTAATCATAATCAAAACTTTAGCGCTGTCGTCTACTGTGTGTGAGAGAGAAAGAGAGTGAGCATGATCTTTATCCTCTAACTATGCTTGGTTCGCTCAACACATTGAAGATCTGAATGCACCATTGTTGTAGGCTCGAGGAGAGCTGCGCGACAACGCCAAGCATTCCACGCGAGACGAAGCGCACACGCCAACGCATCTACGAGCTATTTGTGGCCGTAAGTGTATCAAACGATGTTTGTTCTGTGCGTGCTAGTAGTCTATAGAATCGTGGCGACATAAGCTACGCATAGGTACTCATAAATTTCAGTTTCGGGCACTTTCAAAATTCTGCTCTGTCATCCTACGCGTTTTCCGCACATGGGTTTAGAGTGAGGGTTTTGAGTGTAGAAGCTTAGGGACAGGTGTATCCTAGTGAGGGGATGGTGTTCCTTAAGTTTCGTACGAATCTAGGTGAGTTACCTTCCGTCTGTGTGTATGTGGCTAGGTGGTGTAGTTAAGAGCAGTGAGGTTCTTGATTGTGGTATAGTTGGCCTTCCAGAGTGTTGTATGTGTAGGATGGTCTCAGCCTGACAAGCTAAATATATTTCCTCCATGTGCCTATCGTGTCATATGTGTCCTCGATTGACATTATGTTGATCTAGGTAGTGTTTGCATGCACTTCATGGGTGTGTGAGTCGCTCCCGCAACATTGGCGCTGCTGCCGGGGACACAAGGACCTAAGTAGATTTCCTACTAACACTCGTGTGATGGTGGCTTGATTTAGTTTCGGCTAAAGAAAGCGTTTTTCTTAAGTGGATCCGGAAGAGGATATTCCACGATCAAGTGGATAGCCAGGAAGCGTGTGTCTTGCCGAGGGTCTGCGACTAGATAGGTTTAGATAGGATCTGTGGATTAGAGTAGTTGTTGGTGGTCGAGTGATTTGTGAGGTGATAAAAGTGTTTACTAGTCCGTGTGTGGCAGTGAAGCGTTTTTCTACTCATAGATGCAAAACCCCATATGATTTGTAGGAGTAGCTTTAGGTAAGTGATCCGATTCTGATCTAGAGCTATTCAACACTGAATTATTTGCTAAAGTTCTTGATTGCATTTGAAATCACAAAAAAGTGTGCTTTTGAGGGTAAAAATGCATTAAACAAGCTTTTGTGGATATTTTTGTATGACTGACTGATGCTGTGCATATAAAAGAGCATTTGCAAGGGTTCTGTGAAGAAAACCTTCAATTCTGTAAACATAGACATCCTACGCATAGGATGTCTCAAGGGGGTTCTGGAGACCAAATTTGAAAATTCTGACTGCACCAGTGTGTTCAGAAGGGGGGGTTTATCCTCAGTACACATTGAAACTAGAGTTTGACCAACTCTTGACACCCAAAAGACGAAAGACGGAGTGTCAAAAACGCGAAAACAAGAAACTTAAGATTCTGAGCACAATTTTGCATAAAAACTGGTAGGAATGCTTGAAAAGTAGTGCTCAAGACTTGGGGATGCCTGTGGATGAATTCTGCCAAAAATTTCATCAGTAGATATCCTATGCGTAGGATGTCTAGAGAGTGATTCTGGAAGCAAAAATCAAGTTTTGACATCATACCCATATTCTGCATGTTGTGTTGGACACACACACCAAAGCTCATGTCATTTGGACATATAGACTGAGAGTTAAGGGGATGTTACTCTTTCAGAGAAATATTTTCCCAAAAGTGGTGATTCTAAGAAATTTTGACATCCAAAATTTGCTGTGATCACATATTCTTGTTATATGCATCAAGAAGCACCTTGGGTAGAAACAGAAGTCCATTCTAAGAAAAAAGACATCCTACGCGTAGGATGTCTACAGGGTGATCTGGTGGAAATTTTGAAATTCTGAGTTGACCAGTGTGTTCAGAAGGTAGGTTTTACCCTATTTTCACCTGGAAAGGGGAACTTGACCATATCTTGATAGGATAAGACCAAAAGACAAAAATTGCCAGACATCCTACCCAAATTGTGTCCAAGGCATAATTTTTGAGACCAAACCATAAGGTGACTTCATGTGCATGTTATACATGATTTTTTGAGTGCATGTGAGAGTTTTCAGCTCATTTGGGTGAGAAAATTGGATTTTAAGTAGACTTTAGTTGTTTTTTTTGAAAAAAAAAAAGGCTAGAACAGCTAGTTTTGGGATCTTTTGACATCCAAATTAAAATCTAAGCATAGCATTGGGTTGCTGACATCAAGGGGAAGTTGTGGCTCAAGTTTGGGGCAATTCTAAGCACTTAGACATCCTACGCGTAGGATGTCTTCACCATGATTTAGCACTCCAAATCAACCTCTGAGCATACCACAGTGATCAGCACCTTAAGGAGAGTCTGTGGTTCAAATTTGGGGCAATTCTGAGCAGTTAGACATCCTACGCGTAGGATGTCTAAGGCATGATCTAGAGGCCAAATTCAAACTGTGGACATAGCAGGGTGTTGTATAGCCTTAGGCAAGACTCCTAGTCAATTTTGGTCCAATTTGGAGTTGATTTGACTGGTGAATTCATCAGAAAGAACATAAGGATTTTGGAATAGATTCTTGATGATTTGACCAACCTATATGTGTCAAAATCAAAAAGTAAAAATAGATGTGAGTTTAGGACATCAAGGGGAAGCTACAGTGCAAGTTTGAGCTGAAACAGAGCAAAAAGACATCCTACGTGTAGGATGTCTCCTGGGTCATAAAGTGGTCAAAATTCTATTGTAGCCATAAAGGGAGGTTCTAAGTGTCTCAAGGATTCCAGAACTTTTTTCAAAAGTGAATTTGGACCTTGTTTGGCCTATTTACCAACCAAAGACGAGAATTGTCAGACATCCTACTCTTGGAGTGCACTAGAAGCTCTTGCAGCCTAAATCTTGACCTATTGGCATCCAAATTCAATTTTGAGTATACCATTGGGTTGCTGAGCACTAGGAGAATCTTGGGATCAAGTTTGTACAAAATATGAGCAGTTAGACATCCTACGCGTAGGATGTCTCCAGCTTGATTTAGGACTCCAAACCAACCTATGAGTACACCACTGTGATCAGCACATCAAGGAGAAGCTGGGGTGAAAATTTCAAGTCATTCTAAGCAAAAAGACCCTACACGTAGGATGTCTCAAGGCCATTTTTAGGTCCAAATCAACCTCTGAGCATACCATTGTGTTGTTGGACTTAAGGGAAGTCTCTGGACCAAATTTTGTTAAATTCTGAGCATATAGACATCCTATGTGTAGGATGTCTCTAGGCCAGTTTTAGGGTCCAACTGTACTTTTGACCATATAGGAGTGTTCACAGTGTCATAGAGATCTCAAATCTTCTTTTAAAATTGAATTTGAACTCATTTTGACCAGTCTAAACTGCATTTCACTATTTTGGCCATAACTTTCACAAACGGTATCGGATTGGAAAAGTTTTTATATCAAAACATAGCCTGAGAGATACTCTACAAATCTTAGAGCAAAACATGAACTAAATTTAATTCAACTTTGAAAAAAAAACATCGTTTGAGTCCTCAAAATACATCCGCAAGTTAGGGGTGTCTAAAAGCGACAATTTGCGAGAATTGCGACGAAACGGTTGCGGTTTTGGACATAGTTTCGACTTTTCCCTAACCAAAGCACTTGAACATATTGGACTAGGTCTACTTGAACCAAGCAAAAGCTCTTAAGCCCAGAAATCATGTCTACCCTAGATTTAAATGCAGCTTACACAAGCTTGGAGATCCCGACGATAGAGGAATATCCTCCCACAATGGATCTTCCAAACTTGCAATTGATAAAGATCCATCTTGTTGAGAGAGTTTGGATGATTGGTCATGAGAGTGAAGGACTATATAGATACATTGACGACAATGAGGTCAATCTTTATAGGTGCTCAGATCCATACCTAGAAGAGATAACGGATTACAAGCTCTTATATGTCTACACATATGGAGTCGATTATCAATGGAGATCTATAGTTGTCGACAAGTATGGACGAGAATACAGAGTTGTAGAAAGCACAAATCCACAGACTGTACTAGAAAGAGGTGGATATTTGGTCAATGAAGGACCACAAATGCCTCCACCAAACACGAGAATTCCTATAGGAATTCCAAGAAGAGAGCCACCAGGATTCCCTTCAAGAGCGATAACGAGAGAAGGATTGGGAGAGTTTCTGGTTAGACTTGTAGACAATCGGCGAGTTAGACCATCCCAAGTCCAGAAATGGGTAAACATAAAATACTCCGGAGATAAAGATCCGAGAGATCACGTAACGGCTTTTAGAAGAGTGATTAGAGCAGAGGAAGTTTCAGATTTTGCGGCACAGTTTGTGGGATTTGGATTGACTCTAGAAGATGATGCAGCTACATGGTTCGACTCGGTGGAAAAATGGGATTTTGAGACCCTGGATGAGTTGTTTGAGGAGTTTATTGAAGAATTCTCGCCAAAAGGCATTGCTCACAACACGGTCTCGCAAATCCATAGATTCAAACAGAAAGAGGATGAATCAGTATGCAAAGCATCATTACGGCTCAAGAGATATGTTAAGCTCTGTCCGAGAGCGGAATTACCTACGCAAGCACGACTGATGCTGTTATTTATCCAGGGAATGAGACATGCGGCCCTTCAGAAGGATCTGCATATGATAAGGAGGATGACGCTAAACGAGTTGATCAAAGAAGCTCTTTATCTAGTGGATAACTGTGAGGCATACAAAGAAAAGGACTTAAAGAGTCAAGGAGATGACACATCCTCTCAGCACAGTGTTTCACAGATAAGTGAGTCCATTTCCAAGCCAACGGCACCTATTGATCAAGAAAAGTTTATCGACGACTTGGTCAAGAGGTTGATTCCTCTTGTAAGGTCTGATTCGGGAGAGCCGAAGTGGTGTGAAATTGAGAAAAAATGGACGAACCATACGGAGGAAGAGTGCTATTATAGCATGGAAAATGCTAGGGAGAGGTATGTACAACCTATTCTAGAAGCACCTACTCCACCTAGATACATTACGGGGAATGCGCCAAGACTAGTAGGAGTTTTAAGGCCACAGCTTATCTTAGGACAACAACCTTCGCTGCTAGGTGCTAGAATGCAAGTAGACATGAGATACATGCCAATGATGGAAGCATCAAATAAACCAACGCCAGTACCAGCTACAATGTGGTATAGCAACCAAAGTGAGTACTACCCTTCGGAGCAACAAAATGTGAGAGAAACACATGGAGTGGTGAGGCCGGTACAACCTCCACCTCTTGGGTTTCAGTCAAAAGAAAGAAGGTATGAAATGGACGAAGGACTTTGCGATTCATTGAAAATAGCGGCTTATCTAGGTCAAAGCTTGCTTACAGTCAAGAGGAAATGCTAAAAGAATCTCCTCAACCAGAGACAGATTGTCACAAAAGTCGTGACAACCACTTGGTCAAACAATGTCCTCATACGGAGATCACTGAAGTAAATGCCTATTGTCTTGAGTGTGGCATCACTCACTTGATCCCCGATTGCCCGAAAAAACCAAACAAAATCAGGAAAATCACGACAAATGTATTAGGGATTGTTCAGCTCCCTAGTAGCTCAGAAGATGAAAATGTTGTACCAGTTCAAGTAGTTATGAGAGCACAAGCTCAAAAGAAAGCTGATGAGAATCCAAAGACAAAGAACACGGAAAGTGACATGAGTCCAAAGACAGATGATGGACCAAAGACAGACGCACCTAGTCAGAAAACCAAGAGCAAACGAAATAGTTGGAAAGCTAGAAAGACTAGGATGAAAGCACGCAGGGAACGAGAGCAAAAATCCCTAGCTGAGAAGCTTACCGAAGCTGAGGAGAAGATAAAACAACATGAGGAAAAGGAGGCACCTTCTCTTACAAAGATGGTTAAACCTCTAGAAGAACCATCCACGGATGAGAAACCGAGAAGTGCTAGTTCAGGAGGATCTGTGTTGGCAGAGAAGGTTAATGAGACATTAGATGCCCTCTTGAAAGCCTATGATGTGAGGCTCAAAAACAACCAAACCCAAGAACACAGATGGATGACATATCCCTATGCGGAACTAGAAAAGCAGGTTTGAAATGTGCCAGAAAATGATTCAAACATCCCAAGCTTTACTAGAACCACCAGTTGCAAAACCTGAGGATGTGATCCGTGTCATGCCTACACAAGTAATCCCACCAAACCAGGAACTAAAAGAGCCAGATTCTAATCATGAGCACAGACCAAACCTCAAAGACCCAACATTAGAACCAAGGATAGTACTGAATACCACGGATAACTCTTCTGAGGGATTTCACCAAGCTATACATGAGGATTGTAAAGAGATAGATGGTATTGACGAATTCTGGAAACAAGTCAGAAAGGCCAATGAAGCCGATGACCTAAGAAGACGAGTAGACAAGACTGGTGATGAACGAGGAGTGTTTCTACCACCAATAGAGGACTTTGAGACTGGATCTCAAATGAATCTAGACGTGCGATCGTATTGGGGCGACAAAGGATCTGTACAAGCTATGGATAGTCAACCCCATTCGCTAAGAACACTACCGTCCTACATGGGAGAGTACGAGACCAAGTCAGATGTGGTTGTAGTCCCATCAAAGAGACTGTCTCCCAACAAGGCCATCGATTCAAAGGGGCTAGTAGATATTCTATCTACCCCAGTCACCTGAACAATAATGTTAGCCGAGTTGCTCAGAATAAGACCAAACATTTGGGCTAATGTGGGTAAATTTCTAGAGAAATTTGGTGTAAAAACCCCAATGACTCAAATCGAGAAAGACATCAAAGATCTTGAAATGCCTCAACTAAATACTAGGCCAGTACCATTTAACAAGGTAGGCGAGTATTACGAGGGAGAAGATGGAAACACCACCCTTCCTGTGGAATTCAATAATGTAAAAACCATGGCAATCCTTGACAGTGGAGCTGGTGTGGCCATTGAAACCAAAGAGGTTTGGAAAAAATGGGAAAAACCTGCCTTGATATCCACACGAATGACCCTGCAGCTTACAGACAGACACAAGGAAAATCCCGTAGGACTGCTAGAAAAAGTACTTGTTACTTCTTGTGGCATTGAATATGAACACACTTTTGTTGTTTTTGACTTTGGCAAGAAGAACAACTATGACATCATTCTCGGAAGACCATTCATGCGACAATTGAAAATGGTCCAAGATTGGGGTTATGACCATATATACCTGAGACATATGGAAACCATAATAAAGATAAACTTGAGGGATCATAGCTATAGGGATGTGACGAGAACAGCAGTTGAGGAGTTTGATTCCGCCACAGTGGCAGGATCAGAACTTCCATCTTGGTTAGGTAAGCCTAAAGAACTGTGGATGTGTGGAGCTTCACAATGTGGTAGCTTGAAACTTGAGGAATGTATCCTAGAGCGGGTTATAGAGGATATGGACTATATCCCAGAAACATTTCCCAAAGAAGAGTTAGAGCCTTTTGGATGGGAACACATCTTGGCTACTCTGGACGTGTGCACCGTGGAGGATGCTCCCACAACAAAGTTTTGTGATGAAAATGGCTATGATGTTGTTCCTTATTTTGCAGTGAGTGTAATCCAGGAAAACGAAGAGAACTAGACATCAACAAGCTCTCAAAATAAGGAGCAAACAAAGAAATGTGGAGAATCAAAAAAAGAAGAAGACGACGAGTTCTATGACTCTGTAGAACACTTCGAGCTTCAAGAAGATCAACGACCCGGGAATTCATGTCATCGCTACACGAATAAAGTGCATCAAAAGTGGATTCAAAAGTCCTCCGTGAAGACACAGTCACCACAAGCATCCTCATACATGGCTCCTAATAAGGATGCAAAGACTCAGCTAGGAGGAATACGACCAGAGCAACGAGCTAACAATGCTCTAATCAATGGGCTAGAAAAGTCCTCCAAGAAACTACCACCCACGAGAAAACAGACAGTAACTTTCCACTACCAGCCAAAAAATCAAGGGAAAGTACAAGAAGTCAACCTTGCTGAGGATAGTAGCAATAGTGATGAATCTTACGACATCCCCTATCATCAACTCAGGCCATCACTATCACCAACCTCTTCAGCAACAACCATGACAGGTCAAAAGAACAGGACAACAAATCAAAGCCAAAAATCTTGACAAATCTGGATACCAAAAAGCCAGATCGGCCAAAAACAGATATGGATTGAGAAGACAAAGATCTCTAATGACAAATCACAAGATCCAACACCAAAACAAAAACAAGGAAAGCGTGCACGAAATGGTAAGAATATCACAAAATTGCAAGCTTTCACAACTCAGGTTTGGGCTCCAACGAAGTTGATTCAAGCACGAAAAAGTCAAGAATTCATTTGGATTCCAAAACAACCACAGTATCAACTTTCAAAGCCTGAATCCCATCCCCAACCAAGCATACAAGGGCTGAAGCAAAGACCACTGTTGACTCACACAACAAAAAGGTGGATCCCAAAGAAGTATCTTCAAACACAAACGAAGCACGGGCAAGTATGGGTTCCCAAACGAGAGCCACCAACAAAATAGCCAATAATCGCAAAGAAATGGGTCCCAAAGAAGAACAACAAAACTGCTGTCAGTGCATCGCCGCTTGAATTCTTACAATTCTTCCTACGATTACAGTACAGTTAGAAGAGAGCAAGTTGCTTCAATCAAGCAACAAAACAGGAGCTTCAAAGACCATTACATTGCGTAGAATAGGAAGCCTCGCCAACAAATGCCAATCAGCATAATAGGGCTACATTACAAGGCCTGCATAGGCACAACTTTTAATTTCCCAACAACACATACCCTTTGCGATACCTTGTCGTAAAGGATGACTCCAAATAGGAAGGGGGGAGGCATTCTGAATGCGGACCTAACATTATGACTATTAGAGAGCAATGTTTTGTGAGAGGCATTGAATTTTTGCGTTTTATTGTGATAATTTTTTGACGAAATTTAGAGTATATGCCCTCATAGTAGTGTTACAGAGGAGTATGGGGACAAAATCCATATATGAGCCCCTAGAGACATGTGTATAGTGTACATAGCATTTAGATTTCTATTTGAATGATTTTTCTTTTGTTAAGTTTTTTTAAGATTTTCTTTGTTTATTATTAAGAAAAAATATAAAAATCCATAATCCACATGAAGAAAAGACTGACGAGAGGCTTGAGCACTACAAAGAGAAGAAGGTACAGGGAAACGATGAAACTACACGAAGTATGTCTCAACAACCACTACAACAGCCGAAGAACTTGTCACAAAGCAGTGTCAATAGGCAACCGACAAGTCATAAAAGTCAGAGTCAAGTAGCTAAGCCACAAAATGAGTGAGGTGTTAGTCCCAAAGCTTCAAGTAATATTCTCTGTGGTCTAAGTGTCTTAGCTATTCTAGGTACTGCTCAAGCTAGAAGAGTTGAGCATATTTACGTTGTATCGCTCATGCTGGTATAGGTGAGCAAAAGAGTCGAAGTCTAAGTACTTAAGTCTAGTGAACTGAAGGAGAAGGTCCAAAAGACACTCACGTACTGAGCACAGTGAGATACGAGTGGAGAAACTTCTACATCGACAACCCTTCTTGGAAAGGTGGAAGCTATTGACACATCTTTTGATGTCACATGTGCTACATTTATTCCTCAAAACACCCATCATCTCCTTCTTTCACATTGCATGCTTTTGGTGGCAAATTTCTCATATGCATATAGAGTGTCCCATAATTGGCACTTGCATCAGGCACTCTTTCCGTGTTTCACCCAAGCACTCACCTTTCATGAACATGTACTTCACGTTCAACTGATCAACTCCAATAAGAGCATATACCAAAGGCATTTTTTTTCCCACCGGGTTTTTTTCCCTTTGGTCATCCAGGTTTTAGACCCTAATCTAAAGACACCTATCACCATCCTCTTGTACATATTCCTTCTACATTAACAATAAGGAACGCTACTCAAATCAATTGACAAATGAATTGGAGCACCAATTTCAGATCATAGCATACTTCTCCTCAATGGCGAGTCAAAGAATGGCCTACAATGACAAAGCTGCAGACAACACTAACAACATGATTGCACAGGAACAAAGAAGTCCCCAATGAAGAAGATCAGACATAAAAGTAATCAGAGGATCTCAAAAGATGAATGGTTTTGATGATAGATGTCCGCTCTAATGGATCATAGTTCTTGTTGTGGTTCGACAAAGTTACAAGCAGTGCAACAGATGAAGCCAAAATGACAGCAAAGACCACATCGCCATCGACAATCAGGTCATGTCGAGGACGACATGAATGCGGAAGGGGAGAGTGTTGACCGTTGGGTCAACAACACAACATAAGGCAAGTTTCGTACCAAAGTCTCATCTTTTGCAAGTTATGAAATGCTACGGATTATGGCTATAAACGTCATTTGTAATGAGTAGTTATTCTAGTTTCAGAAGCCAGGGTGCAATGGCACTTCCAGATTGTAAATACAAAGCCATTTGACCCTTTCAACCCCATTTTTGGTTAAACCTAAGGTAGCCTTAGTATATAAGGTACCTAGGTCATTTTGTAAAGGGGGGGGGGGGGGGGGGGGGGGGGGGGACTTTAATCATAATCAAAACTTTGGCGATGCCGTCTACTGTGTGTGAGAGAGAAAGAGAGTGAGCGTGAGCTTTATCCTCTAGCTACACCCGGCTCGCTCAACACATTGAAGATCCGACTGCACCATTGTTGTAGGCTCGAGGAGAGCTACGCGACAACGCCAAGCATTCCACGCGAGACGAAGCGCACACGCCAACGCATCTACGAGCTATTTGTGGCCGTAAGTGTATCAAATGATGTCTGTTCTCTGTGTGCTAGTAGTCTATAGAATCCTGGCAACATAAGCTACGCATAGGTACTCATAAATTTCAGTTTCAGGCACTTTCAAAATTCTGCTCTATTATCCTACGCGTTTTCCGCAGATGGGTTTTGAGTGTAGAAGCTTAGGGACAGGTGTATCCTAGTGAGAGGATGGTGTTCCTTATGTTTCGTACGAATCTGGCATGATTAGGTGAGTTACCTTCCATATGTGTGTATGTGGCTAGGTGGTGTAGTTGAGAGCAGTGAGGTTCTTGATTGTGGTATAGTTGGCCTTCCAGAGTGTTGTATGTGTAGGATGGTCTCAGCCTGACAAGCTAAATATATTTCCTCCATGTGCCTATTGTGTCATCTGTGTCCTAGTTTGACATTATGTTGATTTAGGTAGTGTTTTCATGCACTTCATGGGTGTGTGAGTCGCTCCCGCAACAACCACCAAGCCATCAAATTTCTTTCTCCGACTACATAGTGAAAGATGGTGCACAATCCTCGTTCATAGCTGTACGTTTTGCATGAAATAATGCCTCGTTCATGAATACTCATCCTTTCTAGTCTTCATTTCTTCACAATCTGACACTCGTCTAGCTTGAGCACAAACACCAAATTTGAACCTAGCACTACAAAATGTCCCAAAGAACATAAGGAAAACCATAATTTGAAAAAAAAAAGACTATGCATTAATGTAGCTTCACCATTAGGTGGTACACCAAAAATATGTATCATTGCCATTTCAAGCCTTCTCAAATCAACAAAAATATTATTTGACATTGAGTAAGGAAATCCCTTGTCCACCCTGTATGCACCTATGCTTGTATTGGTACGTTTCCTTACTCCTTTTGACCGCTTGGTAAAAATGGAAGAAGTCATTATCTCCTTTATGTGCAAATAGCCTCCTATTCGAAAGTACACATCCTCGTTCGAGGCCTTCTTAGCAAGATTGACTTTAAGTGGTATAGGAAAAACATTCTCAGTAATTCCTCTTTCCCTTAAATCATCCTTAAGGAGAAAGGCAATGTATCCCTTAGTACTAATTCCCACTTCATTACAAGCCTTCTGTACATCAACATCGCTCACAAGATTTGAAAACTTTTGCATCACCTCCTTTGTGACATCAATGTTTAAATGTTGTGCATTTGGTGCTTGTAAAAGGGCTACGACATCGGATTTTGTGAGGCATAAACTTAACAAATGGATGCAATCCTTCTGGATCTGGCCACCATACAGCTCTTGGATAAAATTCCTACAAGAATGAACAAAAAGATTACCACAAAATTCCTATAAGAATGAGAAAAAACATTACCAAAGAAGCACAGATTGGAACGTAGCAAAATGCACCGTGTATTTGTAACCTTCTTTTTTGAGCACCGCCTTCAAGGGCTAAAGTCTCTAGGCATTGAAGCTCCTCTTACGTTCGCCTACACCCGAGGGCGTCTTTTTAAGATGCAAGATCTTATCTCCAAGCTTCACAGTCTTAGCATCCTTCTCTTCCACCTTTACCTTAAGAGTTTCCACTTCCTCCTCTGCATGAACGATCCTTTTGCGCAATCCACTAGTGGTATGGGAATGAATTGACATTGATGCAAAGACCATTGTGTGCTATCAGCTCCAATAGTCAACAAGTACTTGCAGTATCATAGAAGACCTTGCTCTCCTCTACCTACATATTGTAAGAATGAAGCAAGGCTATTGAATGTTGGATACACATTGATGGCTGGATCATTAGGGTAGAGGCAACCATGCACCCAAAGGTCCACATTGGTGTGACCTACACCACGGAATTATTGTGCAATTTCCAAGTAATGATGCTTTGAGGGTGCAAAGTCCTTTGATAGCCAAACATGTAGAGAAACCGTTTCTAAACTTGATGATCTTGCTATTCATTGATTGTTGTGGTGAGCCCACTTGTTATAAAGAAGCCATTTAGATGGAAGATAGCGTGAAGTGGGAGCAGGCTATGTAATTTGAGTATAACTCAATTTTATCCAATGAGACTTTGGATTTGACAGAGTTACCAGAGGGTGAATAAGTATTGCCTTGCAAATGGGTGTACAAGAAGAAGTACACGACAGAAGATCCCGAACCTAAGTATAAGGCTAGATTGGTAGAGACGTTGATTTTGATGAGACAGAGTGTTCAAAAGGGGTGTTTTACCTTAAGTTCACCTTGAGACTAAAGTTTTGACCAACATTTAGTACCCAAAAGACAAAAGATGGAGTGTCAAAAATGGGAAAGATAGAAAATTGTGATTCTGAGCATATCTTTACATGAAAATGGGTAAGAGTGCTTTGAAACTAGTGATGGAGACTTAGAGATGCTTGTGAATAAATCCGGGCTAAAAATCCATCAACAAGCATTATATGCGTATGATGTCGCAAAAGTGAATCTAACAGCCAAAGTGAACTTTTGACTCTGCACCCATCTTTTGCAAGTAGAGTAGAGCACGCACATTAAATCCATCAACAAACATTATACGTGTACGATGTCTGAGAAGTGAATCTGACAGCCAAAGTGAACTTTTGACTCTACATCCATCTTTTGCACGAAGAGTAGAGCACACATATCAAGTTTCATTCCATTTGGACATATAGATTGAGTATTGAGAGTATTTTACTATGTTGGGGAGATTCCTCGTAAAAAACTCATGAATTTGTACAAGTTTGACTTCCAAAATTTGATGTGAGCACATGTGCTTGTTGTGCACATCAAGGAGCACCTTGGGTAGAAATAGAACTCAATTATGACCTTAGAGACATTATATATGTATGATGTCTTTGAGACCACATTGAGAGCCAAAGGACATATCTGTGTGCACCATTGTGATCTAGAGTAGTTAAGAAGCAAATAGGCAAGATCCTATTGAATTTGAAGCATTTTTGGGCTTGAAAAGGCCAAGAGATGGATATAGGTAAAGTAAATGCTAGAATTTATCATAATTAACACAAAAAGTGTTGAAATTGAGTTTTGAAAAGTGTTGTGAGTTGCTTGTGTGGTGGAAGATCTTTAGAGTGAGTTTCACTTCATTTGGACCAAATAGACACCATACACATTGTTAGCATGCAAATGACAAGGAAAATGAGTGCCTCTATAGCCTTGCAGGAGTCACACCGTCGGAAGGAAGAACTATTGCACTGCTGAAACCGCCTGTAAAGATTTATGAAGAACCCTTATAGCATGAAGCACACTTGGAATTAGGAGAAACCAAAGACATAATGATGTAGCTCATCTTGAGTAAATGTTCATAGAGTATCCATAGGCTAAAGACAGATGAAAGATGAGAGAGATATGGCTATCCGAAGTTGGGGTGTACTCTCTCTTGCTAAAAAATGAGCTCTCTGGAAAGTTTGCGGCTGTAAAATGGGGCCTCTTTTATCTTTTATCCCCAAATATTTTCTTTCTCTTCTCAATTGACAAGACTCTCCTTGTAGGCTCCTTCAATTGGTCCATTTTTGGCCTTTTTGGGTAGGAAATGAGGTGTCAATGACTTTTGACCCAAGGGAGGGGGGTGTGGCAAGTGTCTAGGGAACCAAAAAGGGAGCCAGCAGGTGCCTGGCAATCAATGGGAACACAAAAATGACCATCTTCCCCTCCATGAAGCCCACAAGCCCCCTATTGGGATAAAGGCGCTTCGTCTTTTGCCCGCCCAAATGTCTAGTGTCTAGCCGCCCATCCACATGTGTACATATCCTTATTCTTCATTACATACGAGAATAAGGAGCCATCATCACAAGTTCCTGAAGCTTCTCCACCCACATCCTGTGTTCTCTCTCTCTCTCTCTCTCTCTCTCTCTCTCTCTCTCTCTCTCTCTCTCTCTCTCTCTCTCTCTCTCTCTCTCTCTCTCTCTCTCTCTCTCTCTCTCTCTCTCTCTCTCTCTCTCTCTCTCTCTCTCTCTCTCTCTCTCTCCCCGTTGTCGGGGGATTTTGTTCGCTACGTGAGCCAGGCAGGCGCCGGGCCTCTGGCTGTGGGAGGTGTGAAAGAGAGAGAACAAGAAACACCGACAGCTCTGACAACCACCGCAATCATCAATTAATTGAATATTACCTTGACTACAACTTCGTCCTTAGACAAGGCGGGCTGTTAACAGCACCGTCACTTGGATCAGCTGCTGACTAGGAGTTTAAGCTCCCATTTACAGGATTAACTTGGCCGTTAACGACACCGGACTTAACAAAATGCTAATTCAATCTCTAACGGATGACGGTGATGGAAATTTTCCTCATGTCGCTTCATCTGCTTGAAATGCCCGTGGATTTTGCAGTCTTCAATTCAGTTCACTACCTTGATCATCAATGCTTTAGACCGGCTTAATTGCCATTCTCTAGTTGTAACTTCCTCCTGCTTCTTACCTTGCTTTGTTTACCATGCATGCCTTCTCCTGCTTTCTTCTCTTGCTTTGGTTCAAGACCAAGCTCGCCTTCTCAAGATTACTCGCTTCGACTTCGATAAGTTTACTTGCTTCGACCTCGATTCGGCCAAGACTTGGCTTGCTCAAGCCTCGACAAGCTCTTCTCGACTTTGATTTGCTCTAATCACTTCACGCCTTGCTTCTTGCCTTGCCGAGAACTAGCTCGAGAGAGAGAAACCTTGCCTTGTTTACCTTGCCGAGCATGAGAGCGGGAGAGAGGGAGCTTTGCTCCTTCCTCCCTTCACGCCTTCCTCTAGTCGAGGACGAGAGAGAAGAGAGACAGAGCTTCGCCTTCACCCTCCCCTGCAAGCTCTTCCTTTCTCCCCGCGTTCTCCTTCTCTTTCGTTACCAGTTTCCTCTTTCAAAACGTCGTCATGCCCTCCTCCTCAAAGTTCGCCATCCCATTAGCGATGTTGCTAATGGGAACGGATCCCTGGTGATGTGGCAGTCCAGCCAAAGAGGAGCGTCGAATTGAGCGAACCCGGGGCAGAAATTCTTCGCCCAGGCCTGCTCGCCATCACTCGCTTCATGGGCTCCCTCATCCGAGGTCCGGTTCGGCCAGCGCGAGCCTCTTCCCTGCTGCTCATCGCCTCTCACCTGCATGCCATCGACCTCCCCCTTTGAATGTTCACACCCCTTTTAAAAATAGGGTTTCCCCTTTTCCCTTAGCAAGTGGGCGGCCATGATTTTTATTGGCTTTGGGTGGCCGCTTTAATTCATAAGGGCACCACATTAGGCATACATATTGGCCAAACAATGCCAAGCACTGCAACTCTCTCCAGCAGCCCCGTCCGACAATGTCATCGGGGAATCTCTTACCTTGGTGTAAATTTCACAATCAATGCATTCCAAGAGGCCACATTCCGAACACAAAGCTCTTCAAGCACTTTTTGTGCTTTCGTAAAACAGCATTACATTTAGTATACACATCGGCCAAGCATTGCCTAGCAACTCAGTTTTCTCTAGCAAGCTGCAGCAGTGTTGGCCTTTCCCCGCAATAATTGCATTCCAAAACCCGGACAAAAGACAAAGACTTCGAGATGGCACTCCAACCGAGTGACCGGACTAGTGCGGACCCGGCCCCCGATAAATCTTAAACGGTCAATAACTTGAAAATCGTAAATCCAATCATTGATCTGAAAATACCGACGTGCTCCTCAGAGTGAGCACTTTAGGCCCGTACATTCATTTCAATTTTGTCACCTTAGCTGCTGTTGTCCAATTCGGTACGGATCTGCAATCGACTTGAACTTTAAACTGCCATAACTTCTTCACCGTACCTCCAATCGACAAGCCGTAAAGACAGGTCGGTAGAGCACATCGAGCACTGTAGTTCTAGGTCACAATATCCCAGCCATGTCCACTTCAATCATAACACCTTTTATCATCATTAAGGCATGTTTTGGCCCTTTCAGCCGCATTTGACATACATTCAGCATTGAACTTGGCCTGTTACGAGGCCTTAATCACTGTTCATTAAACATATAAGCTTCAAACAACTTGATGTGCATTTTTTTGGCATCTTTCTTAGCATGTGAGCGGAGCTACACGACACCGTACACCCGCCACATTCGCACACTCACAATTGGTATCAGATTGCATGGTGATCGCAGAGAGCACGAAGCCTTTGAGAGCTTCAAGGCGATAGCTCACTCGCTCTTAGTGGTGGAGAGATCAAGAAATCTTGAAAGCTTTGTAAGAATGCAATGGGAGCTTGTGAGAATGCAATGGGAGCTTGTGATCTCAATTGAGAGTGATGTATGCTCTTGTGGAAGCTAAGAAAGGAGTGTGAAAGATTGTGTGTAAGTGAAGGTGCTGCCCTAAAACCTATGTGCGCAACAACATTGTTTTGAAATTTATTTTTCTCCTTACAAAAGACAAATTTGAATATTTTTCCCCTTATGCCCATCCGTTTTAACGTGGTCTACAATGTTGCAGAAGAAAGTTTTTGCAAATTCCTCACCATTTTGCTGATATTTAGCTCAGACTTACTGTATACAAAAATTGCAGGTTTTCTATTTTCGCTTAGTGTGCGAGTTTGATGCATTTTTGGAAGCACCAAAGATGCTCCAAGTGGGTGCATAAATTCTGAGTTGGAGATGCAATTTCAATTTTTGCAGAGCTTGTGGTTTAAGAGTTTTTGGTAGATTTGGGCAAAGAGCCACGGAGGCGTTTACACACCATCGAAGCGGTCTCTTGAGAGACACGATTTTTGGAGCACACAAATGGAGCTTCTTTCACAGGTTTTCACAGGATTCTTTGGCAATGATTTTGTACTTGGATTCATGGTCTTTGCGGATGGTTTGCATATGGTGATGACACATGATTGATGCCCATTGTACATGCCTTCTCTTGAGAGAATTGTTTTTGCATTAATCAAGTTTCCGGATTGCAACTCTTTTGGCACTTGCTTATGAGCGGTCCCTCCGTTGATGTACGTTGAGTGCGGATTGCCATTGTATGTGAAAATATGCAGCCATTTTGGCATTTCTACTCATTGGCATTGAGTAGTGTTATGGTTTATGGTAGAGATTATACTTGAGTTTTTGCTCAGTTTTCAGGGGAAACACTACCAAAATTTTCCCAGGTTCTCGCCATGGTTTATGCACATTTTTTATTTACTCTCTGATGGTTTAGTGGTCGCGTTGACTCCCACTCTAGCAGTTATCTGCAAATTCTTGGCTTGCGGTTTGCGTTGAGTTTTGGCTCATTTTGCAAAGGAAACTCTGTCCGTTTTCCCTCATCTTCTTGCCATAAAAGTTTGTAGTGCTATGCCATCTTGTACAATGGTCAATATATTCCCACTTTGACAGTGATCAAGTATTTACTCTCACTTTGACACTTGGACACAAGTTTAGTGTTCTTATATCAACTCTTGCAAGAGTGCATTTACGGTATGCTCGTAGTGGTTACATGTTTCCTTTGATTTTGCTTCATGTTCTCACATCGATGCATACTCCGAGCATGAGACTACAGCATGCAGGTTACAGGTTTTCACTATTGAGCCACTAGCTGGTTTATATTTGATTAGCGCAGTGGTCAAGTTATCTCCCACTTTTCACGCGTATGCATTGACATGATGTGTGACACAACTGAGTCTATAGTGACGGCTCATGAGAGACGGAGGTCTCGATCTTGCCGATACTTGCGTTGTTTGCAATGTGGTCACACAAGGCACATTAGGCGTCATTGTTTCAGACGTATGAGACAACAACGAAGATGTATATGAGATGCAGATATGACTTTGACACATGTAAGAGAGGCAATCCAGTGGTAGTCTATGCCAGTGACGGTGATGTCACACTTGCCTCCAGTGTACCTCTTGTAGATTTGTCTATAGATAGCACACTTTCTCCACAGTGGCTACTAGTTACCGATGTTTCTTTCCAGGGTGCACCGCATCGTGTTTGGTTTAGCACTTTTTCTAGTGGGAGACTTGGTTGTGTGCACTTGGACGATGGTTCGGCATTTGATATAGAGGGTGCATGAGACGTTTGTTTTTCTTTGCCCATTGGTGCGTCATACACACTACGATATGTGCACTATGTTCCGCAGCTGAGACAGAGCTTGATCGCAGTGAGACAATTGGCATCTTTTGGTTGTTAGATACTGCTTAGAGAGCAGTCTTTCTCGATGCATTGAGTCTCACTAGTGATTGCTAGAGGAGCCCACAACGGCTTGGTATATCCTATGCACGTGTCTGAGGTGCGAGACGGCATAGTCTCAGTTTTGTTGCTGGCATGCTTTGAGTGAAAGATGAGACGTGTCCCTTTTGCAGGTGAGCTCCACCATGCTCACAAGACAGAGCATTTAGTTGTGCAGGACATGTCAGTGGACTCTGTAGAGATAGAGATAGAGTGGCAATGCTTTAGTGAGACACATAAGGTGTTGTCAAAGTTTGTACAGGTAGAGGTAGAGTAGGTCTGCTCCGTAGAGACACAGACACAACTGATAAATATGGAGTTCTTTGATATGCTCATGTTAGAGGCTGATGAGTTGGTTCCAGGACACACATTTTTGCCTATGGGTGAGAGGGATGTAGCTTCCCCAATGTCGGTGTTGACACATCCATACGTGATGGTAGTCTTGATGATGCAGTGATTGCAGATAGCACAAGGGGAGGTGAGTACAACCAGGTTTGCAAAGATTTTGTCATCGTTTGAGAGTCTCATGTTCGACTTGTTAGTGTCGAGGCCAGATCTAGCAATTGTAGTATGAGCATTTGCACCAGGGATAGTTAGTCATACGGTGACTGACACTACCATGATGCTTTGTGGAGCTTTGCAAACCATACAAAGCTGTTTGCGAGATTTACATGTAACACTAGCCTACCACTAGAGTCGATACGATTGCGTGTAGATCGACAGAGTGAGCCAGTGGGCGTAGGTTGAGAGAGTCTCTCACATGTTTCCATGTTTCCTTGTACATAGCAATAGTTTAGCTAGTAGGTCTCACTTATCGGTGCATCACCTTTAAGTGGGAGATTGTTGCGGTAAAGGCGCTCCGTCTTTTGCCCGTGCTCGGACGTCTACTGTCCAGTCACCTTCCCACGTGTGTACATACTCTTATTATTAATTACATATGAGAATAAGAAGCTCCTCATCACAAGTTCTTGAGGTTGCTCCACCCACATCCTATGTTCTCTCTCTCTCTCTCTCTCTCTCTCTCTCTCTCTCTCTCTCTCTCTCCTTCCTTCTCACTCTCCGGATACACACTGCATTCGCGCACTCACACCCCCATAGCCAAGCCTTGACATAGCTCCTCTCACCTTTGATACACCTCTAACGGGCACCCATTCCCCCTCTTATACCCTTTGCCGTGAGACCAAGTTCCCCTAAGTGGGATTATTTCCTTGCCACATGGAAGCTTCCTCCCACATTTCTCCAAATCCCTCCTTCCCACCAAAAATTTCCAGCTTGACCCCTTCTCTGAACCAACTTCCCAGGAGCATAGTGCATCGCTCCGACCACCAAATGCAACACTGTAAAGCACGGCTGGGAGCCCATTACTTTGGCTATCTCCATTTAAAATCTCAGCATTTCTAATTTTAGATCCTCAAGTTGGTCAATTGCCTTTGTCGCATGCCTCTACAACCACTTTCTAAGTCAAGACCACCCACTTCGGACGCAAATAACTCATGATGTACAAGTCCAATTCACAAGCTATAAAGCATGGCTGAAAATAATTATTGAAAGCCATGTTTTGGGGACTTGAACAACCAAAACACTAGTACACAAGCCCAGAAAAACCAAACCTTTGTACATAAATTTTACATGGTCACTCCCAAGACTCGAAGCACTATGTACACATATATACATGAGATTAGTTAGCAAGCTTTTTGGCATGATCTAATGACTTTGTGCTCATCCAAAAAATGCCTGACATAACTTGCCAACCCCCCCTAGCTTGCTTGATCATTCATGACAAGCAGAGGTTTTAAGGTTGAACAATTGTTGTAGCTCATTCCCAAGAACCTCATTCATATTCTCAGATGTCTTCACACTGTCTTCCTCCATTGATAACATCTCATTTGTCGCAATTATCATCAAACGTGCTAGATATTTCTTTAGTCTATAACTATAGCACAGTATTTATGCTGCGCACCACGTAAATCTGCCAACTGATATGTGCCATTGTCAAACTTGTTAAACAGTAAAAGGACGTTCCCACTTGATTTGAAACTTTTTCTTGAAAGTATTGTCCAACTTACTATTGTATCACAACAAAATATCACCATTTTCAATTTGCTTATCCTTCACACACTCATTAGCCTTTATCTTAGCTTTCTTTGACACTTCTTCGTAGTAGCTCAAAGCCAAAACTCTGTCCAATTGCAAACATTGTAAGTCTAGCAAACTTTTCTGCCACGTATCTCTTTGCTCTTCATTTCCCAATGACAACAATTTAAGTTCAGGAATCTCTACTTCAATTGTAACATTTGATGCACTAGTAACTTGTGTGTAGCGGAAAATGATAACATAGTGAGCATTCCATTAAGAATAAGTTCCTAGTGAGCATAGAAAGAGTACTTCATTGGAGAAAGCAAGATAGCAATTTACACCTAGCTAGTTTGGCATAGACACTACTTGAAAAGAGAGAGAAATAGAACAATTGATAACAATTGAGGACCGGATTTACATGGAGCCAGTCCCCCCTCCAAAAAGGCTTTGTATTATAGCTTCTCCCATCAAAGGAGGCTTTTGTACAATACAATCTTTGTGTTCCTTGACAAAACTTGTTGGTGCAATGAAGATGGAAGCTGCATTCACCAAATTATGCTTGAAAAACACACTTAGAGGGCCTAGCCTCAGTCCCAAGACCTCACACGCCTTCAAAAATGGTGAGAGATAGCAGGGAATGAGGAAATATTGAGAGGAAGAAGATGTATCTTACAAGAAAGAAGTATTCTCCTCACATAATCACTCTAATAGTGTAGCTTAGCTTAGTAATTAGCATGGTAGAGGAGATGAGCTTGCGATTGAAGCTTGATTTGCATTCCATAGCCAAGAGTTGTTAGTGTAGGCCTCTACTTCTCAATGATTGGAGAAGGAGATGGAGTTCTTGCTGAACACATGAGTTGTGTGTGTGTGTAGAAAAAAGTAGATAGACTAAAATGTCAACCTCTCTCTCTCTCTCTCTCTCTCTCTCTCTCTCTCTCTCTCTCTCTCTCTCTCTCTCTCTCTCTCTCTCTCTCTCTCTCTCTCTCGGTCGACCCTCCTCCCAAATACTCTTCATGGCTTCCCATTGGCTCCTGTAAAGCTTAGCCAATAGCAAATAAGAAGCATACACTACAAGAGGTTGTGTGCTCTTGTGACGCTATTAGCGATGGAAATACATTGGGTTTTTATAACCCCCGGCGTCGCTAAAACCGTCGCTACGAGCATCGCTATGAGAGCGTCGCTATGAGAGCGTCGCTATAGGCGTCGCTATATGCGTCGCTATGAGCGTCGCTATATAGCGACGCATATAGCGACGCCTATAGCGACGTTTACACAGAAGACTATAGCGAGGCTCATAGCGACGCTACAGAGCCATAAATAGCGACACTCATAGCGACGCCCGAGAGAATATTTTTTTGGTGGCAGGGCATCCATCAACCATATTGTACTTGATTCACTTTTTAAAAAAGTGCAAAGGTAGATAATAGACCCAAAATAGTCACCCACAAGACGCATTGTTTGCAAAATTGACAATTGTACACATCATAGGCAAAATGAATTGATTGGCAAATGTAATAATGACAATTGTACAACATCATAGGCATAAAGAATTGATTGGCAAAAGGAACTGCGGTGACAAATGTAATAATATACATGGTTCAAAAAGACGTATAAAATCCGTCTCATGATACATAAGCTATGAGAAACCCTAAACTAATGCTATCTAGCTACGGCAAAACTGACGTCGTCTAGTCAGACGTCTCATCGTGTCCAAGCGGCGTATCTGTCGGATTCTGCAAAAAAAGACAATAAGACAGCTTTCAGTAAGTATAAACATATAACGACATTTATAAAACAATACAAAAAATAAAAAAGAGTAAACCCTAATACTAACCATGCCGCCGCGAGAACTGAGAATGTCCATAAGGGCGTTTAAGCCCTTCCTGCCTGCGTACTCGCGCTCGTACGGTGTGGGATCACGTCCTGTCATCGACCACTGTCAAAACATACAAAGATTTCATTATGTTAGAACTAAAAAACTCATAAACCCTAAACTATCGAACATGCATAAAGACCAATGTGAAAAGACTTACAAAATCGGCCTCAAATGATGCCCATCCACCGCTCCCCAAGTGGTGCGAGCTCCCTGCCTCTACTCGCGCTCTGGCTGCATCTTTTTGTTGCTTCCACTTGTCGGGATTCTCGTGCGCTGCTTTCTTCGCATTCTTCCAATCTTCTTTGGCCAGCCAATCTGGCCTGTTCCACCCATTCTTGATTGCTTTTTGCACTTCGGAACGCTTGTGTTTGCAGTATTCGCACATTCGAATCTTCATCAGGTCTTCATTGAAGCGTTGATCCCGTGTTGGAACGGGAAACTCATCATGAAGTATGCTGATGACTCTGTTTTTTAAATCACTTGGTACTTCACTCCATTTGTTTAGTATGTAGTGTCTAAACAGCTGAGAGCAAAGACCACGCATGCGCGAGATCACCTTCTTGCCGTCATCATCCATGATGATGCCGCCGCTGATGTCGACGGAGTAAGGCAAGCCCTCTGGCCGGTGACGCTTGAACCTGGGTGTCCCGACAGGGGTCTCTAGCGGCGTGTCAATGGGGGTACGGACGTCAAGTGTCTCCACTGGCGTCTGGGCCCCGAAGCGAGGAGTGTCGAGTGGGGTGGCTCCTGGCGGAGTAGGTAGAGGTGTGTAGCTTCTAGGAACACTCAGCCGTGCAAAACCTGGCGTAGATGGCGATGCTGTGGCTGGTGTGGGGGCGGGCAAAGAAGGGGAGGGTAAAGAGCCTCGTCGAACACGAGGCGGTGTGGAGGCATCGGTGGCGGAATCCTCACAACAACCGCCACCGCCACCACTAGAGCGCCGATGTCTAGACGAGTGTGAAGCTCGTCTCGTCGACGCCGAAGCTTCGGAGCGCGCCGAATGCTCCGAAAGAGAGGGAGATGCGGATGGTTTAGGAACGCGCGATGATGCGCCAGAGCGATGACGCTCCACGTACCACTGTCTCTGCTGCGGTGACAAAGAAGAAAGAAACTCCTCATCATCCATACTTGCATTAAACACACGAATATTTAAACTTAATATTGAATGAATAGAGTAGACAATGATGCAAAGACCATTAAATACAATGACGTAATGACGCATATAAATACAATGACGCAATGAATCGAGTGATAGAAGAGGCAAGTCG
This sequence comes from Adiantum capillus-veneris, assembly GCF_014529385.1. NCBI lineage: Eukaryota > Viridiplantae > Streptophyta > Polypodiopsida > Polypodiales > Pteridaceae > Adiantum > Adiantum capillus-veneris. The sequence continues at coordinate 78,009,274 of NC_140934.1, read as the reverse complement.
AAAACTCAGAATTTTCAATCAAAAGTTGTGAGCGCGAGTAGAAAAGAGCGTTATACACCATGGAAGGTACTTAGAGAGCCAGAGCTTTTACAACACGGAGCAAAATTGTTCAAATACAATATTTGTGGCTTTAAGAGATCTCTCTCTCATCCTCGCATAACTCAGCATAACTTCCTATATCTATATAGAGCTCTCCATTTAAACACATATCCTCTGTTTCATTTTGTAGCTCCTCTGCATGCACCCCATATAGAGTAGTAGCATCTTGATGCTCGTCTGGCACCACCGCAGCGGCTTCTGATTGATCATCTTCTCTGATCTCCTCCATTGATGTCGTTGTGATTGGCACATGGTAGCCTTCATACGTCCTTGCACTACGAGGGGCTACCTCTATGACGTACCACCAGTTTGATGTAGACTTTGTAGGATGAAATATTACCTGCCAGAGCCACATAACTTACATGAGAGCTTTCAAGCACATAACTTGTAAAAGGGGGATGTTAACTATTTACATACTTACTTGTTCACAATGCTCGGGTAGTACGAAAGTGTCTCTTAGGTCAGACCATTTCTTAGTAGAATCCACCTCAAGGAAACCAGACTCTCCTCTACGCACAGTAGCGTTGCGACCCTCCATGATTATCTTGAACCATTGCACGTCGAACAAGTAGAAAAAAAATCCTCTGTAATCGATCCTCAAAATCTCTTGCAGCGTGCCGAAGTAAGTGAGTTCCGCCACCACAGGATCTGCATCAGAGGAACGTCGTCGACTAAACTGTTCAAATTTTGCCATGATTCCACAATCTTGAGTAAAACGCTTTTTGTCGATTCGTTCCACCCTAAAATGTCGACCTTTACACCATGCTGCTATGTATGACTTATACTACAACGAACAAAGATTATGAGTGGCCGTTCAAACGTTTATAAATAAAGTCACTTGCTAGTCGTACATTGCAAACTTACCTTGGTCGCACAACCCCGAGAGTACTCCCACTCTTCTTCAGTCACTTCGTCACCGCATTGTTGTGCGCTTTTCAATTGGTTGTGCAACCATCTTAAGCTCATGAAGGTTGGTAGGCTCTCCAGAACCGCTGTATAGTGCATCGGTGGTCGTCTTCCGCCTCTCCACTCGATTAGTGCCCTTTGTCGCTCTTGCTTTGCATCCTCATATTGTGAAATCCACTTTTGCATCACTGGATTGTGAAGCATGCAAAATCGGTTGATTTTAGCCTCTAGATCTTCCGTCATCTTCTTCTCAACACCGAGATTGCACATGACAATCCCAGATATGCGCTCATCATCTATGGTTCGCCATAGCGTGTCCCGGGATTTATCAACTCCGTCTAGCCACTCTCCAATGTACACTAGGGACTCTGATACCAACCAACCTTCTGCCATGCTACCCTCCGGACGTGCCTTTTGACGCATATATCCCTTAAGCGTTTTCATGAAACGTTCTAAGAAGAACATCCATCTAGAATGAACTGTGCCAGCTATTTCCACCTCATCAACTATGTGAACAAGAAGATGCACCTGAATGGTTAGCATTGTAGTAGGAAAATGTTTCTCAAACATGCACACAAGCTCTGCAGCATTTAGTTTGGCGAATGGTATGGAGTCTACGTTGATCTCCTTTTGTGAGATCCATTGCACCAGCTTTGCAAGTTTGTAGATTGTGTTACGGATGTCGAGAGACAAACATCCCTCAATGGCAACCGGTAAAATAAACTGTAAAGTATGTGCAGCAATGATATTAAAGTCCACATTTTATGCAATGATATTAAAGACCACTATGAACGTACCTGACACATTTTATGCCAATCGTGTGACTTCAAACCGGTAAGCTTTCCTTCTTTAGTAAAACACGTTCGGAGCGAGTGCATTACGCCAGTGGGGGTCCGCAAAGATCGAATGGCCTCTTTTACTTTGCGTTCTTGGGCTCCTGTGAAAATCCATGGTGCTTTAGGGAGTTTTATCGATCCATCAAACGCTGTTTGCGGCCAATATTGCTTCATACGATCCACATTTCTAAGGTCAACTCTGGCTCCCAAAGTATCTTTCTTGCCGGTCAAATGGTCCCATAGTAGATTACCCACATTCTTGAATATGTGCATTGGATCGAGCAAGTGATTGATCATGAGTCGGGGCCAGTATGGTAACTCGTACCATAGAGATAGTCTCTTCATCCCTGGAGGCAATCCGTCATCGCACATCTCCTTCTGCTCTAACCATGCTTGTGCAGACATCCTTGGTGGCTCTCTTCCCAAAAAGCCGTCACGTAACACATGATTCTCTGGAAGATACGCTTGATGACCTTCGTAGATTTGCTTCTTCAGTGAGGGTGCCCTATGTGCATTCAGTCTAGGTCCACATGTGACACATGCTCTATATCCGCTTGTTTGAAGCCCTGCATGTATACACATGATAATAGATCAACTATGGGAAAAAACAATATTTACAGTGTCTGAGTGAGGAGTGTCAATAGATCACCTGAGCATTCTGTTAGCCCGCGATAGTCATGCATGGTCCACATTAGAATGCCTCTGATCAAAGCATTCCGTCGTCCTGTGTGTCGGCTCATATCCACCACCTCTATGCCAATCCACAATTGTTGTAGCTCTTCCAATAGTGGACAAAGATACACATCCATATTCCCCACTTTATATCGCCCTGGCACAATCAAGCTTAGCCATAGGTGCCCCTTCTTCGTAGTCAACCACGGGGGAATGTTGTAGTTGACGATGACAACGGGCCATACACTGTAAGATGTTGATCTTTGACCAAATGGATTTACGCCATCCATAGCCAGGCCTAAGCGCAAATTTCGAGCTTCCCTGGCAAAATCCGACCATGTTCCATCTATATGTTTCCAGGCTGCGCAATCTGCAGGAATTCGTAGCACACCATCCGAAGATTTATTCTCCTCATGCCATGATGCTAGGGCGGCCATGGACTTACATTCGAAGAAATGCTTGATGCGAGGAAGCAGAGGGAAATGTCGCAAAACCTTTTGTGGAATTTTTGTCCCGTGGAGATCTACTCGATATCTTTCGGAATCACATTTCGGACACTTCTCCATGTCTGTGTATTCCCCTCTGAAAAGAATGCAGTCATTAGGACAAGCGTGGATAGAATTGTAATCCATCCCCAAGTTTCGCAAAATCTTTCTTGCTTCATCTCGGGAATCTGGCATCACATTGTCAGCTGGTAGTATGTGCTCTTTCAACAATCTACACAACATAAAAATATGATACAGTCGTGTAAAAATCTATCAGATCATTGTACATTTAGAGTTCTATTAAAGTAAACTAATTGTAATAGATCACCTGAAAAGCGCTGTGACGCTAGTGTCACTCCATCCAAACTTTGCCTACATGTTGAGAAGAACCAGGAGTGCTTTCAATCTAGACATACGTGCTCCATTATACAATGGCGTATCGGCTTCACTTTTCATATCATCATAGATAAGCCTTTCTGAATCCATGATCGTCTCGATCATTTCATCAATCTTGGGCTCAAACATTGCCTCGTTGGGAATGTGCTCTGCATGATCATCCCCCGAGCTGTCAGAGGCTACATCTTGTGGCCTCACATATGCTGCTTGACCAAAGAGCCCGCGAACACGTCTATTGGGTTGCAAGATTGCTGCTTGTTGGCCAGCGTCAGAGTCCGACGAGTTATAATTGGCAACAACTCGATCTATAATAGATGGATTGAACTCGCCAAATTCGCGAACGTGCTGCAAAGAAACATGTCTTGTCCGTCGCACAGCATGCTTGCATTGATTACAAGGACATAAGACCCTCGTTGAGAGATAGGTGTTTCGGTTGGACGGTCCCACATCCTCGTCGCTACTCATAATGAGGATAAAAAACTTATAACCTGGACAAAAAATTTAATATTCTATTGGCATTCTTCGTCTTCTCTCTCTCTCTCTCTCTCTCTCTCTCTCTCTCTCTCTCTCTCTCTCTCTCTCTCTTTACCTCACATTCTCTAGTCATGTCCAATCCCCGCACACCTCGGTCTAGAGGTGCACGGAGATCAGAACCACCGGGTTATAATCTCGTCTTTATTGGTCAATACCTATATTTGTGGGTACAAGAAATCTACACACCCACGTCTACATGATACTGCATGTAGTGGACAAAACCCCTTTGCCTCTTCTCTAGCTGTAGCACTTCACTTCATCTTAACATCTTTTCACAGTAGATCTTTTCACTGTTCGTCTAACTCTAAACCCTAAACCGTAAGTAATTCTTGCGTGGACTCGATCTAACGTAAATAAGCGTAAATCTAAATAAACATAAATCTAACTAAAAATAAAGCTAAATCTAATTTAATGTAAGTCTAATGACTAGAGGTTTTCTAGATGGTCATTGTGTCGGGGATGTAGTGACTCTTGCCGCCCTGAAGATCCACCTTCTTCCCTATCTTCTGAAGACATTTCACCAGTACTTTTGGATCGACGGAGCCCACCATGAGTGAAGGCAGCAATACCCTATATTCCATTGAGGGCTTTCCTCACCCGCTTCATGCAGGCATCGCAGTCTATGGAGACCTAAATCTAATCTAATATAACGTAAATCTAAATCTAGCTTAAATAAACGTAAATCTAGTTAAAAATAAACATAAATCTAATTTAATGTAAGTCTACATATAACCTAATCTTTAACGCCTTTTAAGATAGTTTCCTACAACGTTATAACTCTCTTCTTCTTGTGTGTGTGCGCGTGTGTGGATGTGTGTGCCAATAAAAAGAGATAAATGGTATAACCTTTCTATCACCCATGCCAAGTATGATAGATTGATTATGCCATTTCCCTTTTGAATAATAGGTCTTGAGTTCAACTCCTCGTCGGCTAGATCTTTAGGTCTTTTAATTTTAATTAGTTTCCTACGACGTTAAATTAGTTTAATTTCTCTCTCTTTCTCTCTCAATGTGTGTGCGTTTTTTTGGATCGTATGCATGTTTTCTCTCTCTTTTCCTCTCTCAATGTGTGCATTTTTTGTTTATGCATGTTCTCTCTCTCTCTTTTCCTCTCTCAATGCGTGCGTTTTTTGTTTATGCATGCTCTCTCTCTCTTTTTCTCTCTCAATGTGTGTGTGCATTCTTTGTTTATGTATGTGTGTGTGCGTTTTTTTTTTTGTACTCTCTCTCTCTCTCTCTCTCTCTCTCTCTCTCTCTCTCTCTCTCTCAAAAACACTATGTGTGTGTGTATGTGTGTGTGTGAGAGAGAGAGAGAGGGAGAGAGAAAGAGGGGAAGGGAACATGAGAATGAGGAGAGGGAAGGAGCATACCTGGCTCTCCTTCCTCTCCTCGTGTGTGTGTGTGTGTGTGTGTGTGGAGAAGAAAGAGAGAGAGAGAGAGAGAGAGAGAGAGAGAGAGAGAGAGAGTGAGGGAGAGTGTTACCTGCTCCTTGCTTGAGGGCGCCGAAAAACTCAGATCTGAGATCTGAGTCTTTGGGCGCGCTCGGTTATTTTTTTACCCCAGCCGGCGTCGCTATGAGCGTCGCTATAAGCGTCGCTATGAGCGTCGCAAATTTCTTTGTAAATTTGCGACGCTCATAGCGACGCTTATAGCGACGCTCATAGCGACGCCGGGAAAAAAAAAATTGAGCGTCGCTGTGTGAGCGTCGCTAATATGAAGAACCTCTTGTAGTGATACTTGATAGCCTTGTGACATGTGTCCCGCTTTCCCCTTTTGTGAGAGCTTTAGGTAATCAAAATAATTTATTTAAACTCTCATTGGACCTTTTAGTCTTTTGGTCAATAGGAATCAAGCAAGCCATTGGGTTGTTGGATGCTCATTGGACCCCTTTGTAGACTTTCCAATAGTCTTCTAGGTATCTTAATTTCTATTGGTTCTTTTATCAAGCATTTTTAAATTTATTAGACTAATTTTATTCTAGCCTAATTCTCATTGATACACCTCTATGGTCATCCAATAGGATTTGAGGGGAGATTGGGGGCATCTGGGCTAAGATCCTGCCATGTGTCCATTATTCCCTTTGTGTAAAGGGGGAGCTTGGGTGTGTGTGTTTCTCTCTCTTCCTCTACCATTAGGGATCACCCCCTCCTTCCTAGGGATGTGGGAAGACTTTTAGTCTTCCCATAACCATCCAAATTTCCCCACTTTTGGCCATTGGACAATTTATTAAAAATTAGGAACTTTAGCCTATGGAAGTCTTAATGGAGCTGCACATTAGGTCTTTTAAGCTCCGTTGATGCACATTGCTCTTTTGCAGACTGTCCCCCTTTGGATCCCTATTTTCGGTCCTCGACTATGAGGTAGAGAAGATAAATCCTAGTCATTAGTCCATTTGCTAGCGGATAGAGGATCCCTATTTTACCCTATGACAGCGTTCTAGAATGGATGACTAGTCCATTTGGTGCTTGAGAGCCTTAGTTGATGCAAGCATGTCTGCACATTAGTCCATATCAATCTTCCATAATAGAGTGACAAACCGTACTTGGTGTTTGGGAGACGTCGTCTCCACAAACATGATCGTAATACTTATTAACATTTGTCCACAATAAAGAAAAAGAGAGTCTTATAAGACAAAAACTTTGCTCATTTATACAAGTTTTACATTTGCTTACTCTAGGGAATCATTGTAAGCATTAACAAGGTTTAGGTAATCCTTTAATTGTATGCCCTGCATCCATCTAGCATCTTCAAAAGGATAATTTTTAAACTTAATAAGATATCATCGGATAGTCTTACGGCCTCTCAATACCTTGTCTTTGTGTCGGAGAATGGACTTGGGCTGCAACATCTCTTCTTGGTTCTCGATCTCCGGGGGGTCTTCAATGGTTGCTTCTTGAGGTTGCTCTCCTTTGTAAAACTTTAGTAGGCTCACGTGAAAATCATTGTGTATGAGCCAATGGTTGGGCAGATTGAGTTAATAGGCCATCTCATTGATTGGCCTAAGAATATGAAAGGTACCCTAGTATCTTTTTGCTAACTTAGCATAGTACTTTTGGTGTCCCATAGGATTCTTGCCCATCGTGTGACTTAATCGAGGCTTGGGAAACTTAAGCAAGACCCAATCATTTTGCTTAAAGGCTAGGGCTCTTCTGTGCTTATCACAGCAGCCGCCTTTTGCCTTTGCTGAGAGATGGATATAGCATCCTTAATCTTTTGGAAAGATTCTTGTAGGTCTCGTCTATATTTATCTGCAACAGCAAAGATCTTCCCATGTACCTTAAGTAGCATGACTTTTTTATCTTCCCACCATCACCTCAAAAGGTGCTTTTCCCATGGAAGTATATACAATGTTATTATACGCATACTCCACTAAAGTTAAGTACTTCCCCATTGGGAATTTTGCTCTACTTCTGTGACATAAGCTTTTAGTAGATCAAGAATGCCATCCGTTTGGGGGTGATAGGCCAAAGAGAAGTTTAGCCTTGTACCTAAATTCTCAAAGAAACCCTTCCAGAAATTACTGGTCATTCTAGGATCTCTATCCGACACTCTCGACATTGGAAATCCGTGGTACTTGAAGATTTGTGATATAAAGAGGGTTGCCATTTGATGGGCCTTGATAGTCTTTTTGACAGGTATGAAATGTGCTTGTTTGCTAAACCTATGGGCGCAAAAGAGTCAAAAAACGGTCAAAAATGTTGTGAAAAATCTTCAATTTGACACATCACTCACGGTGCCATGAGTGTTGAGGTTAAGGGAGAACTTTTGGAGTACAATATCAGCACTTTCACCTCTCTCTATGTGGGAGGAAGCAAGGTTCCTAAAGGTGGTCTAGTGCAGTCTCGTCGCGTTCACGTCCTATTTTTGAGTGTGTGGAGAAGCGAATGAGAGCTTTCTCTCTTCAATTTTGCACTTGGGAGAGTCTATGGAAGTTTTGAGGTTTTCGTGGATGTGTGTGTACAAGGAATTGAGGGAAGAAGAGGCGGATTCTGCAGGACTTTGTGACCATGTATCATTGTCATTAGGGATGGCGCTACTCCAAAGAGTCCAACAAAGTGGAGTTTTGTGAAGTTTTTGCAATGGTTTGAGAGAGTCCTTTTGTGGCTGGAGTTTTTCAATTTTTGATGGTTTTTCTTGTATATTTTGGTCACCATCAAGTGTGATTTCAAGTGTTGATCAACTCGACTCACCTTGTAGTGTCTGTGGGTAGGCAAGGGCTTGTAGGTCGAGGTGCTTGGAGTTTGAATTGAGCTTCAGGGTAGTATTCTTATTGAGCTTTTGAGTGGTGGTGTGTGTGGGTTGGAATTTGAGTAAATTCCTTGGGTGGTGTTGAGTTGTCTAGGTGTGTGAGTGTGTGCACGACATCTTTTGCTCCATCAACGCTTGATGCAACTTGAGGAAGTCAAGGAATGTAAATGCTCTTTTGTGGACTTGAATGCTTTGAAGGAGTGCATGAGCAAAGTAGAGCATGACCATGTATTGAAAGAGGAGAATTTGAAACCATGAGTAGGGATGTATGCGACATGAAAAATGTGTGAACAATCTGGTTCCTAATTCCTCACTCATGCAATCTATGGTTCAAACAACGAAAATTGAGAATGTGGATGTGGAGGAGTTGAAGGAACGGGAGCGACTTCCAAGAACATTGTTATTTGTGGAATTCCCAAAGAAGTTAGAGACACCTCCTTCTCTTGCCATTGTTATCAAAGATTTCTTCAAAACCCACTTTGGCATGTCTGGAGTTATGGTCTATGGAGCACATAGAGTGGGGAAGCAAGGAGCTCCTCGCTTGAGAGAACGGCCAATTGTATGCACAATGCCCGATAAGGCCAAATGAAAGATTATCCTTGATAATAGTTGGATCTATTTGAGAGATACAAAATATTTTGTATGTGAAGATCACACTATTAAATAAGCAACAAAACATGTGTCGCAAGGCATATGATGAAAATAATAAGAAAAACAAGGAGATCTCTCACGAAGAAAATGTGCCCAAGGAGGAGGCAAGTCCCTCGAGCAAATAGGGATGTGTGACCTATGAGAACAAGTTACAATTGAAAATATGCTTTTGGAATTGTAACGGATACCCATGGAATGCAAGGGTTGGCATTGATGAACTAACAAGCAAAGCCGATATTGTACTTCTTGTTGAAACATGGGAGCATGATACACAAAGGATTAACGGCTTGGAGGATTACAATATACATTCACTGATGTGGTCAAAGAATATCAAGCAATGAAGAAGGCAAGGAGGGGTAGCATGTATGGTTAAGGAAGGATTGGAAGCTTTTGTATCAATTGTGAAAGATGAGTTAGGTCTTCGAGCAAGCTCAACGAAGCGAGATTTGGAGCGAGGTCGCTATTGCTTTGCATGGTTTTTTTTTTATTTTTTTGGGTGGCATAAGCATTCCTCTCTCTCCCTTTCTTTCCCTTTTTTTTAAAAAAAAAACTACACTCCACTCCCCCCCTCTCACAGTCTCTCCCCTCTCCTCCCCCCCCCCCTCTCTCTCTCTCTCTCTCTCTCTCTCTCTCTCTCTCTCTCTCTCTCTCTCTCTCTCTCTCTCTCTCTCTCTCTCTCTCTCTCTCTCTCTCTCTCTCCCTTTCACTGCAAGTTCGAGAGTCTCAGCTTTTGGTCACATGTAAACTTACTTTCTTCACATTTTCAATCATGACCTAGACCTACACACTTTCCTCTCCCAACCATAGTGTGGGCTCTCCATTGCGACTCTCATCACCACAATTTTGGACCATCAAGAATCACTCATCAGCGACACAAATACTACATCACATGTAACTTTGGTCCCATATGTCCCATGTAACGTTGGTCCCATATGTCATACGATAAACAAATCTATCTATCTACCTCTCCCTCCCCCGTTGGCCCCTCCCTTCCCCCCCCCCCCCCCCCCCCTCTCTCTCTCTCTCTCTCTCTCTCTCTCTCTCTCTCTCTCTCTCTCTCTCTCTCTCTCTCCCCTCTCTTTCTCTCTCATTTTCCTTTGTACCCATGCATTGTATTATATCCACCAAGACTGTATCAGTTTGGTCTCATATGTCATTTTTACCTTATGAAAATCCTTAATACAGCATTTCATTCCATTTCGTTTCATTTCTCTCTAGGTTTGGAGGGACTCAAGGGGGGGGGGGGGGGGGGGGGGAGTAAAGAGAGAGAAAAGGAATAGGGGGCGGGGAGAGAGGTGGAAAGTGGAGGGGGGCAGAGAGAGAGAGGGATAGGGAGAGCAAGATAGGAGGACATATATATATATATATATATATATATATATATATATATATATATATATATATATATATATATATATATATATATATATATATATATATATATATATATATATATATATATATATATATATATAGAGAGAGAGAGAGAGAGAGAGAGAGAAGGGGGGGGGGGGGGGAGGATCGGAGCTAGGGAAGAGGGCGGACGTAGAGCAAGAGGTGGGGGCCAGAGAGAGGAAAGAGGTGGGCTGGAGAGAGAGAGAGAGAGAGAGAGAGAGAGAGAGAGAGAGAGAGAGAGAGAGAGAGAGAGGGGGGGGAATGGGTTGGAGGGATCATGAGAGGGAGAGAAGGGCAGCGATGAGAGGGTCTAATTTTTAAAAAAAAGACCAAAGGAATTAGCAAAATCGCTAATGTTTTAGGTTTTTTTGGAGAGACAGAGAGAAAGAGAGGAGAATTTTAACGTTATAGAAAAGTACATATATATATATATATATATATATATATATATATATATATATATAGAGAGAGAGAGAGAGAGAGAGAGAGAGAGAGAGAGAGAGAGAGAGAGAGAGAGAGAGAGAGAGAGAGAGAGAAGGGGGGGGGGGGTAGGGGGTGGGAGGGGGAGACAACAAGAGAGAGGGGTGGCGGGCAAGAGAGAGACACATGCACATAGGGAAGACAGCAGGAGAGAGAGAGAGAGAGAGAGAGAGAGAGAGAGAGAGAGAGAGAGAGAGAGACAGAAAGGGGGGGGGTAGGGGGTGGGAGGGGGAGACAACAAGAGAGAGGGGTGGCGGGCAAGAGAGAGACACATGCACAGACGGAGGACAGTAGGAGAGAGAGAGAGAGAGAGAGAGAGAGAGAGAGAGAGAGAGAGAGAGAGATGAGGTCCTTGGCTACTCCACTGGAGAGAGGGGCGGCAATTGGCGGTGGTGGTAGGAGTAGGGGCGGCACATGGTGGTAGTAAGTTAGCACCAGTAACCACCAGTGGTGGGCTAGGGTGGTGGCTAGTGATGGTTGCTAAGGGGCGGCAATGGGAGGTAGTGGTGGTGGGATGAAAAAAAAAAAAAACCTCGCTCCAAAGCTTGCTTCGCTGAGCTCACTCCTTAACCGTCCCCGTGAAACATGACAAGTACAAACGTTATGTATGACTGAAAATTATGACACCAAAAAGAGCAAACCGTTCTTGTAGCCGGTTGCTACATTCCTCATCATGATTTCCCCTTTTATGCTTGCATGGATAGAGATCAGTCATTTTTTTATTTAGAAGAGGACGTTGCTTATTTCAAAGGCAAAGGTGATGTTATTGTATTTGGGGATATGAATGCTCGCACAAAGACATTGCATGATGATACTCAACAATTTGATATGCCATACATTTCAAGGGAGTTGAGGGAAGCTCACTTGTATGATCGTACTTCAATGGATGAGAAAGACCCAAAATCCGACCATTGGACCTTATGTATTGACCTTTCATATGGAGAAGCAACTAAGCATGATAATGTCAGCCAAATGAAAGAGAGATAATCACTATCTATGGATTTCAAATGGGCACCAATGTACATTGAAATAGTCGACCAAAAGTTATGGATGACAACGCTTCAATATGATGCACCATTGGAAACTAAATGGGAAGCTTTCAAGAAAGTTATTTGTTCTTGTGCTACAAAATGCTTTGCCATAAAGCATCTCCATGGTATCAACAAAGATAGATCGCGCAAAAGGTGGTTTGATAAAGAATGTCAAGATGCTTGAAAGTCCTTGAAAAAGCTTGATACAACTATGGACAAAGACAACTATCAAAGTCATTTGCATACATACAAGGCATTGATTCAAAACAAGAGAAGAAGATGGGAAGTAAAGCGACAACTTTTTCAAGTCCAAGAAACGGCACATGCATGTGGAAGATTTTGGAGAAACCTGAGGGGCAAGCGGGTTGAGAATTTTGATAACTTGAGTCTTGTGGATATGTACACACATTGTAGGCAATTATATGAACAAGCAAATGCTGAAAAAATGTCATTTTATGGTTCACTCCCATGTAAGCCCTCTTTTTTTGCTATTGAGGATGTATGCGGTGGGTTTGAAAAGTTGGCCACTCGCAAAGCGGGGGATCTTCAAGGTATCAAGCCGGAGATGATCAAATGAATAGGAGATTTTACCCATGAGTGGATATTGATATGTTCAACCTTGCACTTCAACATGGTATTACGAATACAAAAAAAAATAATGAAAGGTTAACCACCATCGATTGACTTGCCTTCAAAAATTAAACTGTTACAGAAATAGAAATCAACATAGGGCAAACACATATCAGATTGAGCAAAAATTAAAACATAGTATGACCAACCAGTAGTTTAGGTGTGCCATTCCATAGAAATAAGTTAATATGGAGTAATCAATACAAGTCAAGAATTAGGTTTCCGGTGGCCGCAAATCCTATGGGGATTGCGCTATTGGAGTGTGTGAAGGTGGGGGCCCCATGGGCCCTGTGGAAAATAGAGGTTGATATAGCAGTTGACCATAGCTTGTCCAACCAGGAACTATGGTTGGAGGTCTACTCGAAGAAGGAGGAGATGGCCCAACCGACTCTTGGCAAAGTCGTAAAGGAGACAGAGGTGGATGTGACTGTGCTCTCAAGATACCTTGCCCACATGAAGAGTCGATCCTAGACCAGTGGAAAGCCGTTGTTGCGATTGAATACGTGCCAAGAATAATTTCTTGTCTCGATCAATGCTGATACAATGTCGTTGAAGACGCTCGCACTCCATTTCCAAGCCACCACAACCTGCTATACTGTCTAAAATTGCATCCCCAACCTTTGTCAAGGTACCCAATAACCACTTGTTTACAAAAGCACAAACATTAGCAGACATTTCAATGGCACATTAGCAGAGTAGTTCAATGGTAAGAACAAAGCATAAAGGTTCTCTCCTTGACTTAACGAGCAAAGAACTCACTCTTCTCCACTCCATGCCAAAATGGTGCTCCAAGGACATCTAGCATCCATGGCTTGTCCCGTAGTGGCTCTCGGATCATGTCAAAATCAAACTCAAACCCATCATTGTCAGTTGCCACATCTCCTGCTTGATGATCATACAGTGGAATCATTGGAGGGCATTCAGTTTTACATGTGAACATGACTAGGTAGTGGCCTACAAAATGAGTATTGTTTCAAACAAAAAACACACCAATATCTACCAACCATGAAATCTGTGGAGAAATGGTTGAGAACTTACTAGAGCCGTGAAGTCATCTATCACAGCGTGTGTGCATGACACCATACAAAGAAATGTAGTGCAAAGATGGCAAAAATTGTGCAAGCGAGCCTCCTCGGTGATGAGTGCCAAGTGGTCTGACCGACACACCATGACTATTGTGCCATCCGATGGTAAAAACTTTGCAAGTAAGGTGAACACACTAGAAATGAGCTCGACAAAGAATGCATTCCATCGGGGTATGCCACCAATGCTGAAATCAAGTTTGCAATGTGTGAGAAGGTCTATCCACACAAGTCGCACCCCTCCAAGCCGCAAATTGGGCTCCATTTTTCCGGAGTGTGAGAGAGATCCAATCAAACATTGGATCACTCAAAGGCTCCTACAATACATAAATACCATGCAAAAGAAGATTGAGAGAGTGCTTGCCAAATTCAAAGTGGGAGCCAAAGTGTCATAAACTCTCTCAGAAGAAATCTTTGGATCCATGATAGCCTTCCGTAGATGGTATACATCAGCAAGTACTGCGAGATGTATTGGGTCTATCCTAACACTTAAGATTTATTCCGTTTGTGCGTCATAATGGACCGAAACTGTGTCAAACGCAAAATTTAATGAAATGTTAGGTATCACAATTTTGTTGTTGTCAAAACAGACATGGGTTTGTAGTGACATTTCTTACCTAGTGGAAAGGAGTCAAGTGGTTTGGATAGCTGAACAAAAACCCGTTGGATGACCTCGCTTTGAACAGTACCAATGGATTTGGTTCGCTCGGGACCTCGAGATCTCGAGGCTTGAAAAGGATTGGATCTCCGTGACTCCAAGTGATGTTCAGAATCACCTTTCTCATAATTTGACCAGCCACCTTTATGCTTGCTCCTTTTGCTCTGAAACTCTGAAAACTCTAAAAAATCACTGATGACTGGTCGTCCTCTCTTCTTGCCTTGTTTAGGTATGTCCTAAGAAATTTTTGGGCTTCTACGTTCCTTGCTCGTGCCAGGAGAAATGGCATCGGTGAGAGGCTAATTGCTGGTGAGACTTCCACTTTTTTCCTTACCCTTAACCTTGTTATGCAATGCTGCAAGTCCACAAAAAAGTGAGGATACTATAGCAAGTGAAACACATTACTTGAACAAGAAAAACATTACTTACCATTGTATATTCAGCTTCGTCTTTGAGAAATTTTCCATCTGCATAGTCCAAAAACCATGGACAGTCTCTCCACGTTTCCTTACCATGGAGCTTCTCTATCCAATCGTCAAGATAGAGACCGCTCTCTTCTCTCCACGCATCACTGGGATGCTCAGGGTATGGACTGCGAAGGTCTTTTTTAAGGGCGCCCAACTACCATCTACAAAAAACAAGAGGAATAACGTACTCCAGCATTCATAACACACAATTTTAATATTTAATAGTTCAATACCTATATAGCATTCATCGGATAGTATAAGTGAAATGCGGTTACTCCTCTGCATTGTGTGTAGCTCGTATGGTTTTCTTCCATCACACAAAATCCTTCCCAAAGTGCTTTTGTCAAAAAGCCTGCAGTGCATCGCTAAGGGATATGCCACAATCAGATGCGGTGCGTGCATGCAACCTCTTTAATGTGGAGTTCTTGGCCTCCATATTTTTTGCCACAGTCAATTCATCCCGGCACATTAAGTATTAGTAATGTGGTAATACTAGATAAGACCACAAACTCTAGTGTTAGTACGCTCACCTTTCAAGATGCCACCAATATACGTGCATCCTCAACCATTGTGAGAAGGGCTTCTCCTGTGTCGGAATAGATGCTTTCACTAACCACACATTGCCATTTGCCAATGAATTGATCAGGCAAAATTTTCTACAATGTATCATTGGATAATATTCCTAATAAATTAAGGAGAACAAATAGTGCTTTCAAAAGCAAATAGTACTTACTCTGAAGGACTAATCCGCACCCGTGCAACCTCAAAGACTCTAAAGGGTGTCATTTTGCAACCCTTCTCTCCCCGGTCCACAAAAGAGATGGATTTTTGAAAAAAATGTGTTCCTTTTTTGGATTGGCTATGACTGTTATCTCTAGTCCCTTTTGCACAAACAAAAATTCTCAATCTCTTTCAGTACCAAATCATGGCTTGTCTCCCCTTCACTGGTAAATTCTGTGTTTTCAGCCAATACATTGCATTGAGCTCTTCCTACAATACAAATCACCAAATCAAACTCATTTTTAAAAAAAAAACCCTATGTACTTATCCAATGCATGTGTATTATAAATTTATAACTGCCTTCCACAATAGTTGTGCTAGAAAATACATAGGTAGTCTAAGCCATTTTGAATGGTTCATTGATGTCCCATGAAATGCCCTATAAGCTTTTGTCCTATCTTCCTCATTGAATTTATTCAATAAGGATTGTGGGTCCGTAAGAGCTAATTTTTGCATTATGAATATGTCGTGCATAGTGGTGTGAGGAACATGGACTCGTATCACCCTAATTTTAAATGAAACATTAGATTAATAATTGATAATATCAAGTGCACCAATAGACTTGTGAAGAAACTTACTTGTTGATTATGCCGAGCACCAAAAGAAATTCCGCCATCTTCGTAAGGTCACACTTCACAATCATGCACTGAAGATTTGGTATAGAGAATTCATCCAACCACTCCCGCAATGCCCAATCTTTCCACGCATGGAGCCGGTGGTTGCTATCCCAAACAATGAACATTTTCTCCTCCATGTGAGAGAGCTTGAGGATGTCTCTAATTTGGTCATCAAATATGGCCGACATCACTGACTCTCTCCCGTAAGTGCCACACCTATCGAATGGTATAGGATCTTGTTTGGGAAGCTTCGGACACATCGAAGCGAGTCATTGTGGGCTGGTAACCTCTTTCGGCTATAGAGGTCATTGATTCAACCACACAATCATCATTCATTCTAATGGTCGGGTTGTCCAAAAGATGGCAAAGGGAGATGTGAGGCAACAACTAATTGTATGGCACAACATGTGCATCAATCCAGCCCGATGAGATGTGGGTATCAACCACGGAACCAAAGAAATCGGTAAGAGGATCATTACCCGTGTTTTTTGCAAGGATGGTCGTCGACGTGACTGCACTCGTCAAAGGAGGCACTTGCATCATCGTCAAAACGGACGCTCCAACCACGGAACCACTCTCTTGAGTGGTGTGCAGAGGATTTTCTTCTTGGGTGATTTGAATCATCATCCCTTCTTGGCGATCCACATCTTTGGATTGTTTTCTTGTTTAAATTGGCATCTTGTTTGTTAATTAGGGTGCTTATGGTTTCAAACAGGGATTTCATTAATGTAATCATGATTGGGTGATTACATCAATAACTTTAGTATTTACACAAAAAAATCACGTGATCATGTTAATTGTTAATGTGACTTTGATTATGACCTACAAAAACCTATAGAGCCGATTAGCCCTCTGGGTTTTCCATTTTTCACGACGGAGACCGCTGGGCTTTTTCATTTTCCCGACAGGCCCGCCGGGTATATGTAATAGCCCAACGGGCCCGTCGGGAAAATGAAAAAGCTCGACAGTAATAATTATATATAGTAAACTTTGTGCTAACCACGGTCTTTTAGCTAGGTAAATCCTTGGGGAGTGTATCCGAGTGCCGAGTATAGTCATCTCCTTGTGAATTGACCTAAGGTTACAGAGTCACATGTCCTTTTTTTGGGCTGAACGTGATTCTTAATTCGGTAACCACTTCTTAAAAAAATTAGTTCGTTTACTAAGTACATAAAGGTACGAAACCAAAACAACTGAAAACTTGGAGGATCATGCTCATTGCGAAGAAGCCATTGGTCCAAATGAGGGTTGTAATTGGTTTTAGAAGTGAGCATATGTAAATGACGAGTCGATAGTCAAGGGTCGGATGTCCTATACTAGTGTGCTGGGCATATAAAGATCCTTGAAGTCTTGCATTTAAGTTGATTTACACTCGTCACTCCACAATATAAGAGCTATAATCCTTGATTGGGTTAAATAAGCTTTTATATATTGAATTGGTTGCATGGGTGGGCTACAATCCTTCAGTGGGTACAAGTAGTCCTCAATTGAGTGATTATATTGAAGATTTATTTGCGTTAGCTCATGCATTGGTTTATACAGAGAGTGCATTATGTATTACGATAGATTATTAGTGCATGAAATGACCAATCATATATTTTATTGCTTTCGTTTGTTTTTTTGTAGCAATTGAAATTAGATGTGTCTTATTGTTTGCAAATCAAAGTGGACATATAAATAATCATTATAATAATAATTGCATAGAGAGATTCATAGCATTGTTATAGTTATTATTCCATGCATAGACTGCATTGCAATGTGATGGTTGCTCACAATATAGGTGATCGATATGTGGATTGACTAGCATGAATTGAAAATCTCATATTGTGCATCATGGTTACTTTCATATTGAATGGTTTTTAAATTTTAATATATAATGAAAATAAGAAAAATGTTTCAAAAACTGAACATCTGGTTCTTTTGTCTTCAGTTTTAATTTAAAGCAATGGAGCAAAATGTGGGCACAAGTGGTACGAAGAAGCCAAAGAATAAAAAAGCTCCTGGCAAAGACTGGGATTATGCTCACAACATATGCGGCCGATATATGGAGTGGCAATGTAGATTTTGTCACACAACAAAATCAGGCGGTGCACCACGTATTAGGGATCATTTTCTAGGTAGCGCTAAAAAAAGTTCTAAGAAATGTGAACATCCTCAGGTACCTGCAATTGCAAAGAGTTTGAGAGAAGAGCTCGCCAAAAAGGGTGGCAAGAGACAACAGATATATAGCTTTGTGGCTTCGAGTCAAGAGTTCCCAGAGCCAAATATTAACTCCACAGATCCTATAGTGATGCCAACTAACTTTGGAGAACAACTTGCGCAAGGAGAGGAAATTCCAGGCAGTGTTCCTTTTAAACGTCACAATAAAGGTGGACTTTGTCAAATGCGTCAAAAATCATTACATCAAAGCGTTCGAGTGTAGTATGTAGAAAAAGCACAAATTGCACTCGCAAAGCAATATTCTTTACTCGAAGTGCTAAATGGTCATGGTAGACAGCAATCATTGGAAGGCTACTTAGAAGAAAATTGGCGAGTTTGGTCTAGGATTTTCAGCTCCTTCTAATCACACGATAAGAAATGTTTTCTTGGTTACATCGAAGTCAAAGGGCATGTTGGCAAAATAATACTTGGGAATATTTCTCTTTCAGGATGTACAATTGTGAGTGATGGCTAGTCAAATGTTCAGAGAAGACCGTTGATCAATGTAATGCTGGTTTGTCGAAGGGGAGAAACGTTTATAAATGTGATTGATAGTTCTGGTGCAATTAAAAGTGACAAATACATTTTTGAGGTCTTAATTTAATGTAATGAAAGAAATTGGTGCTAAACATGTCGTTCAAGTAGTCAGGGACAACGCAAAGAATTGTAAAAACACCAATAAATTAATAAAGAAGTACTTTCCATACATTTTTACCAATGGTTGTAATACGCACAGCTTAAACTTGGTGTTGAAAGATTGGTACACTAGCAAAGAAACCACATGGTTCACCAAAATAATTGATACAGCACCTCAAGTTGTGAAATTTATCTTGAAACGACAAAGAGTGCTCGATTTGTATAGGATGTGCATGTCAGTGATGTTGAAACTTCCTGCTGAAAATCAGTTCTACACACACTTTTATACCTTGGAATCACTTCTCCGTAATAAATACGTTGTGATTGACACATTCAATTGTGGGGCCTTTGATGAATGGCAGCTTCAGCAGAAAGAAAAAGTGAAAGATAAAATTACATGCTTACGTGACAATGTAAACAAGGTTGCTTGGTGGAGGAGTGTAATGGATGCATACCATGTAATGATGCTCGTTATGTTCGCGATCTACAATCTTGATCAAAGGGTGCCAAACCTGGGCAAAGTGTGGATGACATGGTGGTCAGTCCAGCAGAGTCTTGAAAATCCTGAAGAGCTGAAAGAGTCTGTAGTAGAGAAGGAGTGGCGATTACCATTCTTTGGCAAACAGCGAAAAATTTTGACTAAGTATTTTCATGCAAGGTGGAAGAGTGCTCATAGTCCACTCCATAGTGTTGCTTACATGCTTGATCCAGAGGATTGGAATTTAGATCTAATGTCCAATACAAAGGCGGTAAGCAATTTCTATCACGTGGTCAACACGTTCTACTCCAACGTTCAGGACCGAATTGATTGCATCAAAGAAATAAGTGCATTTAGATTAAAAGAAGGTCCTTTTGCGAATGTTTTTGTACAGGTAATGGCAAAAGAGCAACATGCATGGAAGTGGTAGATGATGAATGGTGGAGAGCATTACTCTACCTTACGTTCCCTTGCAATGAAAGTACTCGTACAATGTGCAGCAAACTCAAATTCAGAGAGAAACTGGAGTATGTGCAAGTATGTTCACACCACAATTCGCAACAGATTATTAGCAGAGAGAGCAGAAAAATTAGTGTATATGTTTTGCAATGAAAAGATATTGAATCACATCGAAAGTGTTGTCTACGAGGAGGAAATGCCAACCTGGTTATATGATTGTCAAAATGAAGATGAAGAAGAGTTCAATGTTGGTATATCTCAATGCACTGTAGACGAAATAGAAGAGAATTTGATAATAGATGTGGAGGTTGAATTGCAAGGAGAACCACAACACTCAGACTTAGAACTAGATAACAACTCAACAAATTCAATATAGCTTGAGAGTAGAATGAGTAAATATCAAAAACCATTGTAAAAGACCTTGTATTCAAATGTGTTTTGAGTAATTACAATGCTTCATATTCGCAATAGCACATAGTTTGCCGATCTCAATTGTGTTTCCCTGAAGCAGCATCTTGCTCATCAAACAGATTTCTAATTGTGCTAGGGGTATCTTGGCGTGCTTGCTTGAATTTATACTTGTTTGTCATGTCAAACATAATATATATTCCTTGTGGTATATCTTGTGAACAGATTGTGCATTGACTATTGTTTTGCATTAAACGAATAAGACAAACTAAATGACAATAATGACCACATGTCAATGTATAATATCCACTCCATCCATCAATATTCTTGTAGCACCCTAGAAATTGGGAAGATGAGGATGCATCTGAAGTAGATGAGGGGACCAAATCCGAATGCATGACAAGGTGGCTGATGTGTGTCCCTTGTACAGGTGTTGGATTCACTCGCTGTGTCAGATTTTGAACGTTTTGACTTAAGTGGTGAATGCTTTTCTCCATCCGGACTTGTGAGGGTTGGGGTGTCTGGGTGGCTATAGAAAGCTGTGCTATTTCTGCATCTTTCTCTGCCAACTGTTTCGTGTAAATATCCTTCTCTCTTTCCAACTGTAGGTCGGTGTCGGGGAATAAGTGTTCAAAACTTGAGCCAGGTCAGCGCCGGGCTGCTGGCTGTGGAAAAATTGAGAGTGAAAAATTGTCGCACCACAAAATACAACAGTAGTTAATTACTTGCTAATGCTATTGATGCACAAAACTTGCTCAAAAATTGGTAACACCGGATACGCAATCAAGAAGAAGTGTCATTAACGACACCATTAAATAATGCTAATGATAGTTTAGGAGCTTAAACTCCCATTACAGATCACTCCGGGCCGTTAACGGCTCCGCAACTCATCAAAAAGAAATAATTAAACTAGGTTGCCTGCTGACGAGAAAAATCCTAATGTGCCGGTTCCATCTGTTCGATTTGTCTTCTAACACTATCTTGCCTTTTCTTTAGCACTAGACTTTCCAATTTCCCTTCATGGTCGGCTTGCTCCGAGCTCTCAAAACATGTCCTCCTTGCTATGCCGAACCTTGGCCTTCTTCCCCGAAGACTGCTTACGAGCCTTGTTTTCTCTCTCCTTGCTTAAGCCGAGAGAGAGAGTATCCCCTTGGTTCCTTCCTTAGCAAAGGCCGAGAGCGAGACTTGTGCTTTGGTTAGCGAAGGACGAGAGAAAGAGAGTGTTGTTCTTCCTTAAGCCGAGAGAGAGAGTCGTGCCTTGGTTGCAAAGCCCTTGCTTGTCTTTGATTGTCGAGCAAAAGAGAGATTTTTTCACGCTTTGATTACCTCCTCGCCTCACCTTGCTTGAGCCGGAGATCGAGAGAGAGAGCCCTTCACGCCTTGATTACCTCCTCGCCTGGCTTTGCTTGGTCCGGAGATCGAGAGAGAGAGCCTTGCTTGCCGCTTTGCTCCCCTCCTCTCTTCTTTGAACCCTTCCCTTTCTTGCTTCACGTCCAATTTTTTCTTCTTTTTCCCCTCGCTAAGCCTCCCTTGCTATGTTTTGTTAAGCCCATCAGTCACAACGCCGTGACTGATGTGGCGCGTGACTTATGGTGATGACGCGGCAGGAGTAGTTCCAAATCCGCTCGCGAGGCCCTCTTCGTCTCTTTACCCTTCTGCAGCGACCGCATCCGAGCACCGTAGCGCTCAGCGCGAGTGCTTTTCCCCTGCTGCTCGTCGGCTTTTTCTTCCCTGCACGCCTTCGCCATGCCATTTTTCTTCACATAAGGTTAAAATTTTAAAAAAACCCGTTTAGGCAGCCATCCTTAGTCCCTTGGGCGGCCATTGAGGAGTCCTTTGGGCGGGCCTTGGTTGTCTTGGCCGGGCAGCCTTCGGGCTCCACTTACATATTGGCCAAGCTCCACTGGGCGGCTCTTTGGGCGGCCACCTTAATCAAACCGCCACAACATTAGGCATACACACTGAGCAAAGCAATGCCAAGCACAACACCTTTCCCCCACAGTCCTTGTCTAACCTTCATCTTGAACTTCGATGCCCGTATCAACCTCTTGTATAATCCTGCATACCTTTAAGATGCAAGTATAGGTGATTGCATTAATGTAAAGCCTTCTCATCACATCCGATAAAAGGTGTCAAAGTTTATTTCTTGTCAACTGGGTATTGCCAATTACGACCACTGTCGACCAAGCACTACATGAAATGACATCTCGGGCATGAGACTCATCAAGCTACTACTGCTCCAGCATCCCAATCTGTGGAAAATAGACAAAACTCCCAGCTGAGACACCGACCGAGCCGACTGGACTGGTATGGAGCCGGCCCCAGGTGTATCTTAATCGGCCAATATCTTGGCGACCGGGACTCCGATCACTGAATTGAAAAGACCGATTTGCTCCACAAAGTGAGCACTTCAAGCCCGTGCATTCTTTTCATTTCTGTCACCTCGGCTGCAGTTTCCCGATCCGGTACGGATCTACAATCGACTCAAACTTTGAACTGCCATAACTTCTTCACCGTAGCTCCAATCGACGAGCCGTAAAGACAGGCCGGTAGAGCACTTCAAGCACTGCAGTTCTAGATCATAATCTTCCTTATGTCCTCACTTCAAGCATAATCATTTTTGGCATCATTACGGCATCTCTTGGCCTTTTTAACCGCATTTGACATACATTCAGCATTGAACTTGTCCTATTACCCGGCCTTAACTACTGTTCATTAATCATGTAGGCTTCAAACAACTAGATGTGCATTTTTCTAGCATCTTTCTTAGCATGGGAGCGGAGCTGCACGACATCCACCCCCTCTGAACCTGCACAGCCTCCGGTCTGTGCCAACCGTATTTATAAAGCATCATCAAGAGCATCATCAGACTCATCGTCTGATGCATACATAACATTGTGTTCAGGAGGTTGATCTGTGTTGAAGTCACCAATATTAATCTCACCATCTCGTTGCTGAAACAACTTAACTCTTTTCCCTGCAATAGGCACCTTGAGCTCAGTGCCATCAAGCTCGCATAACTTGTAGGTCGCATTATCATAAACATGAAGTACAACATATGGTCCAAACCATCGTTTAACTATCTTCTACATAGCAGTGTACTGGTTCTCCAGGCTGCTGTCATATACAAGGACCCAATCCCCATCTTTAATAGCACGAGGTCGTAGTATGTGCTTACCTTCAAACACTACTTTGTTCTTCAACCTTGCTTCCTTAAGCATTACTTTAGCCTGTTCAATATCTTCCTGACGCCTATCAAGTTGGCGAATGCGCAATGCCAACAAATCTTCTGTAGACATACCTTCTTCTCATGGCATTATGGTCCAAGAAATAACCGCTTCCTCTGTAGGCATAATGGGTTTTTGCCCGTACATTAGCTCAAATGGCATAAAACTTGTAATAGAACTATGTGTAGTTCGATCAGCCCATAAAGCAAATGGTAGGATTTTAGGCCAATCACCAATATGTCCCTGGCATGCCTTTGCTAAAGCTTTAACAATAGGCGGGTGCCCTCTTTCACTTTTACCATTACCCTCTGGATTGTATGCTGTAGTGAGAGCCAATTTAATGCCCAAGCGAGCAAAGAATTCCCGAGCTTCATCTGCATCCAGCTCTCCTCTGTCAGCACTATTCTACCAACACATCCATACCTGGAAATAACATCCTCAAGCAAGAACTTGCATACGGAACTGGTAGCTTTGGTACGCAAAGCTCTGCCTTCCACCTGATTAGTAAGATCCTCTCTTGCAAGAACAATATACCGCATCTGCCAGACACCTACTGGCATGGTAATCAGGTCCACCACCCACTTGTAGTGCATAGCCACTAGATAGGTGGGATGCAACCCATCTCGATGTCGCAAATTAGAATATTGTTGGCATATTAGGCATGTCTCCACAAACTGAGCCACATCTTTATACATACCTTTCCACCAGTAACGATCCTTAATCTTGACAAAAGTTGCCCAGACCCCTCTGTGTCCAGCCCATAAACATTCATGAAACTCTTTGATAACCCGTTGTTGAGTCGCTTTATCACAAACAACCCGTTGTGGTACTCCTTTAGAGCGTTTTGGCTGCTTCCATAAATGGCCATCCTTCAGAAAATAGCCGTAAGCTTTTTTCCTGATCTTTTTGTACTCTTGATCCGTCCACCCTTCATGCTTAGTAAGAGTGCTAAGGTAGCGACCAATCAAAATCCATTCTCCTTCATAGAACTCTTCAGAAAATACCTCAAAAGTATGAGCAATATTGCCACAATTTGCATGTAGATAAGAAGACGAATAGAACTTTAGGTCAACATCATCACTTGTGGTCAGCATCTCTTCTTCATCTTCAAATCTAGCTCTTGTTGTTGAAGCTTGCCAAATGAAATTGGAAAGAGTTCCTCAAACCCGTAAGAAGATTCCTATGGAAGAACAACACCAAAGACTTGATGCCCTGGCAATGGGCTAGCTGGGAAACAGTTGAGAGATTGATTGAGCAAGGCGGTCTTGGGATTCTTAGCCCTGGTATCCATGCAGAGGCCTAGTGTGTTAAGTTTGTGGCCGCACTCATGAAGCAAGACCAGTCTCGGGCTACTATGGCCAATGCCATGATGGAAAATTCCAAGCTCTACTCACAAGGTGGTTAGTGGAAAGGGCTCAAGATACACGACAAATTGTTTGCCCCTCGGTGGGCTAGCCTGAAGCTCAATGGTGCGATGGGCAAGCTCATTAGGAGCAACAGAGAATTTGGGATGTGGACAACTTACAAGGTACTTTCACAACTCCGCATCTCATTAGTCCCCATGGTTGTCTAAGGTGGGAAGCATTTCTTTGAACCCATTTTGGAGGGAAGCTACTAGAAAGATCAATAACAAAGGTGTCCGATGTTTGGGCCAACTGTGGGATTATAATGGTAATCGATGGGAAAGAACGGAACAAATGGTGTTCCAATACAACCTTGATGGGACTGAAAGTCTACTGATGAGCGGAACCTTGGAACGGATGGACAGCTGGTGCCTACCTAGCGCAAACATGTCTAGAAGGCTAGGAATGATCGTATACTCGACAACTCCATGGAAACAACTAGGTTCACAGAGATAATATAAGAAAGCAAGGGAGCAATCCTACCCTTCGGAAACGTAAGAACTTTGATGAAGGGAACCTTGTCTTGAAAGTGATGATTGCATGGTTGATGCAATGCTTGTGTGTAAGAGAGGTGATTGTTGTTGGATCTCATTGTATCATGTGGGTTGTTGTTTGAATGCAGGCAAAGGACTGGTGAAACTTGAGGTCCCACTCCCCTTTCCAATCACTTGTAAGCCTGCCAATGCAAACATTGAGGGAAATATCCTCTTGTTGTTGTCATTCACATAGTGTGGATGCCACCCGTTCTTCAACCTTACGCAAGATGACCTCTTGCACTTGAATCTTGAAATCCTTTGTGAGGGTGGTCTCTACTTCCGGATTTGTTTTATTGAGCTTGTCTTCCATATGTTCCACCTCCTCTTTCTTGCAGTTCTTCATTGTGGTGAGACGAGCTTTGATGGCGGTGAGTCCCTGTTTGAGCTCATTGTTCTCTTTGCGAAGTTGTTCAACTTCATTTTGAAGGTGGGCAAAGATGTCCATCTTTGGGGGTGTCGCTACGACCCTGGGGAAGGTGGGTTTGTCTCAAGATGCGGCCTGAGTCGGCCAATACAAAAATGCAATTCGAGGTTGGCCAGTGCAGAGTGTGCCGTTGGAGGACAAGGCTGTTTATTGATGCCCCCCCAAAGGACAACCCCTTGCCCAGGCTGAGGGAGGTCCAAGGGAAGACGACAAAGAAAGAGAGAGAGTGAGAGAGAGAGAGAATCGACGCTGTGGATGCGGACGTGCACTAGCCCCAAAAACTTGGTGCCCTTTTTGGTATTTCCTTTGTGGTTCTTCACAAATGCGCAACTATCGGGACTGAGCTTTGCTTCCACAAAACCTAGAATTCCAGAGAGAGTCCCCCAAGGTAAATATATTTAAATACCCTTGGCCTAAAAGCAACTCTTTGGAAAGTTGACCTCCAAAAGCACTATTGTCCAAAATCTAGTGCCCCTCGGTTGTTCCGCAATTTGTGGAGAATCCATATAGGTGCCACGTGAACAGGGTGTCTGCATTTTATGGGTTGCATCTGTACATGATACCACATCATTAGTTTTTAGGATTTCATTGCTCGGTTGGTTTGTCCAAGATTGACACTAACACCCAAGGGGCCATGTCACGTCACCAACTTGTGACAAACCTACTACCTCTAGCTGTGTACGCCAAGATGGCAAGAGGGAAAAATCTATATGTGATTATGGGTAAGGAGATCATGGAGGACTCAAGATAAGGAGATGTTATTTTGGTTGGGGATTTCAATGCTAGGACGGCATGTTGCCAAGTGGCTTTCTTTGTCACATCATCGGAGAACACAATAGATCTTGGCATTGAGAGATCCTTACACAATGCATAGGGATACACATAGACATCTTTTGGAGATGGGAGCTTCGCATGAGTTGGCGATACTTAATGGCATTGCTAGATGGCCACTGTTTGGAGGATCACATGCAACCCACACCGACATGGTGCTACTTATAGACTCTCTTCCAACGCTTGGTGAGGCGGAATAAGCATGCCTGTTTGGTGTAGCTTAAGCAGGATATCTATCAACTATTCTTGAGTCAAGGTTACAGAGAGGTATGGAGGCTCTTTCATCAACAACAGGCAACTACACCCATCACCTCTCTGGACACATGGGGACTGTATGCTAGGAGTATATATACGACATGAGATGAATCCTCCAAACAATCATCACCAGGATCTCTCCCCCTTACATCTACCTTTTTCACTCTTGGCATGGTACATGATAGATAACATATTGGGAGAGCACAAGACATGATGGTCTAGTTGTAGAGAACCTATCTCATGCTTGAGATATGTTGGCACCTTTGTTGAGAAACATGTCCAACAGAGTGATGTATGAAGGATTTTCTTAGAGTTGGAGCATTAATATCGACGTGCATGTACAAAATGTGTAATCTGCAACGGAAGTGATTGATGGTGAATGCTCATGATGAGTGCTCGGTACATAATGAGAGATGTGCAAAGACTAGAGAGAGGAGAGAATGATACTCTGAATGAAGGTTCTCTGAGAGAGAGAGAGAGAGAGAGAGAGAGAGAGAGAGAGAAGACTAACACCAGATGGAGTCCCAAACACCCCTCCAAGGGCCCCCTAGCGAGAGAGAGGGGGGCCCTCGCTAGAGAGGTATTTGCTTTAAATTGCACAAATGCTGATACAATGGTCCTTACGTGCTTGGATTTGTGAGGCTAAGGGTACTGAAAATGTTGGGGCTGATCCGGCTCGGGTTTGTGATTTGACGATGAGGCTAGGGATGAAATCTGAAAACATTGGTATTGATGGTTGGATCTACGACGGTACGGTGAGGTTATGGCTGAAAACAAAACATTGGTGCTGATGGGGTGCTATAGGCTAACGATAGAGATGCTGAGGTACTGCGGGTATGTGGGATTAGAGCTAGGTCTGGCAATCTTGTAAAAAATACCATGATTTGGTAATTGTTGGCTAAAACGTCACTTATTAAAATAAGTTGATGAAACATTAATAAGAGGTGATTCGTATGTAGTTATTACCTAGGCTTGGTACTGATGCAACTCTATGGGAACACTCCCAAGTGCCTACACCTAGCAAACACTCGTTGTGCTCATGTGCAATCAAAGGGTATGCAACTACTCTAAAGTTTTTGGGCATGCAAGTCCTACGTACAGGCTCACAAGGGTGCTAGAACACTTCCTAGGATGTCCTAAACCCTAGAAGTAGAAGTTAGCTTGTTCAAATGCACATAGGGTTAGATGTGCACATGACAAAAGGGAGGAGATCCTATGCTACCTAGAAACTATTGCACCATCATGGTCGGCCATAGACTAGCCAAGTTATATGCATCTATACTGAAGCGTCAACTTAGCCAATGGGAAGATCAAGAGGTTATTAGAGCTCAAGGCTAGGTAGGGTTTAAGGGTTACTCTACTTTGGATCATATACTCACACTTAGATCCATTATTGATAAGGGTAGAAAATATCTATCGTTGTCTTGTGTATTTTTGCAAGGCATTTGTCTCTAGAGCAAGATAGATGTGCAGGCTATACAGTTTTGAAGTCTCTATTAACCTTACATGGTGGATCTTGGCATTGTATGAGATGGAAACAGGCAGAGTATGCACAACAGAGGGCTTTTATTAGATGTGGTTCACTCCAGCATTGGAGTGAAACAGGGATGCCCACTTTCACCTACTCTTTTTGGTATGTATGTCAATGAGGTGTCAAGGTACATTGACGGACAGGGAGATAAAGGAGCACATCTATCGGGTACTTGGATACCCCTGTTGTTATATGCGGATGACATGGTTCTCATAGCTGACTCACCACTAGGGTTGTAGAAGCAACTCGATGCATTATGGACCTTTGAACATGATAGAGACCTATCGGTGAATCTTGGCAAGACCAAGGTAACGCTATTTAACACTACAACAGAGTGGGTGAGGGCATCAACACCAGCTCTCATGTATGGGTGGAAGGTTGGTGGAGTACGTGGAGTCCTACACATATCACAGAGTGCAATTTAGAGGGTTTTCCTTCTTCTTGAGAGGAGGCAGTGGCAACGAGATTGACACAAGGGTATGCGATATTAGGAGGCTTAGAGCGGATGTGCTCACAAATGTAGATCTAGGAGCCCCGCACTGAGCTATGGCTTTTCGACACATTGGTGACCTCCACATTATTATCAGGGATATAGATTTTGGGCCTTAGCTTGAACCATCACACTGGGACTGGTTGGGGACCTATGATGGATGGAGAGCGATGGAGAGACCTCTCATGATTATGATATCTAGGTTGATTAGATGTAAGGCCAGTCTTGCATGAGATTGTCAAAGTAGACTTGGAGGCCACACCGATTGTGGCTGAGGCACTTCTAAGATCAATATCCTATATACATGGCTTATGGGAGCTTCCACATCATCAATATGCCTGATTAGCACTAGAGTCATCACGAGACCTTGCTATGGGAGGAGAATCCTCATGTTAGTATGCATAGATGTCAGCTTTGTTTCTTACATTTGCACACTTTGTCCTCTTGTCCTCTTGTCCTTTCTTGACAAAACCGCGAGGCTGCGTTTGATTGATGTACATCCCAACCAAAACGAGTTGCCAATGCACATAGAAAATGCATAGTAGTCATACGACAAGTGGGAGAAAAAGTCTCTTCATAATATATGCCTTTTTGTTGTGCATAACCCTTTGCAACAAGTCGAGCCTTATAGCAATCAATCTCACCATTCGACTTGCGTTTCAACTTGTAAATCCACTTCGTACCAATGGCCTTTTTGCAAGGAGGAAAATCACATAAAGTCCATGTGTCAATTTCTATAGGTGCATCATTTTCTGATTGCATGGTAGCCATCCAATTTTCTGAATTCTGCGCTTCATCAAAAGACAGAGGTCCTCAATATCATGTAAGCTAGACACAGCCAAAGCATAACAATCTGATGCATAAGATACATGGCCAGAACTTGAACGAGTACGACTAGACAAAGGTGCATCTAATTTACTATCACGCAAAGTATGCACCAGCCATTTAGGCATACCTCTAGCTTGCTCATTCTCAGCCCTTTCCTCACCAAGTACATCATGTACATCTACATCATTAATAGGTTGATCTATAACATTTTCAAAAACCGTAGGCTATACATTTGCCTCATTGGAATTTACATTCAAACTTCCACCACTAAAAAGAGGCAACAAAGTGTCATAAATGTCCTGTGAGCTTATATTACTATCTCTAGTACATGACAACAAGAGCTGAACAGAATCTTTCACAAACACAATATCCCGTGAGACCAAGATACGCTTTGTTTACGGATGATACAACCTGTAACCTTGTCTTTCAGCACTATAACCAACAAAAATACATTTGACAGCCTTATCATCCAATTTTTTGTATTGTGTTTGTGGCACCAAAGGTATGCCAAACAACCAAAAACACGCATGTGCTCAATAGAAGGCTTTCTATCATGCCATGCTTCATATGGAGTCATAGAATGCAAAGCTTTCATACGATACCTGTTTAGTACATAAGTGGCACACATGATGGCCTCAAGCCAAAACGAATGCAAAAAAGCTTGACTTTTGACCATACATCGTGCAATTTTCGGAAGTGACGTGTTTTTTCTCTCAGCAATGCCATTTCGTTGAGTGATATAAGGCATTGTACATTGGTGTTTTATCCCACGAGTATCCAAAAATGCAAATTCATGAGACATATAATCCCCCCCCTCGATCGGAATGAAGGGTGCCCATATTACATTTTGAGACATTTTCAGTCATGGCCAAAAATTTCTTGAAGCATAAAACGCTTCGAACTTAGCTTAAAGCGGATAATACTGGAGTAATCATCAATGAAAGCCATGAAGTACGGGTAATTGCCCAAGGGCGGAGTTTAAATGGGCCCACAAACATCACTATGCACAAGCTGCAACCTACGTGTGGCCCTAACTGAACCATTCTTTGGAAACTTTGAACGTTGCATCTTACCCAAAATACAGCCTTCATAAACATGTTTTGCAAGTGCTTCAAGAGGCGGCAAAGAAGAAACCATATCAGATTTTTGCAAACGCAGCAAACCGGTAAAATTCAAATATCCAAAACATGCATGCCAAAGTTTTGCATCTAAAATAGCCTTAGAATCTACAACTGCATTTGGAAAATTCTATCCACACTTGTCATATAAAGTGAGCTTATACAACCCACGACATAAAATGCTAGATGCAACAATTTCATCATCAAAACTGAGATCATGTACTGTACATCTGTCATCCACAAACTTGACTACAAGAACAAGTCTAGCAAGTGCAGATACAGACAAAAGATTCTTCTTGATCTGAGGTACGTAAAGTGCATGAAAACAAGTGTGAAAGAACTACCATTTGCAGCAGTAAGCACAATTTTTCCAACTCCTTGAACCGGACAACAATCATTGTTGGCACAAGTAACTGAATTCCCATGAGGGACAGACTCAAGAGAGGTGAAAAAATCACGATGTGATGTAATGTGCTTTGTAGCACCATTGTCAAAATACCACACATGTGAATTTGCAGCAACTAGCATGCATGCATCATGGACAACATGATTAATATAGGTACACTCTGCACTAAAAGCCCATTCTGCATCAACAACAACATCACAGTCTCCTTTCGCAGAAGATTCAAGAATAGCTGCATTTGTAGTGGAACCAATATTAGTAGTAGAACCAGCCTCTTTGGCCTTCAACTTAAGACACTGCTTGATCAAGTGATCATTAGCTTTATAGTAATGACAACGCATCTTCTTTTTTCCCTTATCACCAAAATTTTCAGACGAATTGCTACCAACAGAAGCATTAGGAACATGTGATTTTTCATTCGCATAAGAACCATGAAAAGTGACTGCATTGCTATTGCCACCTTTTCTCTGAGCAACAATAAAAGTCTGTTCAACTGCACGCTATCTAGTCCTATTTCTTTTGGAAAGTGACTCTTGTAACAGCAATGTGCACAATGCATCAAACTTGACAACTTCAGGATTTCCTTGGGTCATAAGTCTCCAAGTACTAGAAAAAATCTGGTAAGAATCTAGCAAGGCATCAAGAACAGTCTGAACAAGGGAACTGTCATAAATGACTTCACCTGCAAAAATAAGTTTTTCATTGATATTCTTGATACCAGCAAGTAAAATTTTCATATCATCTTCCTCAGGCATAAGCATCGACTCCAGCTCTTTACATAACAATGCAATTTTTGTCTCATTGTGACTTGCATAAAAACTAGCCAGAATATCCCAACCTATTTTGTAAATTTTGTTGAACGAATGTGAGGAGTAATAGTGCACTTCACAGACAACGCAATCAATGCATGAATATGCGCATCTTTTACATCCCAATGAGCTTGCTCAACCATAGGCAAAACAACTCTAACAACAACAAGACCTGCAACATTCTCAACATCGCATGTATCCAATGAGCTTGCTCAACCATAGGCAAAACAACTCTAACAACAACAAGACCTGCAACATTCTCAACATCGCATGTATCCTCTGAACCAAGACGTACATCAATGCCATGCACAATGTTCCAAATGCCCTTTGACACAAGGACATGTTGCATTATGTAAGCCCACATAGAATAATTGTCCCTATCCAATCTATCCTCAGTAGCAAACATCTTGAACACATCTGTGTTGTTGTCAGCCATGACAAATACTGCAACTGAAGTGAAAACTGTCTGAAAAGAGGACAAACAGAGTGGAAACAACACGTGCTAGAAGACTGTAAGAGACCTGTTATGCAAGAAAACGACGCAATACTGTCTGTAGTGGAAATGGAGATCGAAATGGACCCGACTTAGAAATCTAAGCAAGTGAACAAGCGTATACTGGAGCTGTTGGCAACTAAGCCCAAGCGCATGCAACCTGCTATGATACCAATTGTTGGAATTAGGGTTGCAGAAAAACGCACACAACTTGGAGAAGACGAAAGAATCTCAAGGCATACAACTGAGAGGATATTAATTAATGTGCAATGGAAAGATGAGTTAGCCCTATAGTGATGGACATATATACAATGCATGGAGATAAAACCCCTTAAAGAGGTAAAAAAGGCCCCGACGGTCCTAAGTGTGTTCACATACATCACTACCACATGTATATGGTAACACCCCACACTAGTTCCAGATAGAGATAGGCAGATACACATCAGTTTCCCCAGATCAGAGGATATGACAGCTATGCCACCTAGTCTCTAGATCCAGATATAAAGGAGCATTACATACGTAAATGCCGAATGTATTACGAGATACGAGGGCGCTTCCCTTGTTTAGAGGGTTTCGGTGCCCTTGCTAGAGTGGAGGACTACATCGATCACAGGTGTCAAGAGAGATGCACCTACTCACGCTGTCTCTTGGAATGCATTTAACGGAGCATATGCCCAGCAAGCGCATATCCTCCTATACGTGCAAACAACAGCGCTGTGCAAGGGCTAGTAGGCTAGCCAAGGAAGCTATGGGCTGTTTCCAGAGGATGTGAGAGGTCGGAACCTCCCCAGATGCAATCTCTTGGAATACAATTATATCAGGATACGACCACCGGCCACGAAGCTCTGGGCCTTTTTCATTGGATGCAACAAGACTACATCTTGATAGATGCAATCATTTTTCTTGATACATGTAGTCCCTCACGTCTAGGTGGATAAGAGCCAAAGGTAGCTTGATGAAATGAGGGAAAAGCATGGCATTGCACCAAACAAAGAACACTACACTTGGATAGCTGGTCTCCTTGGATAGCAAGACTAATTTTTGACAACCCTACAGCATCCTTCTCGATGGAGCCTTAGTTGACATACATGCCAAATGTGCTATACTTATGAAAGTTTGCTGTGCGTAAGCGGCTTCTTGGGCTCCATTAATTGTAGGGTATGCCCAATAGGGCAGTGGGTTGTTTACAGAAAATGCTAAGTGAGGGCTTCTCTTTGGTTGTGGTCTCTTGAAATGCACTTATAGAAGGATATGCCAAGTACCAGTCCGCGAAGGAAACTCTGTTGATCGCAGGATATGCCCAACAGAGGTAGAGCACTTCTAGAAAAATATTCCTGGCAATGGCATGTCCTCATGAAAGTGCTGAAAATAGCCAAAGCTTCCTTGACCAGCCCGTTTTGGATTGTTCTCAGATGAAGCAAGAGGAGTTACATTTACAGGAAGAGATACCCAGAAAGGATTGGCGAAGGAATTCCTAGGCTGTTTTTAGCGGGTATCTTTCCAAATGCGATCTCTTTAACTGCAATTATAGGAGAATATTCTTGGCAATGGCATGTCCTCTTGTAAGGCCTGAAACAGCCAAAGCTTCCTTGACCAGCCCTTTTTGGATTGTTTTCAGATGAAGCAAGAGGAGTTGGCATAACCCTCCCACGTGTAATAGAATAGCCACAATTGATCAGTTGTGATCCTCTTACTAGTCACAACAGATAGGTTAACAGAACCCTCCCATGTGTACCACAAGAAGTTTTGGACAAATTCTCACAATATTTCCCACATTGTGACTTACCTCAACATCATGAGCTTCTGTGAGGGATGCGCCGCATACCTAGCTGGGTACGATTGGGGGTAGGGGACTGCCGGCCTGGTGGGGGGTTGGCGGTCCCCTACCCCCAATCGTACCTAGCTAGGTATGCGGTGCCTCTCGAGCAGAAGCTCATGATGTTATGCATTGTATGAAAAACAATGAGAGACTCCGTTTTCCTACATGAGAAAATTTCTAAATCTTCTTGTGTACTAGAAGAGACACAATCAATCAATTGTGATACAAAAAGAGACAATATTAGTTACAATAGAGAGGTTGGCATAAGCCTCCCTTGTGTATTAGAACAGCAACAATGTGATACAAACCAGACATTTTGTCTGACTTAACTTATGGAAAACATTGAAAGCAGTATACTGGCCAATTAACATGTCACGATGAAACTTTTTCTGGAACATTGAAATAACTTTCTGTAGTAGAATATGTTTTTACAATCTCTTTTAAAGTATTTTATAATCTCAGAGGCAATCAAATAGAATAAACTGGATTCAACAACATTATGAAGCTCTTTTGTTTGCCACGAGAAGAGGCAACGATTTCCTTCAGACAAAGGAGCATCATCGGAGTGTGTGTCGGACCCAGTATCAACGGGGCTTTGCTATTTCGCACATGAATGAAAAGAGTTTGGAATGGAGCATATAATTCTAGTCATTGCATTGGCAATTGCTAGAGTGAAGTCAAGAATTTCTCAATAATTTTCACCACTATGACGAATTAAAAAATTCTGCGGCATTACAGCCGTAAAAAAAATTCAATGAATCGATGCTCTAGAGATGTCTTTTGCTTCTAAACAAGATATGTGTGAGGTTTTACCAACTATGACAGCCTACAAAATCCGCTAAATGGAAGGTACATGCATCCATGTATAGTCGGGGAAATGTAACATCCATGTATAGTTTGGGAGATGTAACAGCACCCTCTTGACATGCGTTGATGAACAACCCCATGAGTGGTCTCTAATGCTAGTCAATTTTTGCTGATGCCATCTCCCAAGCTAACAAGTTGCGTACTTGAACTGATGCTGTTCCATTGTTGAACAAATACAAATGCGCCTTGTTGTTTATTGCTTTTGTCGGATATACGCGAGATGTAATGCAAACTTTTCCGCCTTGTGCAAATGACTCCACAATCGAATGGTCCACCTGCATGAAAGATAGCAAAGGTTAAAGTGATCTTAAATCCTTGTTAGCTGCATGGTACACACAATAAGACGTCCGTTGCAGAAAATTTACTTACAAGAACTCGTAAGCGAAGCGATGTTTCTCTTTGTGAGATTGACACATAGCTACCGTAGCTTGTCTTGTCAAGATCTCTAGCCAAGGATGATCTGCAAAAATAATGCATTGGCATGATTGTGTGTGGAGCTAAATTCTCTGTGTCTTGATTTGGAAAGGCATATACTCATCACCATGTTTATACGTAATATGTCATTGAGTCTCTTTTACAAACCTGCTTTGATCACTGCATACTAAAGCTTTCCATCCGTGTTCACTTGCCACAATGTAAAAGAAGAGAGCCGTCTGTTCCACATGATCATCGGAAGCAAGAACAAGGAGCCCAAAAGGCCCTAAAGCACCATGACGTGATGCTCCAAGGTTGCTGCATGTCACTTGAACATTGCTAGCATCCACATTCAATGCTTCTGCAAGGTCCATTCTTGGTAGATCAAACTCTACCTCAACATCCAACTGCTTGATTTTGAAGTTATGTGAGCTTTAAATTGAATCAATAATCACAAGTTTAGTCCATAGTGAAATCAATTGACAACCATACCTGGGTCCCTTCAACCCCTCGAACTTCTACTAGAGAGCCTGCCTTCAAGGGTACATTACTAAGTGAGACACTCTTCCTACGCAAACTCTCAATCTCTTCAATGGGCCATTGCAATAGGCTGTTCTTTGTGTCTCCATCAAGCCAGACTTGTCTTGGAAACCCCTTACACATTGCATTCAAAAAGATAGATTTAGTTTCAATATTGAGCTTCACAAATATATGTGTCTATATGAATATAATGTGACATAGGCATATACAACTCTCAATATATGCATGTTGTTTGTTCGTGTTATGTACACATGTCCCGGAGCGGTCACTTTTCAAAACATGTATCATATCACATGAGGTAACCAGAGAGGATTATTAATTACCCAAAATGTATACTTTTATGTGTACATTAGAGGGGGATGAGGGTTTTTTTAAATAAAACGTTAGTGTAAATATAGTATGTATATTGAGGTATTATTATTAACCTTTTTAATGCACGTGATATAGGGAGCTCTTGATAAGTGACTGCCCCGGAACACATATATTTATGCACTCATCTAATTGTGTTAATATCTGTCAATGCATGCAAGTAGTCACAAACCGTTTGTGTATGTGTGTGCATGGGCACACAGATGCCCATGCATGTTCACATGCATACCATGTGTGTCTTTATAAGGACTTTAATTGATGACTCATAGTACCTGAAGAGAGGACCAGCCCTTCCCAATATCATTTTCACTCGATGAGGACTCATTCACCCAGCCAATCAAAATACGACGCCCCTTGCCACTATCATAAAATGTCTTAGATGCATAGAACTTTCCATAATCATATTGAAGTCCAATGCCAGCATCAAGGGCAGCATTGGCAGGCAAAAACGAATCCGTGTCGGAAACATATGTACCAACTGTATAGTAGTCGTGTTTAGTGTCATCCAAGCTAACCTTGAGAACATGCATTACACCATGACCATTAGCTGAGGTTTCAATGCCATTCTTTCCAGCTACAAGAATGGGATAGAGGTCCGGGCACTCCCACATGCCAGTCCTAGGTACACTATGCAAAGGATGCTTGGCTTGCTCCCAATGCACAAAATCAGAACTCTTGTAAAGCAAAGCAAGACCTCTATTCTTCCTCTTGGCCCCAATGAGCATCCTCCATTTGCCATCTGAAGCTATCCATGCTTCTGTAGGATCCCGAAACTTTGTACTGTTGATGTCAGTGGGAGCTACCAAGATTGGATTCTCCTCAATTTTCCTCCACTTTTCAAGCAAAGGGTCACTGCTATTTTCTGGTACGGCCATGGCCTGCATACACGCAAAGAGCTTAACAGAATGAGCATCCTCAACAAAATCAGCATTAAGTGTGCCGCATCCAAGATAAAATATAAAATGCAGCATGTATTGTGGAAGCAAAAGCTCCAAAATTGGGTCTTTGTTTGAAAGACTTCATACATTTTTGAAATTCACAGGATTAAGAACTTTCATAAAGTCTCTTGCCCTTTGAGTTTGTTACCTGCATTTGAACTTGGTTGTCCCTGGAGAAGGACACATTGCTCCAACCTGTGTAGAGAAGGACGGGCTTATCGGGTCCTATAATTGTGGCTGAACCTGACCAGCACCCATATAAGTCATACCATTGATCGGGAACAAGGGCTAGTTGAAGTATCCGCCAATTTAGCATATCGGTTGAAACTGCATGACCCCATGTGATGTTGCCCCATACTGCAGCATATGGATTCCATTGGTAGAATAGGTGGTAGTAGCCCTTGTAGAACATGAGCCCTATATAATTAGACAAGAATGCATAATTAGACAAAAGGCATTTATGTGCACCGTATAATGTCAAGTTAAAATGCAACACCATTGAGGCTCATTGAGCTGGCATGGGATTCTGAAATGAGAAGCATTATTAGAATAAAGCATACTATTGAGTTATTAGTACGTTGTTGATGATTAAAGACACTTGATGATGAATTAAATGTTGAAGTCTGTTAAATTAAGTTGAATGCTGAAAATCTGTTATAACACAAGGAGTTTTGGACAAATTCTCACAATAATCTCACATTATGACTAACCTCAACATCATGAGCTTCTGTTCGGGAGGCACAGCATACCTAGCTAGGTACGATTGGGGGTAGGGGACCGCCGGCCCGCCCACTTACCCCCAATCGTACCTAGCTAGGTATGCCGTGCCTCCCTAACAGAAGCTCATGATGTTGAGTATTGTATGAAAAACACAGAAAAAGGCTCCCTTTTCCTACATGAGAAAATTTCTAAATCTTCTTGTGTATAATCAAGTAGAATGCTCAAATGTGTGGTTTACCACCATGCGAGCTTATGCAAGTGGTACTTCGAAATATTACATGCAAAGCTGGTTTTGACCCATTAAACCTCGAGTTCAGTCTGTATCACAAAAAATAATGAGCTTGGAGGAGAATGAAATTTCTAAATGATAACTGAGAAAATGCTATTCAAATAAGAACTTCGGAGAATGAAATGATAAGGTGATGTGTGGCATACCATTAGGATCTGCGTAACGCACACACCATCGGATTGAGAGCAATGCAACGCAGAAAGAATATTAGATTGATAAAACAAAGATCTCTCTCTCTCTCTATCTATCTCTCTCTCTCTCTCTCCATTTTTAGACGTGACTTGGACCTACACACTTTCCTCTCCCAGCCAGAGTGTGGGCTCTTTATTGCGACTCTCATCACAACA
This sequence comes from Adiantum capillus-veneris, assembly GCF_014529385.1. Classification (NCBI taxonomy): domain Eukaryota; kingdom Viridiplantae; phylum Streptophyta; class Polypodiopsida; order Polypodiales; family Pteridaceae; genus Adiantum; species Adiantum capillus-veneris. The sequence continues at coordinate 77,970,476 of NC_140934.1, read as the reverse complement.
ATTTTGTAGCATCGAGAATCACTTAACAGCCCACTACATACTACATCACATGTAGCTTTGGTCCCATGGGTCATATTTGACCTCCGAGGACGATAATAAAATCTATCTATCATCTCTCTGTCTCATAATCTTCTTCTCACTCTCCTGGAAACACAGAGATTCAAAATAACTCTGGCATGAATGTGTATATGTGCAAGAGTCTTTTACTCACCATTCATCCAGTTCTTAGTTGGTTGGAAGTGGAAACCGGTGCGATAAGGTTGTGACTGTGAAGCCTGCACATTGAGTGTTGTGAAGAATGTTCCTTTGTTCATAAAATGATGAGAAGCTGAGGCCAATACGAAGCAGCAGCAAAGGCTCAATAGAGCACAAGCCAGTATGGCCATGGCTGGGTGTTCGTATCCCAAAACACTGATAGTAGCAATGCACAATTGTTTGTTGTATAGATTAAAGGACCTGTGCATCATAAGCATGATGAATTACATTGGGTTGCAACAAGCCTAACTTTAGGATGCAGTAAACTGCACCATGATGCATCAAGAAAGTACTGGACTGCAATATATATTGTAAAATGTGGACCTTGGAGAGTATTATTTGCACGAAATTCGCAAGTATTCACGGTTTGGATTGATCAAGTTGTGATAGCAGCGACGCTTAATTGCTGTGCTCTATCTACTGTTTTGGCTCTGGCAATTCATGATGCGATAATTGATCGGCTCTATTGATTGTAAAGATGCTGTGTACATTAAGGAGCATTTTGAAGTCAATTTCACCACCTTAGAGAAGATCTCTCTCTCTCTCTCTCTCTCTCTCTCTCTCTCTCTCACACACACACACACACACACACACACACAACGTTACAAAATATATCTCTTAATGGCACTTATCAATCCAAAAGTGAGATTGTCTCGGTCGTGGCCTGGGCCCTAAATGGTGTCTGTGTTTTTGACTAGGAAAAGCAGTCACTACGCTTCTGTGCAACTACAACGTCTACAACAATATAACATATGTTACCTTGCAGCAAGCAAAAAGCCTAGACTTGTGAAAGAACATTCGCAATATACCTGGGCTAAAGGATAAGGCTAGTATGTAATCAATCTTTGTCTAATGGGCTGTACAACAGCTTACCCTCATGATGGGGATCTAGAGAAGGGTCCTCATCTCTCTAGTGATCATCACATTCAAGGCAATGTGAATCATCATATAAGGGGGGGAATCTTCAAACTAGCTTCAACCCCTTCAGGAGCTGGAGCTCTCCTTCCTCCCAGGGAGACCCATGAATGCCCATCGGCCTTTGTGCTCTCCTAGAGAAGCAGAAGGAGGGTATCATGCTGTAGTCATAGAATTTTCAGCTAGTGCCCAGAGGGCCGTGGCGCAACTGCACATGTGCAAGCCCTTCTCTGTCATTTCACGCTATCAATCATGTGGGTGGCTAATTGGTTCTTCGGTTAAGGATGACATTTCTGGACTTGCCTCATGACACCCCTTTATCACCTTTGTACAAGCACAAGAGCCTTATGCATCTCACCCTTTTCTTTCTCTCTCTCTCTCTCTCTCTCTCTCTCACACACACACACACACAACTAACCTTGTTATTGGTGATAACGAGGGAGAAGGGACATGAGGAGCTGCTTGTTGTTGCAACTGTCAACGCCCACCTGACTCAACTGGGTGCAGCGTGGGATCAGAGGCCTTTGGATATGTATGCATGCATCACATCCCCGATCACCACCCACTGCTTGCTTGCATGCATGTAGGCTCTTGCTCTCGCTGTAGCTACCACTGCACACAACTCGTCGCCTGCCATGCAGCTGCGAGCTAGAGGTGAAACTTAGACTGTCACTAGGTCCCTTTACTTATAATACCCACGGCAGCCAAATTAGACGGCACTTAGAGCCGAGTCCCGCATGGATTGAAAATAGGGCAAATTCCGTAATTTGTGGAAATTCCCAAAATACCCCTCAAATTTCAAAAACTCCCAATATACCCTTACACCATTTTGGGATGGATTTGCCCTGCATAATCTACTAATGTTTATGGCAATAGAGATCTATCTTTTAGTGTCTCAAAACAAAATTATTCACAAATGAGCTCACAAATAGAGGCATCTGTGTTCAAAAATGATCAACAATTTCACCTAAAGAGGTCTCGATACCATCTAAAATCCTAGTTCTATCATCTTCTATTGAGGAGAACCAATCTTCCTATGAAGAGTTGCAAAAGAAATTGTTTTAAGAGATGGTTGAGAGGTTAATTAGGTGTATTTTGGAAATTTTGGCAAAATTGAAGGGCATTTTGGGAATTTTTGGCAAAATATGAGGGGTATGTTGGGAATTTTTGAAATTAGAGGGGTATTTTAGTAATTTTTCCTTGACAGTATTAGGAAATTAACGTGTCTCAATTCTAGTTCTAGAGACTCTTTTTGACTTTGGAAATAAGAGGAGGACAATTTCCTATGCATAACGACAACCACTCCTTTGCGCTAAATCCCACTAATACTACCTTTTTAACAAGAATTAGGAGTATGTTGCCACGATTTCTAAAACAGCCTAAATGGAAGAGAATCTTGCAGAGATGCCTTCAAAATTTGTGGCAGGCAGATATCGCACTATTGCAGCTTTTCTCTCTCTCTCTCTCTCTCTCTCTCTCTCTCTCATTGTTGCGATCCTGCAGGCGGCGGAATCTCCTATTGCCATAGCTATTTCCCAAGAGGCAGGTGCTGACGAACGTCATGTAATGCCCTGTTATTGCAACAGGTCAAGCGCACGACCGAGCAGACAAGAGATAGAGAAAAAAAAAAAAAAAAAATTGCAGGCGGGTTGAGTAGGAGCACCGAGAGGGTGTTGATGTGATGGCTTCGATAAATGGCTTAAGGCCCCCGCTCTAGATGTCTGCAGGTCGAATCCGTTCTAAATCAAAGTTTTAGATGAGAATGGAAGTAATCGTGGAGGTATCCGCGAAGATTCATTGGAAATTGATTTTGAAAGCTACCAGTATTACGAGTATAAAATGACTTGAGAAAAATGTGTTGTGGAGATTACATTTTTTCCATATTAGGAAACAACCTTCATACTACAATATGCACATGAGTTGAAATGGATTCCATGCGGAGGATAAGAAGTGGATAGCTAAACAAGGTGAAGCTTTCACGATAGCCTCAAGAAGGCAACATTTTCTGGTGTAATAAATTAAGCCATTGTTAGAACACATTTGACATGTTAATTGACTCTATGTTCAGGAAAAATGCATCTCAACTTAATATCGTGTCGTTTGTTGGAATTAGGGTGGCAGAGAAACACACACAGCTTGGAGAAGACTAAGGAAGCTCAAGGCACACAATAGAGAGTGTGTTACTTGGTATGCAATGGAAAGATAGATAGCCCTAGAGTGATGGGCGTATATACAATGCACGGGGAAAAAACCTCCTAAAGAGGGAAAAAATGCCCCGGCGGTCCTAGTGTGTTCATACACATCACTACCACATGTATATGGTAACAAATCCCCCTTGGAGTGATGCGGTGTACGAGAGATGGCACATGAGTAAAGGGAAGTGCCATGCCCTGAGGACATGATCAGTCCACAAAGGGGAGTAAGCCCAAAGCTTTGCGGAAAACTTCGAGCTTCTCACGAGACAATGCCTTTGTGAAAAGATCTGCAAGGTTGTCCTGTGTTGGCACATAAGCCAAGCTGATCTCTCCTGCTGAGAGCTTCTCCCTGACATAGTGGTAATGCACCTCAATGTTCTTTGTGCCAGCATGAAAAACTGGGTTCCTCGCAACTGCCAATGCGCTCTGACTTTCAGTGTAGATAGTGTTGGCAGTGTCCTGTCCAACACCCAAATCAGCCATAAGGCGTCTGAGCCATACACACTCAACAATAGCTGTGAAGACTGCCCTGTACTCAGCCTCACAACTCGAAGTGGCCACATTAGATTGCTTCTTGCTCAATCATGATATACATGAACTGCCAAGCATGAAACAAAAACCACTTGTGGACACTCGCATGTCAAAACAACCAACCCAATCTGAGTCCGAAAAAGCATGTAAATCTGGCGGCAATGATCCCCCCTTGGGATAAAACAAGCAAAGATGTAAAGTGCCAGTAAGGTAGCCAAAAATTCTCTTGACAGCGTGCCAATGCTTAGACCCTGGGCTATGCATAAATCTGCTGACTTGTGAGATTGCAACTGAATATCCGGCCTCGTGCTGCACACATAAATGAGGCAGCCAACAGCAGTTTGGTAAAGAGTGACATCAGCAGGATCGCCAGCATCACGTAGACTCAACTTCAAACGTGTTTCCATGGGAGTGGAAATAGGTTTGCAATCCTCAAGTCCAAACTTACATAGCAATGTCTCTATGTAACTTTTCTGACACAAGGCAATACCACCATCACACTGCTTAAACTGTATGCCCAAATAATGATGCAACAACCCCAAATCTTTCATCTTGAAAGTAGCATTCAAATCAGCCTTAAATTCAGCAATATGTCTCTCATTTGGTCCAGTGATCAGCAAATCATCTACATAAACAACCACAATGAGAAGTACACCACCCTCATGCTTTACATACAATGTGCTTTCTGTTGGACTGTTACGAAAGCCTTGTTGGACCAAATGAATGTCAGCTTTCTAAATTCTCATACCAAGCACGAGGAGATTGCTTCAATCCATACAAAACCTTGTTACATTTGCACACTTTGTCCTCTTGTCCTTTCTTGACAAAACCGCGAGGCTGCGCTACATAAACTTCCTCAAATATGTCACCATTTAAGAAAGCAGTACCAATGTCTGATTGATGTACATCCCAAACAAAATGAGCTACCAATGAACATAGAAAACTCACAGTAGTCATACGACAAGTGGGAGCAAAGGTCTCTTCATAATCTATGCCTTTTTGCTGTGCATAACCCTTTGCAACAAGTCGAGCCTTATGGCGATTGATCTCACCATATGGCTTGCGTTTCAACTTGTAAATCCACTTCGTACAAATGGCCTTTTTTCCAGGAGGCAAATCACATAAAGTCCATGTGTCATTTTCTATAAGTGCATCATATTCTGTCGGATTGCATGGCAGCCATCCAATTTTCTGAATTCTGTGCTTCATCAAAAGACAGAGGCTCCTCAACATCATGTAAGCTAGACACAGCCAAAGCATAACAATCTGATGCATAAGATGCATGGCGAGAGCCTGAACGAGTACGACTAGATAAAGGTGCATCCAATTTACTGTCACGCAAAGTGTGCACCAGTCATTTTGGTATACCTATAGCCTGCTCATTTTCAGTCCTTTCCGCATCAAGTACATCATGTACATCTGCATCAGTAATAGGCTGATCTGTAACATTTTCAAAAACTCCATAGACTGTACATTTGCCTCATTGGAACTTACATTCATATTTCCACCACTGAAAAGAGGCAACAAAATGTCATAAATGTCCTGTGAGCTTACATTACTGTCTCTAGTACATGACAACAAGGGCTGAACAGAATCTTCCACAAACACTACATCCTGTGAAACCAGAATACATTTTGTTTGCGGATGATACAACCTGTAACCTTTGCTTTCAGCACTATAACCAACAAAAATACATTTGACAGCCTTATCATCCAATTTTCTACGCTGTGTTTGTGGCACCAAAGCATATGCCAAACAACCAAAAACACGCATGTTCTCAATAGAAGGCTTTCTATCATGCCATGCTTCATATGGAGTAATAGACTGCAAAGCTTTCGTAGGACACCTGTTTAGTACATAAGTGGAACACATGATGGCCTCAAGCCAAAAAGAATGTGGCAAAGCTTGACTTTTGACCATACATCGTGCCGTTTTTGTAAGTGACCTGTTTCTCCTCTCAGCAACACCATTTTGCTGAGGTGTATAAGGCATTGTACATTGGTGTTTTATCCCACAACTAGCCAGAAATGCATCGATTCATGAGACATATACTCCCCCCCTTGATCAGAATGGAGGGTGCCCATAGTACATTTCGAGACATTTTCAGCCATAGCCATAAATTGTTTGAAGCACATAAAAACTTCGCACTTCGCTTTAAGCGGAAATACCCATGCATGCCTGGAGTAATCATCAATGAAAGTCACGAAATGAAGATAATTGCCCAAGGACGGAGTTTGCATGCGCCCATAAACATCACTATGCACAAGCTGCAACCTGCATGTGGCCCGAACTGAACCATTCTTTGGAAACTTAGAATGCTGCATCTTACCCAAAATACAGCCTTCACAAACATGTTTGACAAGTGCTTCAAGAGGCGGCAAAGAAGCAACCATATCAAATTTCTCCAAACGCAGCAAACTAGCAAAATTTAGATGACCAAAATGTGCATGCCAAAGTTTTGCATCTGAAATAACCCTTGAATCTGCAACAGCATTTGCAAAATTTTGTCCACACTTGTCATACAAAGTAAGCTTATACAACCCACGGCACAAAAGCCTAGATGCAATGATTTCATCACCAAAACTGAGATCATGAACTGTACATCTGTCATCCACAAATTTGACTACAAGTCGAAGTCTAGCAAGTGCAGATACAGACAAAAGATTCTTCTTGATCCCAGGTACATAAAGTGCATCAACAACTGTGAAAGAACTGCCATTAGCAGCAATAAGCACAATCTTTCCAACTCCTTGAACCGGATAAGAGGCATTGTTGGCACAAGTGACTGAATTCCCATGAGGGACAGACTCGAGAGAGGTGAACAATTCACGATGTGAGGTAATGTGCTTTGTAGCACCACTATCGAAATACCACACATGTGAATCTGCAGCAATTCATGCATGCATCATGGACTTTTTTCTTGGCCTCCCTATTGGTGAAATCAGGGCATGTGTAATAGGGTTCATCCTTGATGTGCACCTTATACATGCCCACCTGTCCATCTACTACGTGATGCTCAACCTTGAAGACTTCACATGCTTTGTCTACAATGCATTTCTCTTCAATCACCTTAGCTTTTAAACATAGAGCAAGCCCAAATTTCTTATCTGCCTCCTCTAAAATGGAAGTCTAAAATTTGACTCTTATGCCATTTCTTCGTATTGAGCCACTGCTACTTGCTTTTGTTGAAGCGGAAGAGGAATTACTTCCACCCCTAGGAGGAGTTCGCATGGTTGTTGCACTCTCTCGATCTCTTCCAACTATATCCACGTGAAATCCTCCTTCAAGTAGTACCTCAACCTCTTCATCCGTGAGATTTGTTCCTAGATCAACTGGCCAAGTTGTTGGAGGAGGAGTTGGCCTTGGGAGTGCATTGCAAGGAGATATTTATCCATGCAGTTTCCATTTCTCCACCATTGTCAAAGTAGACAAGACTCTGCTGCAGCTGCCTCTTTAGAAGGGGCTAGACGCCACTTTGTGGGTTTGTTGAGATGAAGAGACAATGTACTTTGTGGTGCATGCCACCATGCTTGTTTCCAATGAAAAAGGCAAGATCACTCTTGATGTTGTAGAAAATTGTCTTTGCCACCATTGAACACTATGCGAACTGCATACCAATTGGCTTGAGCTTCGTTCTCCATGAATCCATGGAAATCTGCTCTCTCAAATCTATGACCCTCCATAACTTCATTTATGCACTGACAGAAAATAATTTGTGCCTCCATGTATTCCTCTTTCATCTCACATGTTGCAATAGTGAGGAGATCCTGCATGCTGCAACAGAAGACAAACACATTAGTAAACACGTTGGTGGTTGTTTCTTAAGATATGCCAAACTTTTGAAATATGTTCTTAAGACAACACCATGGATTGTAAACGTGGCATACCATCGTCACCCAATACGCCACTTGGTGAGTGTGATCAAACTAATTCAAAGCGTGCCGAAGATCTCCAAGTCCACTTTGTCGCATTCGATTAATGTGGCATGCCATGGTCACCCCATCCGCCACTCGGTGAGTGTGATCAAACTGTATCAAAGCGTGCCGAATATGTCCAGGTCCACTTCATCGCATTCATTTAACCAAATCCAATCTAGAAGCAAGACCTACTGTAGACATTTTGAACACAAAACAACGCTCCCCTTCCGCTCCTTGCCCGAGAATTTTTTTTTCGTGAAAAAATCATATGTGCAATCACAGACGGAGAGTGAGAGAGAGGGAAGGAGACCCACACACGATGTGGGTGGGGAGGCTGTGAAGTGGCAACTCCCCCTATACATTATACTCACTATAAGTATAGGGTAACAGTGGGCGGGCGCCCGTGACCTGGGCGACCGGTCAAGGCACATAGGCCTTAACCCCAACAGGAAGGAGTCCACACCAAAGCTCTCCTTTGTTGGCCCATTCCTAGTTATAGCCATAAACCTTCAAAACATGTAGTTAAACTACTTTGAAATATTATGTCCAAACAAGAGAAACATGAAAGCATCCTCACCAATTTTTTTCCACCAAGGGGCTCATTGCCTCAGCAACATCTAGATATTCTTGCTCACCAAGTACATGGCTAGAGCCCCCTTCTTGCATCAAAGTTGTCGTCACAATTTTCTTTGCCACAGACATTTGCACCTTTCTTGCGCCATGTCTATCTTCACTGAGAACTCATGCAACCATTTGTTTGGTTTTATCGGCGAGCCCTTTTGACGACCCATCCCGCATGTCATGTTAGTGAGTTCCTTGATGTACCATTAATCTGCTCATGCTCTCATCCCTTGGCATGACATAATATACGAAGCAATCACATGTATGCAAACAAATGGGCGGTTGACCGCAATAGTGGCACGTAAGCTTGCCACCAAGTTCGTCACAAAACTCACCCACGCAAGGTAAATTTAGCATGCTGCCATTGAAATATGTTGTGTTTGACTTCTTAAAATTAACAATTGGGGACAACTTTCATTGAAACATTTTAGAGCACTTGCACACTGACTTCTGCGACACACTCTAGGAAATGCAATATTTGAGGTTTGCAGTTTGGTCCAATGGTGTGGATCATAGTTATGTTCCATAGCATCCATTGGATGAACCTTTCCTAAGGTCGGTGGAAACTCAAACATCATGTTACCATTGTACACCTTTGGTATTTTTGACACTATCTTTGAAAGAAGTTTCGTCAAAGTGTTGGGCTTTATCATCATTAAAAAATGACAAAATACTATTTGTACTCCTTACCTCCATAGAGTTTTGCAATGCTTACTTTCTAAAGATTTATTCTTTTCTTGGACTAGTAAGGTCTATGTAGGGAATATCCACCAATGGATCAACCATGCGAGTAGAATTTGAGACCGTGTCATCTTCGACTAGCACCATGAACTTTGTAGAAAGAGATTCGTCCACAACATAAAATCCTCTCCCAAGTGATTGCTTGTTCTCTCCATTGGCACTATCAACTCTTCACTCCCAACCATGAAAATTGCATGCAAAGCAGAAAAAGTTTGTGGCAAAACATGCTCTTGTAGATATTTAACCCAAAGATAATCTTCCCTTTGGTAATGGAAAAAGTCCTTTTCAAAGAAAGGAAGACTATAGTGCATGACATGATAGTTGAGTAGAAATATCTTGCAAGAGATTGAAAAGATGAGAGTGAAAGTGTTTAGTTGCATTTAGAGGATTTGAGAGCATTTTATATTGATCTTAGTATTATTAAAAATATTTAATAAATTTTGAAATCCATATTAAAATTGTATTGCCCTTCCTTGTTCGCTCTCTCTCTCTCTCTCTCTCTCTCTCTCTCTCTCTCTCTCTCTCTCTCTCTCTCTCTCTCTCTCTCTCTCTCTCTCTCTCTCTCTATCCTTCTAAAGGACATGAGACTCTTCCATGGTGATTTCTTGGGGTTTGCTTTCACCCTTGGCAATCATTGAATACACAAATATCTCTCCTATTTGGAATGTATCTTGCTCTCAGATAGCATCCAAGGGAAAGGCCTTTCCCTCGCTCTCTAACTCTCTTTCTCTCTACATCTTGATAGAATCTATCAGGTTTTCTATCCTGAATTATCATTCTGCTTATCTCAGAATGCTTTCAACCCCAATAAAATATATATCTCTCTCTCTTTTGCTCTTTCTCCCTCTCATTGTACCTGGTTATCCCTCTAAAAACAATCGGACTCTATATCTAGTGTTTCCATAATATATCACTTGGTTTTACTTTAACCCTTGGCAATAATAGGCTACATGGTCTTCCACCTTTACTGATATATTTTTCTCTCCTTATACATAGAAACTGCTATCTAATGTTTACCCCAGTAAATGGGTCTTTTGCTTGAACTACCTCATGGCCTGAAAAATGATGTGTTGCCACGTGGGCATGGGTGCCCAAGGGGTGTGTAAATGGACTTTTGGGCACCTACTGGGCTTTAATTAAATTGCTATTTTAAGGCCATCATTTTGGCGTGGCAGAGGTACAGAACGAGCTGGATGCATATTTTGTTCGCCGTTCGCTCTATTTGGGGGCTCTTGCAAATGGCACCGCCGCATATCCTGTGCACGCCTTGGTGGGTAGATATTCAAGAGATGCAGATAGGGTTTCTATATCTATTTTCATTTTGTTGTGTACATTCAATCGGGTGTGTGCTTCAACTCTGCAAGCGTTTGTGGTGATGGCTCCTAAAAAGAAAACACATGTCGACACTACAGAGGTACTTATGCGGTCTATTTTGGCATTAGTGAATAACCTCTTTGGTAGGAAAGGATATGGTTTACTGGAATTGGTTGATTACGTTTTATTGAATATTCCATTGCTGTCAATTATATTGTACGGGTTGTGATATGCAGTGCGTACTCAATGATTGTATAGATGTATTATTTAATGAGGTATATGCCTTTGAATGGCTTGGTGAACTGGCCATATGGGTGTACAATGGCTGGGTGTACAAGTGGATGGATGCATTGTCTAAATAATGATTTTGAACTTAGTATACTGGCCATGGCTGGATAAATTTCGGATGTTCCATTATGTGTTGACTTTGAAATAATAGATTGGCTCCTTGCCGATCCTTGATATGTTGTACTCAGAGTTGTTCTCTGCTGGCTCTAGCAGTTGCGGACTGGCCCTATGTCTAAATATAGGATGTATGTGTTTCAGATGTTCTATTGAATGTTGGTTATGAGGTAGTGTATGCTATCTGGTCCTAACTTCTTACCGACTGGTTGGTCTTTCTTTCTATGGCTTTGTTACAAAATCTTAAGTTGTTTGTTTCGAGCTGTAGCACAACTCATTGTATCCATTATGGTGTGTGGATTGAGAAAGAGAGTCTTGGGCTATGGAACTGATCTTCTCTCTCTGTTTGAGGGGTTGGGGTTGATGTACCTTAACTCTTGGCTTTATCTGGTAGTGGTATGTTGGAATGGATGGATTGACCATATGTCTAATCATTGGTTGAACTTTGAAGTGATGTTCTACTGTGTGTGTTTAGTGGAATAGATAATCGTGTCCTTACTGATGTTTGGTATAAGGGAGGAGATTCTCCCCTTTGCTGGTCCTGGTTGTTTTTTGCCGATTGGTTTGCTGGTTATTTCACTATTGCCGACTCTTGAGGTTGATTTACCTTGACTCTTGGCATTATCTTGTTTTAGTGTTGGAAAGGATAGACTAGCCATGTGTCTAATCATTGGTTGGACTTTCATGAGTTGTTCTACTGTGTGTGGTTATTGAAATAAGTTGATTGGGTCCTTGCCGATGTTTGCTATAAGGTAGGATTTGGTGATAGGTTCCAAGCTGACCTTTGGGAAGGGGTAATGGTTGCTCTACATTACTGGCCCTAGCTATTGCGGTTAATCCTCTCTCTATCTCTTTTCTATGTCTCTCACCAGCTATTGTATACAGAAAACATATGGATGGTGTGAAGGACTAGGTGCTATCTGGCCGGAGTGGTTGGCCGAGTGTATGGCTTGGTTGGTTGGGTTATCCTCGACTGACTCTTGTGTTGTCGCTGGCTAGGTACAACACTAATAGAATTATTGATTGGTTGGCCGACTATATGGCTTTGTTGGTTGGTTTAACCTTGACTTACTCTTGTTTTCCTGGTCAGTTGGATGCACCAATAATGTTTTTGCCAAATTGTTGGGTAGTCTTATGATGGGAAGGGGTAATGTTTCCTGTACATTACTGGCCCTGGCTATTGCGGTTAATCATCTCTCTCTCTCTCTCTCTCTCTCTCTCTCTCTCTCTCTCTCTCTCTCTCTCTCTCTCTCTCTCTCTCTCTCTCTCTCTCTCTCTCTCTCTCTCTCTCTCTCTCTCTCTCTCTCTCTCTCTCTCTCTCTCTCTCTCTCTCTCTCTCTCTCTCTCTCTTTTATGTCTCTCACCAGCTATTGTGTACAAAAAATATATGGACTGTGTGAAGGACTTGGTGCTATCTGGCCGGTTGGCTGGACTGTTTGGCCGATTATATGGCTTGGTTGGTTAGACTGTCTCTTGTATTGTTGCTGGCTGGGTGGAGCACTAATAGAATTACTGACTGGTTGGCCGATTATATGGTTTGGTTGGTTGGTTTACCCTCGACTAACTCTTGTTTTACTGGTTGGTTGGTTGCAGTAATAATGTTTTTGCTAAACTGTTGGTTATTCTTATGTTGGGAATTGAACCAGCAGCTACTATAGACACATCTTGAGTAAATCCAAAGGTTTGTTTGGGGATTCGAGACTAGAATAATATGGTTTATACGGCCCCTTGGTCGGTTTGAGAAAACTGGTTGAAGCTCATGTTTGTAAATGCTTACACTATGTTTTGGAAGCAGACATACATGGCTTGATGGATAACATAATTTGACTTGTTAACTGGCTGGTGGATATGTGGTTTTTTATCTACTGACCATGGTTGGTTTCAAAGGAAATGTAACTTTCAGATTGCTTACACTCATGAAAATCTACTTTCTAAGGAAACTTTTTAATGATAGAAGTTTTTTGGCAACAAGCAAGTTGTCCTTGCCGGGAATTAATCCTCTAGGAATGAACCCAATCAGGGCTTGAATTCACAGTAGTTTTTTTATAAAAAACGATTGTTATAATAGGAACTCTTTCTTGACCTGTTAAAACTTCACTTTAAAATTGAAATTTTTGAACTAAAACCTTCAAGTTTTTTTCAAGGAAGTTTCATTATATTGTTAGAAACATAAAAAAATTCTGGCATATGGAATACAAAAATTACTTTTCACTATATTTATTAGCAGCATGATTGTTCTTTTTTGGTACCTCGGTGACATGGATGACAACTGGGTCACCCTAGTTACCTGCAATGCTATCTGAAAGCTAACCGAAAGTTTGTTTTCTTATTGTGGATGCAGGTAAGGGTGTCCTTTCCTTGGGTGCTATTTGACAAGATGAAATGCTGTACACTTACACTGTGACATTAATCAGAACCGTCTTTCCCTAATATGGCCTAATACTAAGATGTAGTTTTTTTGGATATTCAGTCAAAAGAAATACATGATTTTGTACTTTGGACTGTAGACATTGGTCTTTGTAGTTAGTCTCATGTGTTATGTATATTGTAAATAGATTAAACTCTCTGTCCTTAAGCACATGGGTGCTTTGGGTCTTAGACCTATGGCACCAGGACCTAGTCTACATAATTTTTTCCTTAGGAGATACGGCTTGAAACTTGATTTTCTAGGGTAGGGGGTATCCCACACAACCATTATGAACTAGGTCTTGGTTGGTTTTAGGATGGAATACCCACCAACTCCTCTTTTTAGATCTTACTAATTTTGATGTTTTTCACTTCAGATTGTCCCTGTCTTGGCTGCTCTTGACCTTTCACTCTTCCCTTCTCCTGGGCATCCCTGCTTGTGATTAAACTTATTCAGGACCCTTTGCGGTTTCTCTACTAAACCAATTCTCAAAGGTTACAGAAACCCATGACTCTATCATGAATCTATTAACCTTTAATGATTGGGTTCTTATCCTCACCAATCTGGTGGCTGAGACGAAAGAAGGAGTATTTCACCTTCAAAAGTTGGCTTCTAACCTTGCTGCTATTAAAATGGTTGGAATTAGGGTTGCAGAGAAACGCACACAGCTTGCCAGAAGACGAAGGAAGCTCAAGGCACACAATAGAGAGTGTGTTACTTAGTATGCAATGGAAAGATAGATAGACCTAGAGTGATGGGCGTGTGTATACAATGCTCGGGGGAAAAGACCTCCTAAAGAGGGAAAATATGCCCTGACAGTCCTAGTGTGTTCACACACATCACTACCACATGTATATGGTAACAAATCCCCCCTGGAGTGATGCAATGAACTAGAGCTGGCACATGAGTAAAGGGAAGTGCCATGCCCTGAGGACATGATCAGTCCACAAAGGGGAGTAAGCCCAAAGCTTTGCGAAAAGCTTCAAGCTTCTCACATGACAATGCCTTTGTGAAAAGATCTGCAAGGTTGTCCTGTGTTGGCACATAAGCCAAGCTGATCTCTCCTGGTGAGAGCCTCTCCCTGACATAGTGGTAATGCACCTCAATGTGCTTTGTGCCAGCATGAAAAACTGGGTTCCTTGCAACTGCTAATGTGCTCTGACTATCAGTGTAGATAGTGTTGGCAGTGTCCTGTCCAACACCCAAATCAACCATAAGCCGTCTGAGCCATACACACTCAACCGTAGCTGTGAAGACTGCCTTGTACTCAGTCTCACAACTCGAAGTGGCCACAGTAGGTTGCTTCTTGCTCAACCATGATATACATGAACTACCAAGCATGAAACAAAAACCACTTGTGGACACTCGCGTGTCAAAACAACCAGCCCAATCTGAGTTTGAAAAAGCATGTAAATCTGGCGGCAATGATCCCCCCTTGAGATAAAACAATCCAAGATGTAAAGTGCCACTAAGGTAGCAGAAAATCCTCTTGACAGCCTGCCAATGCTTAGACCCTGGGCTATGCATAAATCTGCTGACCTGTGAGACTGCAAACTGAATATCTCGCCTCGTGTTGCATACATAAATAAGGCATCCAATAGCAGTTTGGTAAAGAGTGACATCAGTAGGATCGCCAGCATCATGTAGACTCAACTTCAAACATGTTTCCATGGGAGTGGCAATACGTTTGCAATCCTCAAGTCCAAACTTACATACCAATGTCTCTATGTAGCTTTTCTAACACAAGGCAATACCACCATCACACTGCTTAAACTGTATACCCAAGTAATGATGCAACAGCCCCAAATCTTTCATCTTGAAAGTAGCGTTCGAATCAGCCTTAAATTCAACAATATGTATCTCATTTGGTCCAATGATCAACAAATCATCGACATAAAGAACCACCATGAGAAGTACATCACCCTCACGCTTTACATACAATGTGCTTTTTGTTGGACTATTACGAAAGCCTTGTTTAACCAAATGAGTGTCAGCTTTCTCATACAAGCACGAGGAGATTGTTTCAACCCATACAAAGCCTTGTTACATCTGCACACTTTGTCCTCTTGTCCTTTTATGACAAAACCGCGAGGCTTCGTTACATAAACTTCTGCAAATATGTCACCATTCAAGAAAGCAGTAACAATGTCTGATTGATGTACATCCCAACCAAAATGAGCTGCCAATGCACATAGAAAATGCATAGTAGTCATACGACAAGTGGGAGCAAAGGTCTCTTCATAATCTATGCCTTTTTTCTGTGCATAACCCTTTGGAACAAGTCAAGCCTTATGGCGATCGATCTCACCATCCGGCTTGCGTTTCAACTTGTAAACCCACTTCGTACCAATGGCCTTTTTGCCAGGAGGCAAATCACATAAAGTCCATGTGTCATTTTCTATAAGTACATCATATTCTGATTGCATGGCAGCCAACCAATTTTTTTAATTCTGTGCTTCATCAAAAGACAGAGGCTCCTCAACATCATGTAAGCTAGACACAGCCAAAGCATAACAATCTGATGCATAAGATGCATGGTGAGAGCCTGAACGAGTACGACTAGACAAAGGTGCATCCAATTTCCTGTCACGTAAAGTGTGCACCAGCCATTTGGGCATACCTTTAGCCTGCTCATTTTCAGCCCTTTCGTCATCAAGTACACCATGTACATCTGCATCAGTAATAGGCTGATCTGTAACATTTTCAGAAACCCCCATAGGCTGTACATTTGCCTCATTGGAAATTACATTCGTATTTCCACCACTAAAAAGAGGCAACAAAGTGCCATAAATGTCCTCTGAGCTTACATTACTGTCTCTAGTACATGACAACAAGGGCTGAACAGAATCTTCCACAAACACTACATCTTGTGAAACCAAAATACGCTTTGTTTGCGCATGATATTACCTGTAACCTTTGCTTTCAGCACTATAGCCAACAAAAATACATTTGACAGCCTTATCATCCAATTTTTTGCATTGTGTTTGTGGCACCAAAGCATATGCCAAACAACCAAAAACACGCATGTGCTCAATAGAAGGCTTTCTATCATGCCATGCTTCATATGGAGTAATACACTGCAAGCTTTTGTAGGACACCTGCTAAGTACATAAGTGCCACACATGATGGGCTCAAGCCAAAAAGAATGCGGCAAAGCTTGACTTTTGACCATACATCGTGACATTTTTGTCAGTGACCTGTTTTTCCTCTCAGCAACACCATTTTGCTGAGGTGTATAAGGCACTGTACATTGGTGTTTTATCCCACAACTAGCATTAAATTCATGAGACATATATGTAAGACTGCGGGGGACTGGACCATGCAACTCTTCACCCAACCGTGCCATATATAGACTCCTAGCCCCTAAATATAGCGCCCCTTGACCGCATGTCCGTCCTGGCCCTTGGCCCTGCCCTTGGCCTGACATTACTCCCCCCTTGGAGAAGCGTTTTCATCCTCGAAAACACAAGTGGTATTATCTTCGTAAGAACACTGATGTTTTCCTTATTGGCATCCTCTACACGGGCCAATTGTCCATATGACCGATACCTGGTGCAGTGAGGAGGTTCAATGAAACCAAGAGCAACATCTTGATTTTCAACATTGTTGTCCTTTTGCAACCACCCGTATCTAAATGGTAACTCATGATAACTCATGTGAGTATCTTGAAAAGCTCATAGCTACTGAAAGATAGAATAGGGAGTGTCCTCATGTCAGACTTCTGAACATTTTGGAACACACAGAACCACATGTTCACCCCTAACAAAGGTTACATGCCAACATACTCTGTCAGCACACCTACTAAGTCCTTGACTTATGAAACTATCGGTATCCAACCCCACCACAATAGGTGTTCAAAGTTGAAAACCTAACCTAAGCAAATTCTAGAATAAGGAGAGAATCACCTATTCAGAATGCATTGTGCTAACGTATGCTCTTAGCAGATCCTTTAGCACGGTTTACTAATGTATGCGCTTAGCATATCCTTTAGTACTAAATGGAATACTTGTAAGCTGCCCATCCAACGTGGGATGAATAACAGCAGTAAGAATGAGGTACTTTCCCGAACCACTTACAGACAGTCTTCCACGACTGACGACAAACTATGACTCAACTATTGAGTATCCAGCCATATACTCGATATGGAATGGAGACAACCAACTAGGTTGAAGGTAGATTGGAGGTTCCAGCAACCAATCACTAACATCCATACTCAGCCATCACCTTGTATGGCAGGGTGTAAACTCATACGAAATCTGCAAGAGAGATTGCACTAGCAATGCAAAAGGGTGCAGAAAGAATAAAGTCCATGGATTTGCATGCCGCTCCAAATAAATTTGTGTTAAACACTAGGGCCCATAACACCTAGTGTGCATGCATTTAACACAAACCTATCCAAACTGCAATTCCATGACGAGACTTTCCACGATACTTACGTGAAAATCTTTCAACAAAGTTGGACCATATTAGAATGTGACAACCCGATCACACCTAGGAACCAACCATGAGACCTTCTCATGAACGTAGCATACTTTGCAGCAAAAGTTGGACCATAATAGAATGTGACAACCCAGTCACACCTAGGAACCAACCATGAGACATTCTCATGAACGTAGCATACTTTGCTATATGTAGAAACGACGCTCCATTAAGGTGGTTTCACAGCACTTGTAATCACAACAAGTCTGTACTTAGTACCCGACAATTTTTGGCCACTGAAATTGTTCCTGATACTGTGTGCGTCAATTGGTCTAATGAACGGATGCGACCAGCACCTAGGGACTTCGTCGCGACACATCATTTCGAATTGGGCGCCAGTGTCATTCCTAGAGACTCATATTCTCCACATGTGGAATATGTCTCAAGTAAGGATGCCAGGAAAAGTGACATCCATCAAGTACGAGCTGTACTTGTGTGTGGAGTTAACTACGAACACTCTGCGACGCGAGTGAGAGGGACCCTCATTATCATGCTCCACACCGGCTAAATCAAACTCCTTGAGTTCCTAGACCATGTTGTATCCCATGTGACAACATGTGCCAAATCGAACCCTACAAGTAGGTTCGTAACAGCATAAGGCAAAAAGGTATATTGGACACTTGGCCCAAATTACTTTGTGCCGACATGCCCTTGGCATGGCTCTGCAACATTCAAGCGTACTTATACGTCTTGAAAAAAAACAAGCAAAGCATACAAAAAATGGAATAACATCAAATCAATAGATGCGTACCTGGAGATTTGAACGTAATGGGACTGGTTGGGGACCTATGATGGATGGAGAGCGATGGAGAGACCTCTCATGATTATGATATCTAGGTTGATTAGATGTAAGGCCAGTCTTGCATGAGATTGTCAAAGTAGACTTGGAGGCCACACCGATTGTGGCTGAGGCACTTCTAAGATCAATATCCTATATACATGGCTTATGGGAGCTTCCACATCATCAATATGCCTGATTAGCACTAGAGTCATCACGAGACCTTCCTCTCAGTTCACTTACTCGTACGCAAACTGAGAGGAGCACGTCTCCTACCTAAACAAACAAACAGTATTGCACTGGGAACCGTGGGTGTTGCCTTTGCAATCCAACCCCTTTGGTTAAAATCTACGTAGTCAAACCCCTTGGTAAGACCCTTTATAGAAACTGCTCAAGTAGCAGTTAACGGTAACCAACATAGTTAATCGTGTACATACTGATTGGAATCAACTTAAAAAGTTGAGTTTGTCTGCTACCGCGTGGTAGATTGCGGAATTCTTTCCTTGAAAGTCTAACTGGGAGAGATCAAACTGTGATCCTCAAGGCAGATCAACTATGATCCTCAATGCCTATGGGATGATGTAGCAGTCACCCGCCGGGTCGTACCCCAAAACACTATGTCCATAGACACTCCGTAGTGCTATAGAGAGAACAGGAAATCCACACAAGTGAACTGCCTAGCTCCTGTGGACAACCATACTGTCTCAATTGATTGCTGCATCTATACTTCCTTGTAGAGATCAGCTATTGAAGATTTTCAAAAACTCAACTTGAGTGTCGCACTGAGAACAAGTAGTGCAAAAATGACACTGTAAACATCCTGAATGACAAGACCCTTGCTTGTCCATTAACGTCGATGTATACTTCCCTGGGTAGATCTATTCACTCTTGAAAACAGTCACCCAAAGAATGCCAATAGTTGGGTCTTACCCTTGGCCTGACGCTGGCTCTTAGCCTGCGTGGCTCACAGCCCTTATGCAAATTAGTGTTCAATGGACAAACCGATGAAGACTAATTTGAGTAGCAGCTTATCCATGTGCTAGCTGAGAGTTAGAGCACCTTGACTCAGACTGACTCTCTAGCAAAACACGTATCAAAAGCTTCTTAGAAGATTTTCATTATTCCCTTAAAGAGAGAGAACAGAAGAACATGCTGGGATGAGGAACTTTCCTTAAGTTTTAGAGTGTGCACCCAAGCTGTGTGCTCTTACACATCTTATGCCTGACTTGCAGCTTATCGTATAAGCAGTCCACAATTGTCCGGTATGACTCGCTCATTGAGAGAGGTATCACATCTTGACCTACCTTCCTTGTAGAGGTCGTGATTGTATGAAAATGACAAAGTATTGGCACGTTGCCTGTGAAATAAGTGTTGTTGTAGGTTGACAGCAACCCGAGCTGGTAGGGATTGTGTGAGCGAATATTCCTTAATTTGCTAGTTTCCCAAACTTGTGCGCCAATGCCCTTGACTCCAAGTCATTGGGCAGTACCTTGGCACAAGGGAGAAGCCTTGCTTCATGTAAAATTGCCAAAGCACTTTGCTTTGCACAATGATAGTCATCGCCAAACAAAGTGTAAACATGGATATACGCCCTCTTGTAGCATATACATCCGTCGTATACGAAATGAAATAATCTATAAACAGCTTGCTAAAGCCTTCCCAAGTTTGTATGCTCATAGCATATGCCAAACGTGGTGAGTCACTATGCAAGATGCATAAATAGAAGCCTTGCTTCACCCTAATCGGGTAGTGCTAATAGCCAACTGTTGTGGTTGCCAATAGCATGACAAAAATAATCGACCTTGTCGAGCAATTTCAAGTGAAATTAACCAGTACTGTGTGGCAAGCATCCTATGTCGGCTTGTAGAAACAGTGACAAGGAGTCGGCCATGCCGAGCAATTTGCTGCCTATCTCCTTGAGATACGGAAAAATTGGCCCTTGGCCTTGCCTTTGAAGCAAAATGTAACCTGTGATGAGCGTGCTCTATCAAGGTACTCACGAGAAGCCATGCTTCATATAACTATGTCTGGCCTGATTGCCAACAAATGCTATTAGCAACAGAGTCATAGCAAAGAGAGTCGACCTTGTCGATCATGCATGAAAAATTGACCGTGTCGAATTGTAAATGTAGTGGAAAATCAGTAGAACACGTGCAAATTATGCATCGCGTACCTGCTTGGCTCTATGAATGATAGCCGTGATCATTCATTCCATTGCATACTAGAGTTATCAAGCACATGCTCAATAACTACTCTACTTCATGTTGTCAAGGGCCTTGCCCAATTCACAACCAATTTGCTATGCATTTGCATCAAATTGAACCGCTGACGAATTGTCCTTCAATTTAAGGCGGTATAGACTCAAGCCCTGCATGAGGCTAATTGGCATTGTTCCTATGCCAACAATGTATGCGAGTAACACTATAGTAGATGCATACATTCAACAAATACTCATCATTTTCAAAGTCAAGACAAGCCGTGCTTGTCTGCAATCGTCAAAAGTTTAATGCGGCATGGCTCGACAAACCATGCCGAGAACCGGAATTGGCTAGTTCAAATAACAGCCTTGTTGTAAAAACCTTCAAGCCATGCTTGAAAATCCAATACACCCCTTGGCCGGTAATCACTGCATAAATTGTCATTCGAAAACCCAACAAAGTGCAAATGATTACATAACCAAATCAAAAAATTACTGCATACCTCATCAATTACTCGAATCGACATGCCAGGTTGTCGATATCATGTGTGTCAACTGTTGTGTAGAGCGCTTCCCGAAATCGAGGAGCTTCCTTGGCACATAACTTGAACCAGACTTTCTGATTTCATGCTCTTGGCGGTGTTAAGCAAAATAAAAATATATGCATACCTTGTTACTCACGTGACTCGACGTGCTGACGATCGATCTCGTGCATGATGCATGAGCATGCATGCCAAGCATTTCGGATCCTGGTAGATTTGCCCTGCTGAATCTCAAGCTGTGCTTGAGTACATATGATCTTCTTGTAGTTTTGGGAAAATCTTAATGTCAAGAACTCTCCATATCAACTGCTATGGCCGTGCCAATCAGGTCGACAAGTGAGCATCCCTCATTGCTCGGGTGCATCATACGCTATCTGGCGAAGCCGTGGCAAGGGTGTGCATACCCTCTTAGGGTTTTTTGAGGAGTGGCCACCCCCTAAACCGTGGGCGGCCACTTAAGTGAGAAGCAAAAAAAAACCAAAAAAAAAAGAATTCCTCTGCACAGCGATGGCGGGTTGGAATTTGCGCCGAGAAAGAGAACGACACCCTGACTAACAGGTTGCGCCATCATCCGCGTTGCAGGGTCGAGAATTGGTGTACTTGGCCTTGCGATCCCAACGAGCCGAAGCCCATGCTATTTCGTGGTGGTCGACCTTCGACCCTTCCCGCTCCAAGAGCGCTTGCACACCATCGTTCCTCTCCCCGGTTCTCTGTACAAGGGCGCTTACCCGCGGGAAATCTTCACATGCATGCAACCTTGCATGAGTTTCACAGATTTCTCCTCCATCACTTGCAAGGGAAGTTCATGGCAGCACATACCCCTGAATTCCTATGAACGGAAAGGGAGAGAGAGAGAGTGAGAACGAGAGGGAACGAGAGCCATGCTTCTTTCCCTCCTCCTTGCCTCCTCCTCCCTTGAGCTCTGATACCAGTGTAAGACTGCGAGGGACTGGACCATGCAACTCTTCACCCAACCGTGCCATATATAGACTCCTAGCCCCTAAATATAGCACCCCTTGACCGCATGTCCGTCCTGGCCCTTGGTCCTACCCTTGGCCTGACAATATACTCCCCCCCTTGATCGGAACGGAGGGTGCCCCATAGCCAGAAATTGTTTGAAGCACATAAAAACTTTGCAATTCGCTTTAAGCAAATATACCCATGCGTGCTTGGAGTAATCATCAATGAAAGCCATGAAGTAAAGGGTATTGCCCAAGGATGGAGTTTGCATGGGCCCACAAACATCACTATGCACAAGCTGCAACCTGCATGTGGCCCGAACTGAACCATCCTTTGGAAACTTAGAATGCTGCATCTTACCCAAAATACAGCCTTCACAAACATGTTTGACAGGTGCTTCAAGAGGCGGCAAAGAAGCAACCATATTAGATTTCTGCAAACACAACAAACAGGAAAAATTCAGATGACCAAAACGTGCATGCCAAAGTTTTTGTATCTGAAATAGCCCTTGAATCTGCAACAGCATTTGCAAAATTTTGTCCACACTTGTCAGACAAAGTGAGCTTATACAGCCCACGGCACAAAAGGCCAGATGCAACAATTTCATCACCAAAAATGAGATCATGAACTGTACATCTGTCATCCATAAATTTGACTACAAGTCCAAGTCTAGCAAGTGCGGATACAGACAAGAGATTCTTCTTGATCCCAGGTACATAAAGTGCATCAACAAGTGTGAAGGAACTGCCATTTGCAGTAGTAAGCACAATCTTTCCAACTCCCTGAACCAGATAAGAGGCATTGTTGGCACAAGTGACTGAATTCCCATGAGGGACAGACTCGAGAGAGGCAAACAATTCACTATGTGAGGTAATGTGCTTTGTAGCACTACTGTCAAAATACCACACATGTGAATCTACAGCAACTGACATTTCACAGAAGACTCAACAATGGCTGCATTTGTAGTGGAACCAACATTTGCAGTGGAACCACCCTCTTTCTTCTTAGCTTCTTTGGCCTTCAGCTTAGGACACGACTTGATCAAGTGATCATTAGCTTTACAATAATGGAAACACATATTCTTTTTTACCTTATCACCAGAATTTCCAGAGGAATTGCTGCCAGCAGAAGAATTAGGAACATAAGTTTTGCCACTCGCAGCGGAACCATAAGAAGTGGCCGCATTGCTATTACCACCCTTTCTTTGAGAAGCAATAAAAGCCTGTTCAACTGCACGCTGCCTAATTCTGTTTTTTTGGAAAGTGACTCTTGCAAGAACAATGTGCATAATGCATCAAACTTGACAACTTCAAGATTTCCTTGGGTCATCAATCTCCAAGTACTAGCAAAAGTCTGGTAGGAATCTGTTTAGGCATCAAGAACATTCTACACAAGGGAACTGTCTCAAATGACTTCACCTACACAAATAAGTTGCTCATTGATATCCTTGACACCAGCAAGGAAAGTGTCCATATCATCTTCCTCGTGCATAATCTTCGACTCCATCTCTTTATGCAGCAAAGCAATTTTAGCCTCATTGTGGCTTGCATAAAGACATGCTAGAATATCCCAAGCCTGTTTTGTATAATTTGTTGAACGAGTGTGAGGAACAATGGTGCGCTTCACAGACAACCCAATCAATGCATGAGCTTGCACATCCTTTACATCCCAACGAGCTTGTTCTACAGGTAGGCAAAACAACTCTAATAGCAGGAATCCTTGTAGCAAGACCTGCAACATCCTCAACATCGCCTACATCCTCAAAACCAGGACGTACATCAATGCCCTGCACAATGTTCCAGACGCCCTTTGACACAAGAACATGTTGCATCATATAAGCCCACATAGGGTAGTTGTCCCCATCCAACCTGTCCTCATCAGCAAACATCTTGAACACATCTGTGTTGTTGTCAGGCATGGTAAATGCTGCACCTGATGTGAAAACTGCCCGAAAATAGGAAAAATGGAGCGAGAACAATACGTTCTATATAGCGCAAACTGTAGAAGACTATGAGGCACCTGTTATGCAAAAAATAGCACTGACAAAGATTCTACACAAAATGACGAAATAGCCTGTGCAGTACTGCTTGTAGTGGAAACGAAGGCCGAAATGAGCCCGAATAAAAAATCGCCCGAAATTTTTGTCGACCTGCGAATGCTTGCCAAAGCTCACTAAAATCAGAGAAAGTGAGCAGGCGTGTGCTGGAGCAGCTGGCGACTAAGCTCGGGAGGACGCAACCTGCTCTGATACCAATTGTTCGAATTAGGGTTGCAGAGAAACGCACACAGCTTGGAGAAGACAAAGGAAGCTCAAGGCACACAATAGAGAGTGTGTTACTTATATGCAATGGAAAGATAGATAGCCCTAGAGTGATGGGCGCATATACAATGCTTGGGGGAAAAAACCTCCTAAAGAGGGAAAAAATGCCCCGACAGTCCTAGTGTGTTCACACACATCACTACCACATGTATATGGTAACAGAAATGAGTCACAAATCCGATCTTCTTCAGTTCTTGGTTAAAGGAGCCGATCTGTCTAACTTTATCAGGAAACTTTGTAACCTTGCTTCTTGTTTTGCCACCACTAGATCTTTTGATCTTGCTAAGGCTCCAAAAGGCCTCTTTTGTAGGGATGATGCTGCTATTGAAGTAATTAAAAGCTTTCAGCAAGGACTCAGCTTGTCTAGTGAAACTTATTTACTGGACATGGTCCCTAAAGTCTCGAAGTGTTTTCCCTTCTTACCTCCGAGACAGATTGCTATCGAAGGAATAGAGCTTGACCATCAGCTTTGGGAGCTGCAAAACAAAGCTTTTGTGGCACCTATCTCGATCAAGACTTGGGTTTTTCTTGCAGCCTTACCTGCCTCCACTAGTGAAGACTGTCGACTGGAGACCCTCAAGGGAGTTCAGTTCTTGGATAAAGGTGATGTCATCAAAGCACCCTTTAGTATGCATTTCTTAGATTCAAGGAAATGCCCTATCTTATCTGGAATTTATGTCAAAACTAAGGGAACTCTGACCTTTTCTAAACAAAGTAGTGAATTCTATTCTGAATCTATCTGGAACATCTACTGTCCCTACATCAAATGTGCTTGCAAAGCTTTGGATGCAAAAGCTGATTGTGAGAGTAACATCCTTTGGTTTGATCATGCAATTTGGTTTCCCCTCAACCATCTGGAAGACCTCTTCCCATCACACACAGAGGACCATTTTCTCCCTATTATTTGTTCTTGGCTTGGGGATCTGGCTAGGGAAGCTGTGCAAGCCCAGATTGCTTACCTTCACTTTAGGAACTTCATGTAAGAGGCTCTAAAAGAGCTAAAGTTAGATGCACCAAGTAATTTACTCTCTAATTTAAGTGTTTCTAAGGGCATCAAACATATCTTATCCTTTCTCAAACCTTCACTAGATGGAGTCCCCTAACCTCAAAAGGCCTATGTTAACAAGTTCTACTTCGCACCACTCGATCACATCTTTTTTATCCCCTTCTTCTACACCAGGGTCCTCTGAAGGACGAAATAAAGCTAGACGCTATGTCAAAGGCAGGGGGAAGAATCTCCCTATCAAGAAAATGTTTAACTCTTAATTTTATTGCCCTTTCAGATCAATCTGACTGCTTCTTAGAAATCTCTTTTTATGCAAGGAAGAGAATCAAAAGAAGCGAATTGTTCATTGCCATTTTGTGAATCGTATTCTGGATTTGTTTACTCCAAAAAGGCCCCTTTTAATACTTGAGTCCAAGGCACCATCCACCAATGCTGGGTTAGTCATTATCGTGATAGGGGACTTCAGATCGTCCCAAAATTCTTTGAAAAATTAAACCGTCATTCCCTCCCACCCAGAGGATTTATCTTTGCCTAGGGCTTGAAGCACCAGAGAGAATTCCTCCTTGGTGAATTCCTTCTCCAAGAGGTTGGATTCCAAAATGGAGACTGTTTTTCGGAAACTTCCAAAAAGATTAGCTTTGGCTTCATCCACTTCTGGGGATGGGGCCTTAGGCTGTCCTATGATCTATTGTAGGTGATCAAGCATCAGATGAGCCATTTTATCCAGGTCCTTAACCTCATTTCCTTCCCCATTTGTGAGTGAGTGGACTATACCCCAATTTCTCTTGACTCTGAGGGCTCCATAAAAGTAAGTTTGATTAGCCTCCTCCGACTGAAGGAAGGTTTCTCTGGACAATATTTTGGCCCCTCCAATTGGTAGTCGGTCAATTCTCTCTTGGATTCAAGCCACCTTCTATGCGCTACTTCGGAGGTAGACCCTTCTTGTTTCTTTTAATTTTAATAGCTTAACTTCATCCCCAAGTTGCTTCAGGCTCCCCTCTTGCGGTATTTGTTCCTTCTGGGGCTAGCAATTGCTTTTTGAATATTATTGGGAAATATTTCCCAAGACCCAAAGCTTTCCGCATGCATATATGCATATCTTTTTGAATTTTTCTCATTGCTTTCAAGGCCAAGCTTTTATACACGGGATCTTTGAACAATTGAGCCCCCATCGAAAGTAGCTTCTTAGAGCCTTGTGGATAGTGAGCTTCTCCATTGGTTTTTTTTAGTTTCATGCTTAATGGTAGGAGATCAATTAGGCACTATCAGGCTACCACCTTCATGTCAAGCAAAGATGGCACGCACTCGGGCTTGATGAGAGCAATCGAAATGGTCTAGTTGAGATGCCATGCTGGCATACTACAGACTAGTGTGCGTGAACTCGGGCATGTCATTCCAAGGCCCCACCTTCCACATGTCTAAGAGCCCACCTCTCACACAAGCTTAGCCATTTGGATTTTTCAGATCCAGCTAGCATGGACGATGAGCCTTTTTTGTCCTTTCTCTTCTCCACCATATTGAAGTCTCCCACTAGAAGCCATTCCTCTTCAACCTGGATCTCTTCTAGTTGCTTCTATAGCTTTGCTCTTTCTTCTCCAAGTAGGGTCCATAAATATTGATAATGGTAATAAGAGGATCTTCCCATTTGATCTCAACTCTTAGAATTCTCCCAGAAGGGTGGTTGAACACCATCTTTGGCTTTAGGTCCGTGTCAGCAATAGTGAGGACGCCATTGTACCCATCAACACCTTCTCCATAGAAGATGCACTTCTTCCCTAAATCTTGCTTTCTCTTGCTTGTAGCATCCACGTGATGATCTTGAATAGCCCAGCAATTGATGTCTTTTCCCTTCCTAACTTCCTCCCAGAATAGGGAGCCCTTCTTCTAGGTCTTGAGCCCTTTCACATTACAAAAATAGAGAGAAAACTCTTCCATTATTGAGAAATGGGAACAAACTCATCCACCTTGAGGTACTCTTATTTTGTGCCCTCTTTTCCTGCTTTCCTTCTCCATTGGTCCTTACCCATTCCCCTCAGTTACATCAAGTTTTCTAAGTTGGCATCTTGAACAACCTCAAATAGATTATTGCAAAAGGAAATTGGCTTTGGGGATGTCTGGCGGGGTTTTCTTCATTTTCCCAGCCGCCCATGCCTGGGACTTTAACCGCTTACATGAGATGCAAGAGACTTGCTTCCATCCTTCATCCCTCCTTTTAAATGTGGGTGACAAAACAATCTTTAGAACCACTAGGGATGTTTTTTTTTCAGGCGACTAACGTGAAGCGATATCTTGGGGTGACCTTTACATTTCTAGGGTGGGCTTTGACTATCTTCTCTAAGTTCTCTATGGTTTCCTTAATTGTATCTTTTTCCCCACTTGCCAGGTTTGGGGCCATGACCCCACAGCTAGACATGACCTAGCATAGTGCCCAAATTTGTTGCACTTAAAGCACACACAAAAAAAGGTACCAAAATTTAGAGGAATAACCATAAGACCAACCTCCACATTAACCACTAGATTCTTGGGTTGGGCCTTCCTGAGATCCCACCAGAAAAGGTACCAAAGTTTAGAGGGATAACGTTAAGACCACCCCCACATTAACCCCTAGATTCTTGGGTTGGGCCCTTCCTGAGATCCCACAATGTACACACCTTATTGGCGGCAGTGCCTATTACTTTGCGTGATGGTACAAACAGAGGGGTATCGAGGGTTGCTGCTAGATCTTTTAGGTTGCTTTTTAGCCACAACAACAGGTTCAAAAACTCCACCCATGGTGGACACGTATCCTTGAAATCATCCGGGGACTTGAACAAGAGATCCCAAGGTAGCACGCAAATTGGTGCTCGATAGAGGAAAAGCGGACTTTTGACCAGGACTTTAGTCACCAATGCCTCATCGCTGAATTGCACTAAGAAGAAGTCTTTTGCCAGATATTGAGCGTTGTACACTAGTTCTCCTTGGTTGAGGATGTTAGGGCTCTAAAGACAATTGATGAATGTTATTTTAACAAGAACCCTGTCCATGAAACCAATGAACAATGTAGAATTAGCAAGCTCAACAAGTTGTCTTTGGATCAGAGTAGGAGGGACTGCCATGGTGAGGGCATCCTCAACCTCAACTCTTTGTGGAAGAGTTTTTTTCAGAGCTTGTTGGCATGTCTCCCTTTGTTGCATCCACAAGTCTGGAAGGTGCATCAACTTCCTCTAGTGTTCTTCTGTTCAAGGATAGCATGCCAAGAATCTCAGATAGCTCTTTCTTGATATGCACCTTCCGTCCTCTTCGCTCCTCCTTGATTAGCTCCAAAATGCTGGTCTAGCCTCCCATATTGTTGTGGGCTATTACTACTTTAGGGCCTTTTCCTAACTTGTTGGACGATGACTCCTTTGCCTCCCCTTGTGCCCCCACCACTGCCTCGGCATAGGAGAGCTTGTGCAAGCTATCCATGGGATGGGGGTTGGTATCATCAATCCCTACGGCAAAGCTCAGAGGGATTTCTTCTTCTTTTCACTTTTTCCTTATTCGTGTGCCTCAGCCCTAAGTCATGATAAGAATCGCGTTGAAGCTGGAAAATAATTGCGATCAAGAGCTATCGCTTTGGGAGATAATAGTTATGCACAATTCAATTGTGCTCAGGTGCGTACCCAGTGGCCAGGAGCCCATAGGGGGATATTTTTTGGCGAGCGCTTTTTTGGAATCCGGTGAGCAGATTCCAAAAAGTTTCTTTCTCCCTTCTCAACTTTGTTCTTTCTCTCTCTTGGGTCTCTCTCTCTCTCTCTCTCTCTCTCTCTCTCTCTCTCTCTCTCTCTCTCTCTCTCTCTCTCTCTCTCTCTCTCTCTCTCTCTCTCTCTCTCTCTCTCTCTCTCTCTCTCTCTCTCGCTCTCTCAAATTTTTTTCCTTGGTAACACACCTCGATCCCACATCATCGTCACCATTGCTTTTGCTTTTGCTCCTTCTTTCTCCCCCTTCTCTCTCTCTCTCTCTCTCTCTCTCTCTCTCTCTCTCTCTCTCTCTCTCTCTCTCTCTCTCTCTCTCTCTCTTAGATTTTTTTCCTTGGTAAACACACCTCGATCCCACATTGTCGTCACCATTGCTTTTGCTCCTTTTTTCTCTCCCTTGACCCTCCCTCCCTCTCTCTCTCTCTCTCTCTCTCTCTCTCTCTCTCTCTCTCTCTCTCTCTCTCTCTCTCTCGGAGAAGTATACACCTAAATCAATTTACATCAAGGTTATTGCTAACAAAAAGAGAGCTTGAAAGTTGTATAACCCAAGATAATCCAAAACATCTTTGCCAAAGGTCCAATTGCTACCCAATCTATAGTCAGCTACAATACATGATAGAAAATGTGTCACAAAATTGTACAATCCTGGGCTTCACTCTAAGTTTGGATATGTGCGTTCACAACTAAGAGCATTATAGACATGTACTTTGCTTAGAACGGGTTGATGTATGAACATGTTTTCATTTTGTCTCAATCCAAGAACTCTCAAGAAAATGAAGCACAAGTGCTTGCAAGTCAATTAAGATAAAAGATGCCCTTGTATCGGCTCCAGTGCTATGAGCACCTGATTGGGAAAAAATCTTTCACGTCCATATAGATGCATTTGCATTTGCTATCGGATTTATTCTGGCTCAACCAGGAGAGGGAACCATGGATTTCCCAGTCAATTATTCCAGCCGACAACTAAATAGTGCTGAAAAGAATTACACAACCACTGAGAGAGAGGGGCTTGGAATGATTTATGCCATTAAGAAATTTTGGCATTATCTCCTTGCAAATAAGTTTGTGTTTTCCACAGACCATCAAGCCCTTTTATACCTTGTCAACAAACCATGCAACACCGGGAAAATCGTGAGATGGTTCATGATATTGCTGGGGTTCGACTTTACGGTAGTGGTTAAAAAGGGGAAGACACATCTTTGAGCAGACCACCTCTCTCGATTACCTAATGGAGACAATCCAGAGAATGTGGATGATGATCTCCCGGATGCATATCTCTTCAATATAGAAATGGTACCTAAGTGGTCTCAAGAGATCGTCAAGCTACTATCATAGGGCAAGGAATATGATAAAATGGACCTAGACCCTAAATGAAGAACGATTTACCAAGCTAAGAACTTTCAGTTGATTGGAGAACGTTTATATAATTAAGGCTCCGACGACATCCTAAGAGTGTGCATAAATACTAAGGAATATGAAACATATTTGTTGGAAGCACATATTCAGGCGTTAAGTTTTTATTGTTCAGCCACAAAAACTTTCCGACGACTGTAACAATTAGGAGTGTATTGGCCGACTATGCGCATTGATGTTCATGATTATGTAACTAGTTGCACCAAATGCAGATCAAGCCCACCCATCAAACATGCGACATTGTTTTAGATAACACTTACACCAGAATGGAGTCGATACATTGTTGACTAGTTGGAAAAACAGACGTTTCTTGAAAATATCACCAGAGCATGGCAAAAAATGATAGAAACAGAAGCTCATGATTTCACTCTAATTGAAAATCAGCTCTATAAAAGGGAAAAGGATAACCAGCTTAGGCTATGTGCAACGGAGAACATGTACATTTCAATCCTGGAACAAGCACATGGAGGGATAAGTGGGGGCCATTTCTCAGGGGAAAAGACAGTAAAGATTTTCCTCACCTCGGGAATATGGTGGCCAACATTACATATAGATGCAAACAAATACACAAAATGATGTGAGTCTTGTCAACAAACCAACGTACCAATAAAGCCGGGTTGAGATGCCCTTATGGCCAACGATGGGAGCCAGAGCTTTCGCCAAGTGGGGAATAGACTTTGTAGGACCAATCTCACCCCCCGCTTACAAAACACATGCCCAGTACATCATTGTAGCCACATATTATCTCACCAACTGGGTAGAAGCTAAAACTACACAAAAGACTGATGCCAGGATTACTACACAATTTCTATACGAAAATGTCTTTGTTAGATATGGTCTACCTATAGAAATTGTCAGTAGTCGAGGCACACATTTCATAAATGAGATAATCAAAAATCTTCTTGAAGACTTCATGATAGTTCATAAGAAGTCAGCTCCTTACCACCCACAGGCTAATAGCCAAGTAGAAGCTACAAATAAGACTCTATGCACAATCTTAACTAAGATAGTATCAGAGTCTAGAACGGATTGGGATTAGAAGCTGCATTCAACTTTATGGGCGTATAGGATTGCTTACAAAACCTCGATAGGAACAACACCGTACAACACGGTGTTTGGACTTAATGCTATACTACCTATGGAATTCTTAATCCCAACACTAAGAGCAGCAAAATGTCTAGAGTGGACAGGTCACAAATAGATGAGCTTGAAAAGCTAGATGAGCTTCACTTGAAAACAATAGCTTTTATCTACACACAAAAACGAAGGCAAAAAGAATTTTTTGATAAGCATGTACGCTCCAAAATATTCAAAACAAGCCAGTATGTCTTGGTTTACACAACATGCAAAGAAACTTAAAAAGCGAGGGACGGGATCCTTTGTAATCAAAGACTTATCACCAAGTGGGGCCGTCAAGCTTGCTACATTAGATGGGGAGGAAATGCCTAACTGGATTAGTGGTTGTCGACTAAAAATATTTCATCTACCACTAACCCCAAATATGCTCCAACAAATCCATCATGCAAAGAAACAGATACAAGCAAAACAGAACATTGTTGCAGAAGCTCAAGCAGAGGCCAAGGAAAGGATAGCAAAAAGGAAGCTTCTTCGACGGCAACAACAACATGGACCACCTCTAAATATAAATGCAATTCAAGTCATCGACTTTGACAACAAGACCATACAGGAGCCCAAAATCGATGTCAAAATAGGACACAATCAAGTGAAGGCCACAGCAATGCTTGATTCGGGAGCTCAAGGCAACTTGATCTCCTACAACCTTTACAAGAAACTTCAACTTGACAACCACTTACAAGAGATGAAACACAAACTCCACAATTATTCAGAACATTTGATTAAGGTACTGGGATGGATAGTGCTCATAGTACATGTCAACCAACATGTCTATCCGCATAAATTTTATGTGGTAGAAGATACGCACACACAACGTGCCTTATTGCTAGGGCAACCTTGGCAGATACGATATAATGTACAGCTTGACTGGAGTCAAAACACTGTGAGTATACAATCGGATTCAGAATTACAGCAAGTTACTTTTGCTCCAAAAGTTGCAGACAAACAATCAATGTTGCAACCGACAGACAAAGGAAAACAGCCCGTAAAAGCACCCATTGTCCAACAATGGATTCCAAAGAGACATACGATGCAGGAAGAGCAAGTCATTAAGCCAAAGACTCTAGTCCACAATGGGAGCACGATATATCATAATCCAAAGAACAGAAGTCACCAAAGTGCACCCCAACAAAAACAACATAGTCTGTACAACAAAGCTATCAAGTAGATTTGGGTCAGGAAGGATCAAGTGGCCAAGGAGGAGCAACCAGAAATTGCAGGTAACTCTCCAATGACATCTCATACAAACAGGAAGCCAAAACCAAACTCTTGCCAAAAACAAATATGGGTACCAAAGAAGCTACTCATAGCTCAAAGCCAGCATACAAGATTCTGGATTCAAAAGCAACAATCTCAAGAACTGT
Source organism: Adiantum capillus-veneris (assembly GCF_014529385.1). NCBI lineage: Eukaryota > Viridiplantae > Streptophyta > Polypodiopsida > Polypodiales > Pteridaceae > Adiantum > Adiantum capillus-veneris. The sequence continues at coordinate 77,937,269 of NC_140934.1, read as the reverse complement.
CAGTACACAATTTCCACAAACAAACAACGGCAAGTTCTAATCAACTAATACCCAAAGTTCAGATTTGAAACCTAAGCAAAGAACAATCACAGATACGAAAACAATGAGCATCTTGGCTTCACAAACTCTATTAACCATCAAAGAAAGAGCAAGAATACTGGAGGGCTTATTGTTTAGACGACTTCACCAGGTGCATACTTCTATCCAAAGCTTCAACATCGACTGCCAATAAGCATTAGGCTTATACCTTCCTCTTGCACAGCATTAATTTTTCCATGCATTGCTTGAGTATGCATATAGGGCTACATTACATGGACAGCATTAGCACTTTTTTAAGGCCCATACACAGCACATGCCCAAGGGCGCAACATTGTCGTCCAGGAGCACTTCGACTAGGAAGGGGGGAGGAACCGACATGCTACAAGTGAAAAAAGGGCATTGTTTTCCTTGATTTTAGAATTTTTTGTGTTTGATTGCGAGTATTTTGGTAAACCCAAGTAGATATGCCCTTAAATATTGCGTAATTACAGATGACACAGGACAAACACCAAGATGAGCCTCTAGGTGTATGTATATATGTAAAAAGCGTAATTTTTATGCAAGAAAAGTGAGAAAACAGAGTAATCCGGCCAAAAATACTACGAATAGATGTATATAGTGGTTTGTTATGCTGTTATCTAGTTATCTTGATTTTTTGATCATTTTCGGGTCAAGTTAGATATTTCTTTTATTTTTTATTATTTTTCAACAAAAAACAAAGAAAAATAGAAAAAGCGGGTGAAATGATGACATGGGGACAAAAGAAAAATAGGAGTGATCAATAAGTGATTGACAGCTTATGGTGAAGACGGGGTGCAAATATGAGAAGTTGCGGAAAGCCAGTTTGGCCAGTTTTTGAACTAAATGACAATTTTTTTGAAAATAGAGCAACCAGAGTCCAAATGAAGAAATTTCTGAGCCTAAAGTACATTTCACAACAAGATAGGAGCACATGTCAAATTTGGTAAAAAGTGGTCCAAGGAACCGCGATATAAGTTTCTTTGGGTCCACTTAATAGCTCATTTTCACTATTCACAAGTGAGAGAGAGCTTGAGAGACCTAGAGCGATCAGATCTTTTGCGACTCCGTATGATGCACATGACACACCAATTGGCACCAGATATGAGAGGTAGACTTTTAACCATGATCTTTTCTTGTTCTACACTCTCTTTGTCACGAAAAACTTCGAAAAACATTGAATGTGGCTTCGCAGGAAAGAAACTAAAAAGGGCACGTAACGCATCAATTACCCAACTGGTTGCTACAAGACTTGACGGAGCGTTAACCCTAACCTAAAAGAACACCTCTATGACCTCCAATGCGGTTTTAGGTCAATCAAAAAAACCCTAACCTCTTCGGACACGGCAGAGACTGATCGGGAAAGAATCATCGAAACGACGCGAAACTTCATGAGAAGATACGTCTCAAGCGAGCCTCCTCCCAAATTGATCATCAAAAAGTGGGCCGAAACATTGGGCAAGGCTTCAAAACCGCAAAGCGTCATTTGGGCCTCACGGTCGAGCTAGATTTTCGTTTGCCACCAAACTTCACATGCGCCATCAACATATCATCAAAAACCAACATGTAAGGTCAAACGTCAAGAAAAATTATCGCCGATAGTCTCCTCAGCAAAAGACACTATTTGAGTGAAAAATCACCAAAAAGGGCATCTGTGAGTTCAAATGATTCATCATGGCTACAGGAGGGTGCCCAGTAGCATCCACATGCGGGGGAATTAAAGATCAAGAAGAATCTTTACAGAAACACGACCACAATGAAGAAATCTCTTTCAAAGACTGAAATGCCAAGCAGGGAGTTTCAAAACTAAACAACTGACTTTTTAAAGTGAAAACCATCTAGTAGGGCTTAGGGCACAATCGCGTATGATGTTTCTAAAACAGATCTGTCATAAGAAGCACTCACATGACTTCACCAAACCATTATGCATATCCTACACATGGAACACATAAGATTTCATCAGATTTGGAGCCAATAAGGGTACCCAAGAACCAAAAAAACGCAAAGTCTAATTTCAATTTTTGTCTTTAGACTTATCAAAATGGCTCAAATTTTATACATAGCATAGACATAGCCTAAATATCACATGCCTATGCTCAAAAATGCATTTTTCAAAAATAGACATTATACGCATATAAAGTCTAATTCTGCCATAGAGGAGTGCTGCCAACATTTTGATCATCCAGACTTGTCAAGCATATCACACCAAGCCTCTACACCAAATTTGGACAAAATTGGGAATGTATTGGTCACTACTCACCTCATTTTCAAAAACAAAGTGTCATAACCTGTTTTCATGGCGTTGAGCTCAAGAGTACTTATCCAATTTCATGTGTGCACCTAGCAAAGCCATACAAACATCATGGACTATATCTACAACAAGTATGGGCCAAGAATCCTTAAAAAGACATTATACGCGTATAATGTCTACCAGCCCTGACATGACAGTCTATCTTGGTTTTGAAGCCTCTAGCTCTTTGAACACATCATCGTGAGCCCCCAGCACACATCAATCACAAATGGCTGTGTTTTGACCTTCATTTACTCAAAAGAGCGGAATCCTATATGATGACTGGAATTGGAGTTGATCTCTTTAGATAGCTGATTCTAGTGTTAGATTTATAGCTACCAAAAGTCGTCAGTTCAGTCAGCGAAATTGGAATAGAATATGGAAACTGAACTGGAATAGTTAAGTGAACTGAAATACTCTACTGGGATTAGAAACAGACTGAATGACTGGAAAAGTGTTTCAGGTTCAGATTTTGAGTTTATGAAGAACGAGTACAAGGTATAACAGACTGAAGCCCAATTGACTATTGTAGTAATTATTACAGAGTAGAATTACAAGTGAAGAGATTGTAACTCAAGAACAGCTTCGAAGACTAAAACCAAGAGACTAGGAGTAAGAAGTCAAAATACAAGCAGCCCAATTACAATGTAATGGGTCCTATTTATAGCCTCTTGAAGTTACTGTGGTAACCATCGTGGTAATTACTGATTGATCCAGTATTCGGCTTCCAGGAGATAGTTCCCACCTATTGAGACTATCTTTGCCGTCTACATCCTTCCCTCCTTTCTTGAATTTTGGTATGACTCCAAAATTTTTGAAAAAAAATCCACCGTCTGATTTTCTGAGGTGTTGAGGAACCTCTTTGCCTGCTTGCTGGGTTGGCTGATGTTCCTTATGAGTTGGCCTATGTTCCTCATGATAGTACTCTTCTAGAGTTGCTAACTCTCCTGGTATTGCTAACTTTATACCATACTTCATGCTTGTTGAGTGCTTGACACCCCTATAATTGTAATTCCAAGGGTATCCAGCCAAAGAAATTCCAGCACATTACTGGAAAAATCCACCGTCCGATTCTAAAATTGGCTAGAAAAATCCATCGTCTGATTCTGAGAACGGCTGAAAAAGTCCACCATCGAATTCTGAGATGGAACTACCGAGTATCCTTCCACTGAACCCGCTTCCTCTTGCCCTTCGGTCGTGTTAGTGTTTCAGAAGTCCCAGTGCCAACATTGTCCTTCTGGATAAGTCTGTAAATGGCCTCCTGCTCAAGCTAATCCCACCTTTTTGTGGTCATTTCCAATTCATAAGGCATGAGAGGATGATAGGTTTTTGGTGTCGGGATCATAGAGCATGCCTTTGCCTTTTGTTAGACGAGTTCTGGCCAATTTATAACAATGCAAAGCTGTATGGATCCATCCTTCTGGAAGAGGCTGATTTGTTTTAATCTTAGCTTCAAAGAGAATCTTAGCCATCTCTTTGTACTGTGGTCCCAGGCCTGGTTTAGCCATAACATCCTTTTTTAGAGGACTCCACAGTAAGTTGCAACAGTTGGTTTGTGATCTTGGTGAGACCTCTAAGCTGGATTTTCCATTGTCCCATACACAGCTTAACCCTCTGTATCTCCTCCTTTAGTTCCCCAGGATCATTTAATTGAAGAGCATCATTGAGCAGTGTTTGCTAGGTTTTCCATTCAGTGGATCGCTCATATCAATCCTGAAGATCATCAGTAATATTATAGTATGTGAGGCGTTGTACTGGTTCTGAATGTTGAGGATACAGTGTTGGGAAAAACCTAGGCAGCTCAACCTCTCTAGCTGGTAAAGCATATAGGAGGACTGAGGAATCGGATACAAACTCTAGAAAATTCAGAACAGCTTAGTTCTCCTGCTGCATAATCTTTCTAGTTACTCTGACCAGCTGAAACAGTCTTCGGAGAGCAGTTGCTTGTTCTCCTACTATCATTTGAGTTGGAGGTCCCTTACTGGTGGTATCCTGATCTTCAATAATAGCTTGTACCCTTTGATCCAGAACTCCCCTGGCAATTTGCATTTGCAGTAAAACTTCTTTCAATTGACTTCTGACATCTTTCATACATTTATATGTTGGCTTGTTTCCCATTAGGAGCTCTAATTCGATGGCTAGGAAATGATAGTCTCCAGTAGAATGCGGCTGCTAGTGTGGATTAGCTAGTTTGTCATCAGAGGTTAGTACCCATTCAGGTACTCTCTCTAGCGCTTGAATTCTGCTAGGATGCTCAGGTAGTTGGCACAGCTCTTGGTCATGGAAAGCAGCTGATTTCCAATGTTGGACCATTTCTCTGGGGCCGACATATAGTCGCTGAAATCGTTCAAGATCAGAGAGAAGAACATCATCCTCCAGATACATCCTAGTTATAGGAGCTTGCTGATGTCTTAGTCTCTTGTTCAGTGTGATAAGCTGTAACAAATGTTGCTCATTACCTTCCAAAACCTCAGTCACAGCTTTACCTTTCCCAATCTCATCCGAATTGTGTTGTGGCTGGTGTACTGGTGAATTCCCAGTGTTGTTGGGTTGTTGATCTCTAGCCTGCTGATCACCCGACTGTTGACCCCTATACTGGTCTAGCTGGTTTGTATTGGGTTGATTTCCCCTTATGGCCTCTGCTCCACCAGCACCAGATCCTGAAGGTGGAGATGGAGGAGAGTCATCATTATCATGCCTTTCTGTTGGTTCATCCTCCTTCTCTTCCTCTTCTGCTGCTTTATTATCATCCTCATCGAGGTTGTTCTGTTGTTCAATATAGTCCAGGATAGCTTGATTTGCCAAAGCACTATTGTATTCAAAAATTTTATCATGCAAATCACTCTTCATTGTTTCCATGAGCATCCTCAAATTATCTAGATTGAAAACAGCATTCCCCACTGGATTCAGTATCTCAGCCAAATTATTATAGATATATCTTTCAGTCAAAGTGGCTTTCAATGCAGTGTGGCTGGTCAGCAATGAGTTGAAATCAACTCTCTTCATTTGCAGCATGGTTTCGAATCTATCAGCAGCTCTTTCAGCCTCTGCCTTTTCTTCTCTAAGCATCCTTATCTCAGACTCCATCTTTGAAAACTTATTTTCTAAATGTTGAATGGTCCTAACTGATTGATTTTCAAGGATACTGTGCTACAATGACTGTGCTCCTCTATCCTGCTCCAACTTCTCAACTTGCTACTCAGTCTCCCTCAATTCGGCCTTTAACCTGGTCAATTCATCATTAAACACTGAGGCACCCAACATTTGTCCTATAGCATTCACAATAGTGTTCCAGGACGACTGAAGAAGTACTAAACAACCATCATTCACCATTGCTGGGTCACAGGAAACTGGCTCATAAACTGTGATAGGAGCCATCTATGGTAGTGTAGCATAATCAGATTTGTGCAGGAGTAGGCGTCCTTTGAGAGGATGAATCTGCAGCTATTATAACCGGTCCTTCTTGGTTAAATGCAAAGCTGCTTCACTGTAAGGGATGGAAACTTTACCAAGTGGACTTGAAAGTATTGGTCCTTTTCCTTTATCAGTTGGACTTACCGACTGCTCAGCACTGGTCCTGTCTGGCTGGTCTTTTCCTACACTAGTGGTCGCTGAACTTTGCCTTGCTTGCTGACTGGTTCCACCAGTGGTCTAGATTGGAGGTTGGTCGGGCTGGTCAGTCTACTGGGGTCTTTTCAACAGACAATGTTTTGACCTGACTTTCTAGCTGCTTAAGGAGAGCACTGCTTTTGGACAGTGTAGTTTTGGGTCTTTTAGAACTGCCAGCTTCCTCTTGCATGGCTTTCCTCTTTTGTCGAGTGAGAGCTAACTGGTTATCTAGGGCTTTTTCATCTGATGATAAATCCACATTGTTAGTTACTGGAAAGGGCTTCTGGCCTCAAGCCATCCTTACCTGGTCATGAGTGTCCGGAGAAGTTGGCCAGTAAAGGAACTGCCAAACATACCAAGATTTGAAAACATTTTGGGACTTCAACTTAGCAATCTGCTGAAGCACATTATGTGACAAAATCTGACATAGATTTATTGAAACTATGGCGTCCAATCTTTTTGCCAGCAACATAGCAAACAGTTTTTCTAACATATAAGTTGGGTTGTTTTTGAGACTCACGGCTTCAGCTACAAAGCGGTAAGCAGCGAGAATTTCCAAACCTGCTATTGGAACCCCTTGCGCACTGGCTTTGCGTTTCTTCTTGGCAGCACCATCTTCTTTCAGAGCTGCACTGATCTGTTTGCTATTGCTACAGATGGCTTTGGCTCATTTGGAATCTTGAACGTAAAAGCAATATTTTCAGGTGTTACCGACACTTTCCTACCATATACCATATCACTTCCTTCATCAACATTGAAGGAATCAAGAATCTGTCTAATGATAGTTGTGTCAAACTCAATTCTTGTGGCTTGCACAACCACATGCAGATCCCACAGACGGAGTAATGCCTCGGCTTGCTCAGTAAACACATATCGCTGTATTTTATTGTGAGGGATAAGTGGAAGAGAAGCTTTTGCAGCAGCAATAAGTGCTTGGGTTTCCTCTATAGTTTCCTGCTCTTTTCCAACATTTTCTTCCTACCCATACACCGCGAACACGATGAATCAGTAGAGAAAGAAGAAGAGGACTTACTTGAATCTTCAAACCCGTATCCTGGTGTGGCTGGTAAAGATAGACAGCAATCAGCAGTTTCCTTAGATGAAGAAGTTTGTGGTTGCAGTGAAGAAACTTCAGAGCTTGGCGATGGCGAATGGATAGCAATAGGCAGACATCGTGCAAGAGATTTACGAGGAAAAATACCTACTCGCCTTACTGTTATACGCATTCGCGCCATAAAAGCTTCACTACTTACCATTCCTAGGTCCTGTGCACCACAAATGATGTGGCACACATGCATTGGCTAATACTTTCCATCTTCTTTGAAATGATTACTACTGATAGTCCAACTGACCCTTTTTCCCATAAAAACTGTTATTGGTTTTGGCACTTTACTGATTCTGGTACTGACATGGTTTTGTTGTACTGAGACTTATCTGACCTTTTGACTGGCTCTGGAACTGGCTGTACATGAAAAAGACTTAAAATAGCTGATTCTAGAATTTCCTGGTGTACCCTTATCCCTGGAAGTCTCTTTGTCTTAATAGAGCTTGATTTTGGCCCCATTATATACCCCTGGCAAACAGTAATCCAGATAAATCTTTCAATTTTACTATGCCATTGGAGAACACCCAATCAACTTCATATGGACCTACCCAAGCTATCTTTAAGTTCGATTTCTTAGGGCCTAGTGTTGATTGATATAACAGTACCAAATCTCTTTTCTAAAACTCCCTGACTTTGATTCGTCTATCATGCCAGTGTTTCCTTCTTTGCTGAACAATTTTCTATTCCAGCATAGCCCTTTGCCTTAATTCATCCAGCTGTGTTAACTCCTCCGATCTCTGTTTCAGATTGTGATTAAAATCTAACCCATACTTGACTGCCATCCTGAGACTGGGTATGACAAATTCCATAGGCACAACAGCTTCAGTCCATACACCATTCTAAATGGTGTCAATCCCGTAGTGACCTTATAAGCTGTTTGATATGCCTAGAGAGCAGTTTCAAGTTTTAAATCCCACTAGTGTGGCTCTTTCTACAGAATCTTAGTGAGAATAGTCTTGATAGTCTTGTTACTGCTTTCGGCTTGCCCATTGCATCTAGGATAATATGGTGATGATTTTTTGTTCTTGACTGAAAGCATATCCATGAGAATGTCCATAGTGTCATTGATGAAATGCGTACCCTGGTCTGACACAATCTCCACAGGACATCCGTATCGACAAACAATATTTTCAAATAGAAACATAGTAGTGGATTTTGTCATGTTGTCAGGAAGAGCCTTAGCTTCTACCCATTTGGTCACATAACAAGTGGCCATCAATATATACCTATTCTTCCTTGGAGTAATTTTCTTAAAGGGACCCATAAAATCTAGACCCCATTTCATAAAAACATCCAATGGTTGAACTGGTGTTAGAGGAGTCATATCTATTGCCGTGGGTCTGCCCATTCTTTGGCATATAGCACAAGTTTTACAAAAGCTTCTGATGTCAAATATTAAAGTCTTCCACCACAAGCCAGCCTGCAGAATCTTTTTGGAAGTGATATCAGTAGAAAAATGTCCCCCAGAATCCCCATTATGTGTCTCTGAAATAACTTGCATTCGTCCCTCCATAGGCACACATTTGTGAAGAACCCCATCAAATTCCAATCTGTAAAGTGATCCGCCAATGATGGTGAACTTCAGACTCTTAATAATCAGAGCCTTCTTCTGATTATGAGTCCAGTTATCTAGAAAGAAACTGATATACCTCATACAATTCTGGATCAGTTGATTTTGCAGCTGTTAATTGAAATAGTTCTGCATCCACTGGCTCCTCTCTTAAAGACACCTCAGAGTAGCCATCCGTACTCCTGGATAGGAAATCAGCACCACAATGGTTTTTACCAGCTTTATGGAAAATACGAAATTCAAATTCCATTAGGAACATCACCCAGCATATCAGTCTGCCTTGAATAATGACTTTATTAATCAAAAATAATAAGGCCTGATGATCCACATAAAAATAAAATAGCTTGCCCAGAAAATAATGGTTGAATTTGGTAACACTAAAAATCATCCCTAAGGCTTCTCTTTCAGTAGTTGTATACCCTTGTTCGGCCTGACTGAACCTGCGACTGGCAAAGTACACTAGATAATCAGTTCTTCCTTCTGGCTGAGCCAGTATTGCTCCCATCGCCATTCCTGAAGCATCGACATGTACATGAAAAATGAAGTCCTAATTTGGTTGTCAAAGGACTGGCTTACTTATAATAGCATTCTTTAAATTCTGAAAACTCTCCTCACATTCATTAGTCCAACTGAACTTGCTGGTCTTCTTTGTAAGTTCATACAAAGGTAATGCCTGGGAAGCAAACTTGTGCACAAATCGTCTATAGAAATTGATATATCCCAAGAAAGAGCTTAACTCTGACACATTTCGAGGTGCCTTGGCCTGTTGGACACACTGGATCTTGTCATTGGCCATTTCTATACCATTCCTGGACACTACATGTCCCAGTAGTTGTCCTTTCTAGACTAAGAAAACATATTTGAATGGGTTCAAACAGATCCGCTCTTCCTGACAGCGCTAAAAACCATTTCAAGAAAAAGTAAATGCTTTTCCTCTGTTGAATATATAATGAGATCATCCATAAATATTGCAAGGAATTGGTGAAGAAATTCACTGAATATTTCCATCATACATCGTTGAAAAGTGGCTAGTGCATTGCAAAGACCAAATGGCATCACTAGATACATAAATGCTCCCCACTCAGTAATAAAAGTGGTTTTACTCCGATCTTCAGGAGAAATCTGTAATTGGTTATAGCCACTATAACCATCCATAAAGCTATAAATCTCATATCGTGCAATTTCATCAAGCAACATATCCGTGAAGGGTAATGGAAAGGGATCCTTAATTGTTTGAGCTTTCAGCTTCCTATAATCCACACACACTCTAAGCTTTCCATTCTTCTTGGGTACCACCTTCTTCAAGGAGAAACCAGTCACTACTAGCTACTTCAGTAATGAACCCAGCCTTTAGAAGGTTATCAATCTCTTCCTTGACCTTCTTAGTGTAATTTGGATTCATTCGGTATCGCTACACTCATACTGGTCTAGCATCTGGTTTCAATGGTATTCGATGTTGACATACCTCTAGATCTACTCCTTTAAGATCATTATGTTCCCATGCGAACACATCCTTGTACTGCTGGAACATATGTAGGGCCTTCTTTTTCATCTTAGGATTCAGATGTTTGTTGACTTTGATCAATCTAGGATTTTCCTCAGAACCTAAATTCCATTCCTCTATTTCTTGATCATCTGGAAGTAAAGAGTTAGGCCCTCCACCTTTTCTCTTGGTTGACTCCTCAGCGTAATCCCAAGAAGGTCCCCTGAGCTCTGAACTGCTATTCTGATTTTCAGTAACTTCTTCAGAGTGTATTTGTTCAGAATCCACTAGTGCACTGGAATCAAATGGTTCTTCTGGCCTTCCAGTCAACTAAACTGGCCGTTCTCCAAAGTTCTGCTCAGTGAACTGGTATGGAAATTGCTTGTTTTGCTTTTCAGTCTGATCTTTGTCCAGTAACACTGCATTGAGATCTATCTCGGTTAATGGAAAAAAATTCATTACCATCAGCATTCTCTTAATTTACTTCACCTTATACTTCTGGCAAAGCTCTTTGGATCTCGGCTCCTTTCTCCAGCTCCTAGTGTTGTTCATTTGAATCTAAATTCTGCTACTGGCACCTTATATGGTCAGAGTCTGATTATCATAGTCGTGAACAGCCTGTGACGTTCGTAGCCATGGGTGCCCCAATAGCATCACATACCCGCCTTGCACATCTAATACTAGGAAGCTAGTTTTGAATTTTTCCTTGCCCACTCTTATCTGCATACTCTCTATCATACCAGTTGTGCCTGCACTACTCGATGGTCCGCCATTCAAACTTTGAAAGGTGTAGGTTTCAGATTTGTGATTCCCATCCTTTGTTGAAGATGTGTCCCCAGGATGTTTACCCCTGCTCCTCCATCCAGTATGACACCAGATAGTGGCTCCCACTGTTTCCTCACTTTATAATCTACTTGGATCACCGACACTTTATCATCTCTAACAGCAGCCAAGTCAACCATTATGGCTTCCGCCTCAGCCTTTCTTCGCTGTCTGATGAAATTCGCTGCTTCAGGCAAAGTTTTTCTAATGTCCTCTAACTCCACCGTAAGTTTCTGAATTCTGTCACAAATCTTGACATGAATTTCCTCTCTCTTATGATCAAAGTTGTTATCATAACTTGAAGGATTGGTAGTATCTGCACAATACCATTTCTTTGTTCTAGTGCTTTCAGCTCCTTTATGAGTCCCTAACTCTTCCATCAGTCCCTGAATTCCAGCCAACATGGTCTCAGGTGTTCCAAACCTTGACTGATCTGGTTGTGCTTTCTCAGAAGACTGGACTGGTATCTTCTGAATGACCCGAGCATCAAAATTCTATGGCTGCTCTGGAAGCTTCTTGGCTAAATCCTCTGTGATTCTTGTCACCAATTCTCTCTGCTCCTGCCATTCATCAACCACCTTTTCTTTATCCTTGGCTTTCCACACCTCTCTCTGCTGAGCCTATTTGCTACTTTCAGGATTGACTGGTTTTGTTGGGTTATCTAGGATTTCCTCAATAACCACCCCTTTGCTGCATGTAACTGCTCGTACAGGAACTGGTTTAGGGGCCTTCATCTCAGTAGCCACAGTAACAAGTGTTTCTGGACACTAAGCCGCGAAATGCCCATACTTACCACAAGTATAGCAATTCAGACTTCGACTCTGGAGATTACCACGACCCCAGTCCCGGCCAGTACCCCTTGGTACCTGTCGTGCCCCGTACCAGTACCACTACTACCTGATTTCTCTTCTTGGGGTACACTGGTAGTTTCCACTCTTATTGGTTCAGCATTGGTAAATGCTACCAAGGATAGATCTTTTCCCTTCTTGAAATGATGAATTTGAATGCCACAGTTGTTCCATAGATGGCCGTAAGCTTTGCAGTAAGTACACTGTGGACATTCATTAGAAACATGATCTTTGGATTTACACTTTGAACACCAGTTTTCCACTCTTCTTGCTGGTTGTCTGGTCTGGCTAATTTCAGCAATTTGCCGGGCCATCTCATCAATCTTTCTAGACCAAGACCCCTTCTTAGCCTTGTCTTTGCTCTTCTCATCCGAGCTACTTTTAGAACTACTAAAAGTCTTGCTGGAATCAAAATTCTCAGTAGAAGTACTGCTACTACTGACTTCCTCTTCTTATGACTCATTTCCTTCTTAGCATGTTGTTCCAGCTTCAGGGCTCGCTGCACCAAATCATTAAATTTCTTTGTTGGTGCAAGCACCTCCTGTTCCCTAAGCTTCTTACTGCAGAAACCATTTAAAAACCATGCCCGCAATCGCTTTTCTGATGGTGGTTTTTGCAGCTGCCTAGTTAGCTCCTTGATTTTTTCAACATAACTTCTGACTGATAATTTTCTTTGCTTTATCACCTTAGGAACCTGACTCCTTCTTGAAGATTTCTTGTAATGGTCTGGGTCTGTATCCCAGTCAATTTCTTCTTCAATCTCAATTTTTGTCTCCTCCCTTGCTTTTCTACTGGAATAATGGAACTACCTTTACTACCTTTGGGCTCCTTCATCCCCATTTGTGGTTCGAGAACTCCTAGCCTTGTGTTCTTCCCTCTTAGCCCTTCTTCTTTTCGACTGACTGGAGTGCTGAGAGTCCTTAGCCTCATCAGCATGACTGTACTCCTCTTGAGCCTCAGTCTCAGTCCCCGGTTCATTCTTAGGGTCAGAATCTCTTTCAGACTCCTCAGGGATAGGGTCAATGTGGTAGGATGGTTTACGACCACGGCTGGTTTTGGGTGCCATAACTTCAGTTGAAAATTCAAATTGGGAGAAGCGTTCTGGTCAACAAGCAAACAGCTCTAGCCAGCATGATTGCCAAAATGGAATTGGAGCTGATCTCTTTAGATAGCTAATTCCAGTGTCAGAATTTACAGCTATCGAAAGTCGTCAGTTCATCAATGAAATTGGAATGGAATATGGAAACTGAACTGGAATAGTTAAGTGAACTGAAATACTCTACTGGGATTAGAAATAGACTGAATGACTGGAAAAGTGTTTCAGGTTCAGATTCAGAGTTTATGAAGAACGAGTACAAGGTATAACAGATTGAAGCCCAATTGACTACTGTAGTAATGATTACAAAGTAGAATTACAAGTGAAGAGATTGTAACTCAAGAACAGCTTCGGAGACTAAAACCAAGAGACTAAGAGTAAGAAGTCAAAATACAAGCAGCCCAATTACAATGCAATGGGTACTATTTATAGGCTCTCAAAGTTACTATGGTAATTGTTGTGGTAATTACTGACTGATCCACTGTTCGGCTTTCAGGAGACAGCTCCCGCCTATTGAGACTGTCTTCGCCGTCTACAATGACACCTCTTCAAGCCTTTTTACACAGTTCACAAAATTCAAATTCATATCAGAGGTTAAGGACACCTTACACAAGCCATACACAACCTACCTGTGGGATTTCAAGCTGTTTTGCATCAGGAGACATTATACGCGTATAATGTCTATACTATTATATAGAGGCCAAACCAAGAAATTCTCAGCACAAGCTTGTGGACCGTGTTGTATACAACTCATACCTTCCAATTGGACAAGTTTGGGCTAGGTGATGATCACTTGGAGCACAAAATCAGAAAATCCCTCCAAAGGAGTATTCTAAGCCCCATCCAATTAACCCACCTCCAAATAAGAATCAGAGTTGATGAAGGGAGTCCCAGTCACCAAGGAATCTACAAAGAGGAAGTCCAAGCGAGAAAACTCACTGAAGACATTATATGCGTATAATGTCTCCCAATGGCCAAATGGCAGTTTTGGGCAAAACTTTCACTTCAAAGGCCTCTATCCCAAAAATATTAACCCAAAGCTCAAGTCCCATCAAATTCTATGGCTTTTTACCCATCTTAACCCCAATATCGGAATCCAAAGCTCCATAATTGAAATTTGGCGCTCCAGGCACAGGGGGAGAATCCAAAATCAAATTCTAATGTCATAGGAGGGTATCCCATGCCAATGACCACTTACACTTCAGGCCTGACCCATTTTTGACACAATAGACATCATACATGTATGATATCTCACTGCTTAGAAAATGAACCTGGAGACTAACTTTAACCCATCTAAGCCTCCACAACATGATTATGCATCTACCTCATTTCATCCCATTTGAGCCTCATATACTCAAAAGTTAGCCAAAATCTAGTTTCAAGCCTGCAGGGAATTCTAGTAGTCATAGCTTGCCCGAATGACATCCAAATTGAAATCCAAGCATATATTCATAAAGTACATGATGAGAGCTGCACACATGTGAAATATCATTCTGTTTTGAGCACTTAGACATTATACGTGTATAATGTCTCACAGCATCAATCTGCACCCAAAAGCAATCATAACCATGTGCACTGCACCCTTAGGCCCTAATTAGGCTATTTTTCAATTTAAAAGTCATTTGGACCGCTAGCAACTGAGAAAATGCAGGATTAGCTAACTTTCGTACTTGAAGTGTCCGTAGGATCTATGGAGGCCAGTAAATCACCAGCAAAGAAGAAAAGATTTAAGGGCTACACCAAGGGCAGTGCGGGCAAGTGCAGGAGCAGATTCTCAAGTTATACAAGCCTTGGAAGCACAAATCACCAACCTGCAAAAAAAAATTACGACTAGAGCAAAGACAGAGAATGCATATGGCAGAAGGGTCTCTAGCCGCCAAAGAAAGAATGAAAGCCGAATACCAAGCTCTCCAGAAAGAACATGAAGAACTCCAAAAGAATCTGGCAACACTACAGGAGGCGATGGTTGACATGGCAGAGGAAGCTACTCAACGAGATACACTGGTGCAACGACAAATCACAGACTTACAAAAGGAGATAGCAGACTCAAGGACAAAAAAATCAGAACCAAGGCCCAATGAAACGGAGACAAACGCCAAAGATTAACCCATGGAAATTTCTGAGGGTGCCGAGGATATGCAGCACCAGGAAGAACAAGTGGAGACAGTGGTAGAAGAAACACAATCACTGATCGTAGACGAGGAGACACGCCTCCAGTTTTTGATAGAAAAGACCACAACAGAAGACTACAAGGAGCCTTGGAATGGGAATCAAGAATGCTACATTCTGTAGAGTCCAAGGGATGGCCGCAAATGTGCTTAGGGAGGAATGGATGCAACCCACACTCCCATATCCTCTCCTAAAGTATGAGGTGATAATAATAAAGAAGAGAGTCGAAGCAGAAGCTATAGAGCCAATCTATGGAGGAGATGTCAAGAATACAGAGGCTGCAGTTAAAGTGATGGACTCTCAACCAACATGGAGAAAATCTTGGCTCTTAAAGTACCCAGGATTTTGAAATACTTGGTGGAGGCCCCAAAGATCATCAGAGATGACCTCTTATTTTGCCCATTCCCTCGTGTCTACACTTGGGCAAATCATTTCAAAATCATAAAGCGACATCCAAACTGGCTTAACTACCCTTCTATACCAGCAGCCAAGGAAGGAGAGAGAATAGGTGTCTCTTATATGGTGAAAACACTGAAGGACACCATTAAGATCTTCACTGGCTCTCCAGACTTGACGTGCGTCATGATCAAAATAATTTGCAAAACTTTGCTGGCTTGCATTGACGTGTTCGCGCCTTCCAAAGCCACGGATTCTACACTCCTATCAATGGGATACATTGTCACTGCAATGGCATATGATTTGTCAAAATAGCCATCTCCAGAGGTTTTACATTTACTGTATCACAGAATCATGTTTTTGCCCAACTATCACATGCAAGCTTTTGAGGAAGCTTTCTACACGGGTTTCTTTACATACGATAGCAAAATATTTGGCCCAACAGTCACTTTGGGAAATATAAGGTACGAATCGTACCTAAAGCTGCTAAAACCACCAGGCATCCACTGACAGCAGGACAGCTTTCACTGAAGCAAGAGAGCAAGACCATTCATGTCAGGGACGACATGGACGCGGAAGGGGGGAGTGTTGACGGCGGAACACAAAAGAAGTTTCCCCAATACGTTGTATCATTATTTTTTGAAGCGGAATGATACTTTTTGTAATATTTGAGCAACCATTAGATTTTGTGGGAACAAGCCTCTAAGGAGGAATGTATATAAGTCAATTTTTGTGACCTTAAACCTAACTTTTGAATTAATCAAATCCGACTTTCACTTTGCGCAGTGTCTAAGAGAGAGAGAGAGAGAGAGTGTGTGTGACTTCTTCTCTTCCCTATGCGCTACCAAAGGTCCATTGCTAAAGCAACACCACCATCGTGTTAGCAACGGCGAGGGCTTCCATTCAACACCAAGAGTGTGGGATTCCAACTACGACACGAAGTGAGCTCCTACGAGCTTCCGGGTGAGTTTTCTTGCAAACCGGGTGTCCGTTTGGTGAGTTCTTTGAACCTATGGATTCACGGAGAGTAGTACTGCGCATTAAGATCATATGCCATGAAAAATAGTAAGCTGTATTTTGCTGCATGTCTTTATGCCGCGATCACAAGAGGTAGTTGGAGTTTGGATATCGAGTCACAATCCATAGGGTATTGATCTCGTGATAAGGAGAGTATATCTTGTGAGTTTCGTGACATTTTGAATGCCTTTGGCCTAGATTCGGATAGCATGAACATCGTAGGTTGAATTGCTTTCACTAGTGCATAAGAACGCTTAGATTTGATTTTCTCTATTAGAGATTGTCTTAGAAGGTCAAGAAGGTGGTTGAAACCCATCTTCTTGTTTCCATGCACCTACAGGTTAAGCTTTGCCCTCGGCCAACATAGAGTTGTTGGTTATGTTCTCGCTATGCTAGCGTTCGCTCGCGGCGTACCCACCAACACCAATCCGGGAATGTACTCATCCAAAATCACCTCCAAAAATCATACATAGAGTCAAACCGCTCTAGCCGGAGTATCACTCAACGATGCCACAAATGACATACATATGTGAGTGAAAAACTGCTGCCAAAAGGTGTCAATGAATGAACAATGTGCCAGAAAACCGTAGCGTACTCAACTCCTCACTCTTGCTAGAGTGGGTACAAGAACACCAAATTGTGTCCAAACTGATAAAACATGTCAAAGTGAGAGTAAACACTCGATCATTGTCAAAGTGGAAACATATCGACCATTATACCGCCAGAGAGCAAACTACGAATACACATAAACCATGGCGAAAAATCTTGGGAAATTTTTTACAGAGTTTCCCCTGGAAACTAAGCAAAAACTCAAACAATCTCACCAAATACGCATGACAATAGACACTGTCACAGTAGCAAAATCCACAAATGGTCTACATGCAATGCCAAAAGCCTGGCAAACTGGCTTACTCTTGACTAAGTAGCTCTATGGACGTGTGCCTGTCTAAAAAACACTGCAAACCTGTAAACCTGCTACCTACGAGCTATGGCTAGCTCAAACTGTATTCGCATAATGCATACATAGCATGAGACTGTACAAAATTGTGCTAAAAAAGCTCTCCGAAATGCCCCACACAATCAAACAAGGCGCATAAAACCGCTATATTGTAGCTCCGCTCCCATGCTAAGAAAGATGCCATAAAAATGCACATCAAGTTTGTTTAAAGCTTACATGATTAATACACAGTGGTTAAGGCCTGGTAACAGGCGGAGTTCAATGCTAAATGTATGCCATATGCGGCTTAAAAGGGCCAACTGATGCCTTAATGGTGCTAAAAAGGACTATGCTTGAAGTGAGCACATATGGGATATTATGATCCAGAACTGCAGTGCTTGAAGTGCTCTACCAGCTTGTCTTTACGGCTCGTCGATTGGAGCTACGGTGAAGAAGTTATGGCAGTTTAAAGTTCAAGTCGATTGCAGATACGTACCAGATTGGGCAACTGCAGCTGAGGTGACACAGATGAATAAATGCATAGGCCTAAAGTGCTCACTTTGTGGAGCACGTCGGTCTTTTCAGATCAGTGAATCGGAGTCCCGGTCGCCAAGATACTCGCCGATAAAGATTCACCCGGGGTCGGTTCCATGTCATTCCGCTCGGTTGGTGTGCCAATTGGGGGTTTTGGAGCCTTGCCAGGTGATGTGTTTGTTCTATGCAGTGTATGAAGGCCATAAGAAGTGACGGTACCGCAAACAGAATCCGGATGGGCAAGTTATGGCAATTTCAAATCGACGACAGTTATTAGGCGGGAGGGATCTCTGTGGTGCTCACGGAAGTGCATTAAGTTTGATGAGCCTTCAAAGTCCAAAATTTCCATTTCTTGGAGCTCATTAATTGCGGATTATGCCAAAAAGGGATGCGGCTTAGAAGCCCCAAACTGTTTAAACCAAATGAGAGGGAAGGTCTTTCACCAAATGCAATCACTTATACTTGCATCTTGAAGGCTGGCAGAATTCATGATTATATTGTCAGGCAATGACTGCTCGAGGAAGATGTGCTACTAGGCAATGCTTTGGCCAAAGGTGGTGACTCTAAGAGCCCAAGGCCGGATGCCGCCCATCCTGACATGGCCAATGGCCGTCCACATGAGCCATAAATGGTGGCCGCCCAAATAATTGAGGGCTTGAGTGTGAATGTGGAAAAAGAAAAGCAAAGGAAAGAAAATGGCGAGCTATAGGCAGCGCGGGCGCAGTGGGAGAGAAGAAGCTCGCAGCACCTTCCCTGAGGCTCAAAGGAGCCCGACCAAGAAACGGGAACTGCTCAGCTTGCCGACGCGCACCGTTCCGGCACTGGTTGCGGCATTATTTTCGCTACTCGAAATCCTCATTGCCACGTCAACATGGGGTTTTTTGTGGCCTCCCTAGCAAGGACGCCACCGTCGTTGCTAAAGGAGGTAGGGAGTTATATATAGGAGGCATATTTTGCATGCGAGGGTGTGGAAAAGAAAACGAAGAAGAGGAACGAAGAGAAGGGAGGAGCAAGTGTTGCGAGCTTGGGGGAAGAGGGTGCTCTCTCTCTCGAGCTTGCACAAAAGCAAAGAGGAACTCTCGGCTTGTGCTCGGCAAGCAAAGCAAGGAGATTATTGTGGTAAGCATTCGAAGAAAAACAAAGGGAAGGAGAGTAAAAGGGCATTAAGCAAGAGACAAGGAGTGAGGAGCAAGGAAGAGAGCTTGGGCGAGGAGCTTGAGCAAGGAGCTTGCCGAAGCTTGAGCAAGCCAAGGCGAGTAGGGGATTCACCGGGGGAGCTTGGTCGAAGGAGCAAGAAGCCCGGAGGAACTTAAGCAAGAGAGCTTGAGCAAGAAGCTTGTCGAGGCTTGAGCAAGTCGAGGCACGAAGACATATCAAGCAGGTGAACAAAGGGAATCGGCACAGTAGGATTTTGTTCGTTGGGCAGGCAACCTAATTTAATTGTTTCTTTTTTATGAATCACGGAGCCGTTAATGGCCCGAAGTATTTTGTAAGGGGAGTTTAAGCTCCTAAATCTTCATTAGTATCAATTAACGGTGTCTTTAATGACACTTCTTCATAATTGTGCATCAATTTTGTCGGTGTTACCGATTTCCGAGAAAATTTTGTGCGTCGATAGCATTACCAAGTGATTAAAATCTATTGTATTGTGCGGTGTGACAAATTTTTGCTCTCAATTTTTCCACAACCAGTAGCCCGACGCTGACCTGGCTCAATTTTTGAACACTTATCCCCCGACACCTAGTGAACCCGACGCGAAACCCAAGCCGGGGTGGGAAAATTGTTGAAGCTTATGTCTACACCACAAGAGGCAGCCATGCAGCAGTTTGCAGCATACATGCAACAGCAACAGGCTGCCCAGCGGCAACATAATTTGCAAGAGCGGATTCGTAAAGCTCAGCAAAGTGTTACGGAAAAGCTGCAACGGTTTGAGGGCCGAGATATTTCAAAATTTTGCAATTTGTATGAGCAGTCTATGGAAGATAATGGTATTGAAGACCAGGATTCAGTGGAAGGATTTCATCTGATTGCGGTGCCGGAACTTAGGGCCCGGATTAAAGAAAGTCAAGCGGTGCAAGGACCGAATTCGTAGGATTTTAAGAAGGCGTTATAAGAGGAATATTTTCTGGAGGATTCTCAACGGGTGACCAGACAGAGTTTTACGAAGTGGGTGCAGAAGAAGGGTAAAAATTTATATGCACGAGAACTGTTGCAAGAGTTTAAAAAGAAATTTGATCAGTTATCATCAGCAGAACAACGTTCCTTGAGGGATCAAAAGGTGGAATTGTTTATTCAAGATGCTGATCCGCGATTACAAAAGAATTTGGTGCAATTATTGGAGGATCCTGCGGGAGAATTGGGATTGACATCAGATTGGAAAATAGTCTCTGAAGCGGTGAACATGATCGTAAAACGACAGAAGCGAGTTGATAAGCAAATCGTGAGCGAGGTACTAGATGATGATGAAGAAGAGACTAAAGAGAAGCCGCCCTCTGCAGTACCCAAAGTGGAGGGGCATGTACTTGACGACCTGGTTAAAGGTATTCAAGAACTAAATTTGAATTTTAAAACTGTTAAATTTGAAGGGTTAGCTGCAAAGGCGTCTACTTCTGAACCTAAGCAGCAGCCACCACGTAAAAATTGGGATCGATGCATGTGGTGCAATAGTGAAGACCACAGGTTTGTGAGAGAGTGTAATGAGTTTGATAAAGCTTATAATAAGAATGTGGTTTTCTGGAAAGACAAGAAGATTCATCTCAGGGCGACAGGGGAAATGCTCCACTTGAACTTTGGCAGAGGCAGAATGAAAAAGATAGTGGAGGAAATACAGCATAATGTTGCCCTTGTGGAAGCAGCTACATATGGGCTACAAGTTTGTGGTAAGGAAGATGATGATGGTACAGGTGCAAAGGGCCAGTTGTGGCCATATGCTCTAAAGATAGTAGAAACAGGTAAGGTAACATACGGGAAGTTACGACATGTGGGAATTCAATTCGAGAAACCATTGGGTGGATCGATCCAGTGGATTCTCTTTCGGTATATGCTTATATTGCTAAAGCTCAAGCCAATGAAGCTATGGTGGAAGAGAAGCGGAAAAGAGATGAAGAGGTGGCTGGGGCGTCAAAAAGGCCGACGAGATCCAGCAATAAGAAAGAAGAAGTGCCAGCTCCTAAACCTGTGTTAAGGCGGTTACGCCGCTAGCGGAAGCTAAATAGCAGAACTCAACCAACAACAGAATTTGTCAGACGAGGACGGAGCTTGACCCGCAGGCGCATGGAAACCACTAGGTGGGTGTCAAATCACCTACTCGACCTTCTAATGAAAATCACTACTAAGGAAATCAAATCTAAGTTCTAAAATACGCAAGTGACTGAAATCCGTACTACGAACGAATGCTATACGAAACAGGATCTAGAATCATTGAATCGATCTCAAACTCAAGGGGAAGTCTATACACTAGGTAAGAACAACACCCTAAAGACTTGAACTGCAAAATCAACCTATAACCACTCCGTGCGGTAAACGCGTATGAAGACAGGCCGAAAAATACAGGTGATCGAAACTTGACCCCGATGGTACTAATGTGTAGCTCTACTCGTTGTGGTTCTATAGATATGCTGCACGCTCCATTCCGACACACGAGTTGGAAGAAAACTCACACCGAAGCTCGTAGGAACTTACCACACATAGAAGTCGATAGCGCGCACTCTTGGTATCTGTGCGTAGCTCTCGCCGTTGCTAACACAATGGCGGTGTCGCTTCTCCAATGGCAGCTCCGTAGCTCGCATAGCAAGTAGATAAGACTCTCACTCTCTCTCTCTCTCTCTCTCTCTCTCTCTCTCTCTCTCTCTCTCTCTCTCTCTCTCTCTCTCTCTCTCTCTCTCTCTCTCTCTCTCTCTCTCTCTCTCTCTCACTCTCAGACACAGTCACGGCGCTCCAAAAAACTCACTTTGATTAATAATCTGCCCTTAGGTTACAAAAACTTTGGCTTATATACCTCAGCCTTGGAGGTGAGAACATCTCTAACTAATTACATCAGCAAGTGAAATTACTTCAGGATTACAAGCTGGAAACTCAATTGTGTCCCGTTACTTAATGAATGGCTCAAATCAAAATTAATGTCGGAAAGACATTTATTACAATCAATGGTTACAAAATGATGAGTGTGAGCAAAAATGTGGGTGTGATCCTCTGCTGGCTCAACACTCCCCCCCTCCGCGTTCATGTCATCCCTGACATGAATTTTATGCTTGGTCAATAAAGTCCTGTTGTCTTGAGCATCTGCAAATGTCATTCGTATCGTAGGTTGCCGATGGTCAAGGTTGGGCCGAATATTTTGCTTTCGTGGGTGAAAAAGCCGGTGTAGAAAGCTTCTTCGAATGTTTGCATGTGGAAGCTAGGCAAAAACATAATCCTTTGGTATAGGAGGTGTAACACTTTTGGAGAAGGCTGCAATGAAAGATCGTACATCATATCAGTCACCGTGCCGGCCGTCGATAGTAGACTCGAGGTCGTGGCTTTATCTGGTGCGAACACTTCAATGCAAGCTAAGAGAGTCCTGCAGATTTTCTTGAGCATCTGACATGAAAGGTCAGGAGAGCCAATAAAGAGCTTGATGGTGCCCGTTAGGGTTTTCACCATGTAGGCTTTACCTATTCTCTCTCCTGCCTTTGGTCCTGGCATCCTGGGATAATTAAGCCAATTTGGCTTCTTTTCTGCAATCGTGCCATGCTCTTTCCAGTTTCTGACTCTTGGCACCGGGCAGAAGGTTGTATCCTCCCGGATCTCCTTTGGTGCCTCCACCAAGTAGATGAGGTAGGCTGGGTATTTGTTGAGCCAAACTTTCCTCCATCTAGGTTGTGAATCTACTATCTTCTTTGATTGTTCCTCCTTTGTGATGTCGCCTTCGTAAAGAGTGACATACTGCTCTCCTTTTAGTCTCTTTTTCGTCTTTAGTACTTCAAATTTCATCAAAGGGAAAGTCAGGCTGGGTTGCATCCACTGTTCATGGAGCACTTTTGTGTCTAGTCCCTGAAGTCTAATGGAGATTAGGAGTCTCCTCTCCCATTCCATTTCCGCCTTGGCACTCTCCTCTGCTGACTTTTCTATTTGGTCATGGAGCCTTTGTTCTTCTTCTTCAGAGATTCTTGAATTAGAGGCCACCTCTTGAGCTGGGGCTGGATCTTCAATTGTGGTTGCCTCTCCAGTTTCTAGTAGCTCTATGGCTGCTCCACCTGATTCTTCGTGTGGTGTCTCTGTGTCTCTTCTTTGTTGCTCTTGTAGATCTTGGAGCTGTTTGCGGAGGGCCTCATTCTCTGTCCGTAGTGTTTGATTTTCTAATGTGAGCCTCTCCTCTGCGGCCAATGATCCCTCCGCAATGTGCAACCTTTGCACTTGCTCTAATCTTAGCTCTCTTTGTAAGCTTCGGACCTGGTCTTCCAAAACTGGTACGATAGCTCCCTCTTGTTCGGTTCCTACTCTGCTAGCTCTAGGGGTAGACCTGAGTCTAGTGATTGTTCTTTCTTGGAGCTCGACTCTTTCCCTTAGCTCAATGAGCTCATCCTTAGCCGCCTCCAACTCATCCTCTATCCGCTCCCTTGCTTCCTGTGCACTTGTTACTTCTCTTGAAGCCTCGGCTAGCTAGAGTATCAAGCCGTCTCTCTCGTTTTCCGCATCATGGAGTGATGCTTTATGACTTTCAGATTCAGTCATAGCATTCTCTAAATTTCTCTGCAACTCTGCTTCCCTTTGTTTGGCTGTCTCAATCTCTACTTCCTTTGCCTTGGACCTTTCTTTTATCTTGCTGAGCAGTTCATGCACCATGTGCATGTCTTTTTCATCATCATCTGTCAATTCTAAAGCTCTTTCCGCCACCACCTCCACTGGCTTTGGCTCTTCTAGTATTTTCGGTTCGTCCAGTTTCTCTTCACTTTCTTTTTTGCTCTTTGTCTTTTTCTCCGTCCCTCTCCGTTCATCTTGTTTTTGTAGGGTGATCCCATAAACTGCCTCAAGGGCCTCTTCTTCGGTGTATCCTATCTCTACCAGATCCTCATAATCATTTCTCTTTTGCTGAACTGGATCTATCTTCTTTTCTTTGGTCTCGGCTTCTGGCTTTTCCAAAACATCTGTGTCCACCTCTACTGTGGTCTCTTCCACAATTTTTTCCGTCTTCTTCGGGCTTGGTACATCAGTCATAGAGGGATGTTTGTCCTCAGCTTCCTTGGCTTTCCCCTTGTCGGCTTTCCCATCTTTCTCTTGAGGCTTAGTAAACTCATCTACTTTCCTTTTCCCCTTGTCGTCTTTTTTCAGCTCAGCTTTTAATTGTTGTACCTCCTCTTCAGTGTATGGCTCGACAAGTTGCTGCTCCAAAATAGCCTCTGACTCCTCCTAAGCTTTAATATATTGATCGTATTGATCAATATGTGGCCTGGCCGAGCTAGTTCCGACTTTAGTGGGGTCTGGCACCCACTTTTCTTCAAAGTCACCCTTTAGAGCTCTTTCTGCTCTAAACTGCTCCACTAATCTTTCCATCCTTGCCGCTTTCTGACTTTTGGTTTGCTTGGGAGCAACCTTCTTCTTTACTTTCTTCTTAAGTGGCTCGTCCACATCCTCTTTAGGTTCTGAAACTACTTCTAGTTTTCGGCGTGCTCTTGTGGATGCCCTCTTGGGTACTTCGGGCTGTTCTTCCTCCTCGTCGGCTTCTCTAAGCCACTCATTCTGGGAGGGAGCCTTTGGCCACTGATCTCTAGCTCCAATAGCTTCATAAGCTATTCTTGTCAAAATTTCCGCTCCTCCTATGTATTTTGGCTTCTCGTTGTGCATGGCAATTACTTGCTCGTGGATGTGTTGAGCGTAATTCACCTCTTTTGGCATATTGCTCTTTAATGCCCATGTGATGGTGGTCGCAATGGCATGGGGTGGTGTCGTATACTTTTGCGGTCTTTTACTGCAAACATGAAGAAATTGGTTGTACAGTCGGCAAAGGGTTGCCGCTCTTGGGTCCGCCATATCTCCATAGGTCGCATTCTGTTTCTTGGGCCCATAGACCTCTATGGCCTCTCTTCTTTCCCTGACCGAGCTCCCTTTGTTGTGCAGCTTCAATGCGTCTGCAATTAGCTGTGGAGTGATCTGTACTTCTACCTTCTCTCCATCCATGGCTGTCAATGTGGCTTTTCCATCCTTCTGAATGGATGTTGCCAACTCGTGCACTCTTCTTGTATCCACACCTGATGGTCTCGAGGTGAAGAAACTGTGCAAGTCTGCCCTTTCCAGGTACCTGCTGATGTCTCCTGACCTGCTATAATCTACCAATTCCTGTGGGATCATCGGTACATCCACCGCTTGCACTTGAGGATCTCTGAAAGTCCCCTGGTAGATCTTTATTCCCTCTTTCTCCAATACTGCTTCCTCCACCCAAGTTTTGGTTGGCTTGAGGGTTTCTGCTGGAATGTCAAAGGGTTCCGCTTCTGCAATAGCATCTTTGATTGTCGGTCTTTTTCTCTTCGTTGCCGATGACTTGGTGGAATCCATGGATCCTGTAACTCCAATTTCAGAAGTTAGCGTCTTTTTAGTACTGAAAGCCGAAGTGAAGCTTTTAACTATCCAAATGACTTGAAAATTGAAACATGAGCTATTCAGGGCCTAAGGATGCAAGGTAGGTGAAAAAATATGCAAAATGGGCTCAAAATCATGCTGGAGACATCATACACGTATGATGTCTTTTGTGTCAAAATGACTTCATATTGGTTGTGCTTGTAGCTGATAGTGTATACATGATTATCATATGCTTGGATTTGAGTTTGGATCCCATTTGGTCAAGTTTTGGCCAATTTAGTCTAGTTCCGGCTCTTGGCAAAATTTTGAAAGGGAATTGGATTTTATGATCCAAATTGGATAAAACTTGGTGGTTCACTTTCAAATGGCATGTAGATCACTTCTGTTTGGTGGTTGAAGCCCAGAGGTGCTAAAATCACATAGTGAGACATCATACGTGTATGAAGTCTTTTAGTGTATTTTTGGACCAAATTTCTCTATAAGCTTGGATTTGGCTTTAGATAAGCTTATTCAGTGGATTTATGAAGTTTGGATAGATTTTGGGCTAAAAATGGCTCTGGAGACATCATACGCGTATGATGTCTTTTTCATCAATTTTGCATGGGATTGGTTCTGTGGACTCCCCATGTACTAGTGAAGGACTGTTCCTACTCAAATCTTGGTTTGGACTTGAGTATGTTGGATTTGGGCCAAAAATAGGCTTTAGGTGAAGGATTTTCCCTCAATTGGGCTAATGGGGTGATCCTCTTGACCAAATGGTTCCAAATTTCATATGTAGCATGTATTAGATATATATTATGGATGTATGATGACAAATGAGCAGTTTTGGCTCTGTAAGTGCAAATAGACATCATACGCGTATGATGTCTTTTGTGTCAAAATGGTGCTTTTTGGTTCCAGATAGCTTGTAGATGTGTTTAATAACAATCCTACAAAGTTTCAATGAGTTTGGAGTTATTTTGACAAAATTAGGACCAAAAATCAATTTTATGGCCTACTTTGCGTCTTTTTGGTTTTCCTTGGGTTTTCTAACTCCAATTCTCATGATACTTGGTTCATAGGATGTGATTAACATGTGGAATGAGGCTATGCACTCAAATGTTGAAATGGATGTGAAATTCATGCTGTGAGACATCATACGCGTATGATGTCTTTTCTTGAAATGTTGGTCTTTTTGTGCAAAGAATGCTTTGTGCTAGTGCCCTAAGTCCTGCTAACTAGTTTTCAACTTAAAAAGTCATCAGTTTAGCTAAAAAGCCCCCTTATAGGCATTTCAGTCTCCAAAGTCGTCTTTTTGCCTTGGAGTTGAATCTCTTCAACTTTTCTTCTCGAGAGTTGCATTTCCAGCTCATTGGATATGTTGTGAAGCCATCTATTTGGTTGAACTTGACTTTGGCTCCCCGTTCTCCATCTTTCTCCATTTGGTTGCCCGAAAGCGTCTTTTTCACCATCGGTAAGTGAATCAGCTTTCTTTTGGGTTTTGCTTGCAAACATAAGTCATCAATAGTTACTTGAAGCTGCTTGTGAAGTTTCATTTCATTCGGTCGTCAATTTCAGCCGTTATGCCAAAATGACTTTTTGTGTGTCTGTCGTCGAATCGGTTGTTTTGACCCTCTTTTGGTGGTCCAAACTTGGAGATACTCCATGGTTGCATTGCCCTCGATGTTGTTAAGCTTCCTGAGAAGTTTTGTGTCGTTTCGACAACTTTTTTCTGTTTGCCTCTTGCAGGCTCTGTTGACCTAGGGTTTTTCCAATCGTTCTTTCTCGAGCTTTGAGTGTTAGAAACCCATCTTCTATACTAGGGTAACCCACCTATAAGTTCTTGCAAGGTTTGGTTAGGCGGTTGTACCACTACCTAGCATTCTACCGCATTCCCCGTCTGCTCTTGTTTCTTGGTTTTGCTTAGTTTTCGCGACAAAAGTTAATGATAAGCATCAAAAGCTTATGGCAACGAGTCTACCTCTCATGTCTGGTGTGCTCTGAGCTCTCGTAGCAGTCGTAGAAGGCTGTAGAAGGTTGGATGCTCCTATTTGCTCTTTGCTCTCTCCAAGTGGGTAATAGTGCAAATGAGCCTATAAGTGAAGTCAAAAATACTTAACTTTGGACTTCCTGGATCACTTGTTACCAAATTTGACATGTGCTCCTATCTCATCGTGAAATGCACTTTAGGATTTGAAATTTCTCAATTTGGACTCCGTTTGACCTTTTTCTGAGAAATCTGTCCACTTTGCCAAAATTCTGTCATTTCAGGCTTTCCGCAACTTTTCCCGAATTGTACTCAATTTTTACCATGGGTTGCCCTTGTCATTAGGATCATCACCATCTATTCTTTTCTTTTTTCTGATCTCGTTTCACCTGCTTTTTTATTTTTCTTTTACTTTTATCAAGAAAATCATAAAAAATAAAGGAAAATAGCAAATTGAAGCCAAAAAATTCCAAACATACACAATAAATAGCTGGTAACCCTGTGTATATGAATATACACTTATTTGTGATTTCTGAACTTGGATTACCACTTTTTAGCTCCAAAAACACTCTTATTTAGTGATATTTACACGTCTAGAGACCCAAATTCATCATTTGATCTCTTCTTGTTGCAAAACAAGGTATATAAGGGCATAAATATTATCAATATCCGCAATCAAACATAAAAATTATGAAATCATGTAAGACACTGCCCTTGTAATATAATTTTTGTTTTTCTTTGTTTTTGTCGCTTGTAGCTGCTTTGTAGCTCCTGTATACCTGTATACCTCCCCCCCTCCTAGTCTGAGTCCTCCTGGACGACTATGAAGTGTCTGTGGGCGAAGCATTGTAGTTGTTTCGGTCATAAGTTCCCAATGCAATTGTAGAGCGATGATACAACAGTCTTTCCAATAAAGCTGCTCTTTGTTTGATTGAAGGATTGGTGGTCGGGTTTTGGGTTGGTTTTGGCACTTCGGTAGTAGAATCAGTAGATGGATTCTTCTTTACTTTGTTGTTCTTTTTCACAATCCAAATCTGCTTCCGCTTCGCTTGTGCTTGCCACAAACTCTTTGCGACCCAAACCTGCTTTGTTCTTTGTGTTGATTTCCTCGCCTTGAAATACGTAGGAGTTTCCGTGGATTGTACTGAAGGGAGTTTCTGTTTACAAATCCTTGGGATCCAAATTTGCTTGCTATAGCTTTGTGCCGTCATGAACTTCTTTGGAATCCAGATCTGTTTCACTGTCCTTGATTGTCTGGAATCACTCTGTTGTTTGGTATTGAAGACTCTGTTTTCCACCTTTGTGTTCTCTGGCTCAACCTTTTTTGGTCTCCATACCAACTTTGACTCCGTTTTTTCCCAAGGTTGAGCTGTTATATTATTGCTTGTCTTCCTTATCCAATGTTGAGAGTTCCTCGTCGAAGAGCAATCCAATTGTATAGAAACTTTTGGTTGCCATTGCTTCTTCTTTTTCTCTGGTTGTTGTTTACCTTTGTTCTTGGATTCTTCCTTTGGAGTTGGCTCTGCTCCTTTGGTGAACTTAACTGATTGACTTTCACCTTCGTATTTGATAAACACTGATTTAGAACTCCAGTCAATCATTGCATTGTATTGCTTCTGCCATGGTTGTCCTAGCAATAATGGATGTTGTGTAGCTTGGTCTTCAACCACGTAAAACATATGAGGATACACATACTAGTTAATCTGTATATGTAAAACTGTGCATCCGACAGTTTTGATTGAATTCTCGGAGTAACTCTTTAACTCTTGCTTGGCAGTTTGTAATTTAGTGTCATTTGTCAATTGTCTATACAAACTGAGTGAAAGTAGGTTAGTTTGAGCTCCTGAATCCAATAGTGCTCTGGCTTTGATTTGGTTGGTTCCTACTTTGCATTCAATGATGGGTTCTTCTTTGTCATTATCCATTTCTGTTATACTGACTGCGTTTATTCGTATTGCTCCTTCATTGCGCTGTTTCTGACGTAGTAGTCTTCTTTTCTCCATTCTTTCCTTCGCCTCGGCTTGCGCTTCCTCCACAATCTTTTTCTTTTTCTGGACACGCAGCTTTTCTTGATGTATTTTGAGAAGCATGTCTTGGGTTAGCGGCAAAAGATACTTTTTCACTCTGCATCCACTAATCCAATTGGGCATTTCTTCTCCGTCTAATGTAGCAAGCTTGACGGCTCCACTTGGTGATAGATCTTTAATCACCAGAGGTCCCATCCCTCGCTTTTTAAGCTTCTTAGCATGCTGTTTCAGAGTGTAAACTAGGACATAGTCCCCAACCTTAAACTCTTTAGTCCGCACATGCTTATCAAAAAATTCCTTTTGTCGCCTTTTTTGAGCGTAGATAGAAGCTACTGCTTTTAGGCGAAGCTCGTCTAGCTTTTCCAGGTCATCTATTCTATCAGAAAGCTCGTGCCCTGTCCACTCTAGATCCTTAGCCACCCTTAAGGTTGAAATCAAGAATTCTATTGGTAAGATAGCATTTAGCCCAAAAACCATGTTATATGGGGTCGTTCCTATTGATGTTTTATATGCTACCCTATATGCCCATAATGTTGAATGCAACTTCTGGTCCCAGTCAGTTCTCGACTCAGATACAATCTTCGTAAGGACCGTGCATATGGTTTTGTTTGTTGCTTCAGCTTGTCCGTTTGCTTGTGGATGATACGGGGCTGATTTCCTATGGATTACCATGAATTCATCTAGAAGGATCTCTATCACTTCATTTATAAAATGTGTGCCTCGATCACTCACAATTTCTATTGGCAATCCATATCGTACAAAGACGTATTCATATAGAAATTGTGCCGTGGTCCTGGCATCTGCTTTTTGAGTTGCCTTTGCTTCGACCCACTTTGTTAGATAGTCTGTAGCCACAACGATGTATTGTGCATGAGTCTTATATGCAGGAGGTGAAATGGGTCCGACATAATCAATCCCCCATTTTGCAAAAGCTCTTGCCCCCATCATTGGTCTAAGCGGCATATCATCTCTTTTAAGTGGTACTTTGGTCCGCTGACAGTCATCACACCGTTTAACGTATTCCTCAGCGTCCATATGTAATGTTGGCCACCATATTCCTGCGGCTAAGACAAGTTTTGCTGTCTTATCACCTGAGAAATGGCCTCCACCTACTCCTCCATGAGCTTGCTCCAGGATTATCACATACTCAGACTCTGATGCGCAAATCCTAAGCTGGTTGTCTTTACCTCTCTTATAGAGTTGATCTCCTATTAAAGCGTAATCTCTAGCTTCTGTCTCTACAGATTTCTGACGAGCTTTTGACGTTCCTTCTGGGAAAGTTCTATTTGTGAGATATTCAACAATATACTGACTCCATTCCGAAGCGATCATTATCTGATATAATGTCGAATACTCTGCTGGCGGTTTTGATGAACATACAATACATACAGTGACATATTCATGTACGCTTTCTTTCATTCCTGGCCAATAGACTCCCAATTGTAACAAATTCCTATATGTGTTCCTTCTTGAACAATGAAATGCACATTCCTGAACATGTGCTTCGCACAGATATATATTATATTCCTCAGGATTGATGCATAGTCGTAAAACATAATCATTTCCCAATTGATACAACCTTCCTGCAACCAATTGAAGATTCTTGGATTGCTGAATAGCAATATGTTTCTGGTTGTATTCTCTTCTATCAAACTCTCCTCCATAGGTTAATAGGCTAACGACATTTTGAGACCACTTCGGTATCATTTCTATGTTGAACAAGTACGCGTCTGGCATGTCGTCATCTACTCCTATAGGGTCTTCTCCATTCGTCAATCGCGAAAGATGATCAGCTCTAAGATGTGTTTTTCCTTTCTTTACTACTACCGTGAAGTCGAATTCCAGTAAGATAATGAACCATCTCACTATTCTCCCGGTATTGCATGGTTTATTCACTAGGTAGAGCAAGGCTTGGTGATCCGTAAAAAACACAAACTTGTTGGCTAGAAGATAATGCCGAAATTTCTTCACAGCATATATCATTCCTAATCCTTCTCGCTCTGTTGTGGTGTAATTCTTCTCTGCATTGTTGAGCTGTCGACTGGCGTAACAGATAGGAAAATCCATGTTTCCTTCTTCTGGCTGAGCCAGAATGCATCCTATTGCATATGCCGAAGCATCTATATGCACATGGAATATCTTCTCCCAATCTGGTGATTTCAAGACTGGAGCAGTAATGAGTGCCTCTTTCAATTTCTTGAATGATTCCTCACACTCCTCTGTCCATTCAAAGTTCACTATTAGCCTGTAAAGTGGTTGGCCTATTATAGCGTACATGTAAATGAATCGTCTATAATATCCGCAATGTCCCATAAAGCTCTGTACTTGTTTCGCATTGTTGGTCTAGGCATATCCACTATAACTTTTATCTTCTCTAAATCCGTGGATATTCCGTTTTGTGAGACAATATGTCCCAGAATTCTGCCCTGTCGGACCATAAACACACATTTCTCAGGATTGAGACAAATGCGATATGTCCTACATTTCTCAAATACTTTTCTTAGGTGTTCTAGATGCTCATCTCTCAGAAGAGAATGTATACATAATTCATCCATGTATATTTCTAGAAACAACCTTAAGTATTCTTTGAAATCATGCGTCATCAGCCTCTGGAAGGTTGCGGGAGCATTGGTTAGACCAAAAGGCATAACCCGATAAGCATAAATTCCCCACTCCATTGCAAAAGCTGTTTTATGTTGATCTTCCGGTGCTATGGATAGCTGGTTATATCCTGAAAAACCATCAAGAAAGGAGTATGTTGTTTTCCCTGATACACGCTCTAGAACATGATCAGTTATCGACAGGGGATAATTGTCCCTGATTGTTGCAGCATTCACTTTCTTTAAGTTGACACACACTCGGAGTTTTCCGTTCTTCTTGGGTACCACCACAATTGGAGATACCCAATCGGTGTGTTCAATCTCGTATATGAATTCAGCTTCCATTAGCTTATCTATCTCTTCTTTGATTCGCTTAGCAAACGTATCATTATATGTGTATGGTCTCTGTCTGCTAGGCTTTGCATCTTGTTTTAGTGGGATTGTGTGTTGGCATATCGATGGGTCAACTCCCTTTAAGTCCTTATAAGACCATGCAAACACATCCCTGTACTCTCTGAGAAGACTCAAAAGTCTCTCTTCCTCGCCTGGAGACAAATCTGTGGCTATGTACACCGGTCTAGGTGTCTCACCTGGAGCTGCTAAATCAACTTTTTTTGCATCCTCCGGTCCGTCATAAGATTCGTTCTCCTTTCTCTCTCGAATAGGTTGGGTTAATACCACCTTCCTATCCTCTATTGTGAATTTCCTGTAGTGAGAGGGAACATCCATGTTTTCCTTGATTTTGGCGTTTTCGTCCTCTCCACTCTCAATTTCTGTCGTCCAAACTTCTTTCAGAGTTTTCTTGAGCTCTCTGTACTTGTTTCTACGTTCTAACTTGGACTCCGTGTGTTCTCTGTTGCGCTTGTTCTTTTCTGATTTTTCTGTTTCAGTTTTCGTTTCATTCCTTTGAACTTGATTTCTTGAGCTTCTTTTGTCTTTTCGTAAGCTCTTTTGATCATTGCCTCTCATTCTTCCAGAAATCTTGTCCTTAACACAATCTTCCGCCTTTACTAGCATTAGGAATTGATTTTTTCCTCTTATTCTAGGCATCGGATTGGTTCTAACCCCCTTTGTTTTTCTCTTTGCTCTATAGCGTTTCTGGCGTTGTTTAGTTTGGTTCGGAAAATCATAAAATCGGACATCCGTTATAGTTTCTTCGTTTCCGCTTGAATTGTCCGTTGACTCGTTGTCTGCTTCATTTCCCCACTCTGGATGATCGGGAATGTCGTGAAACACCTCTTCTTCATCTTCCTTTTCCAGTGTATCGTTCTTTTCAGTTTCTTTTTCGAGTACAGTTCTCAACATGAAGTACGGAACCACGTCGTACCCGTCCTTGTCGCAAAATTTTGTTGTGGGACCATCCGGAATTGCACAAACATCTAGGGTTGCTAGAATGTGTGTCCATTCTAATGGTTCAAGTGTGTCCTCTGGAAAGGGTTCTCCTATATAAGTTTCGTCTTCGATAGCCCTTTCTAAAACATATTCTTCTCGCCTCAGACTTCCACATTTCGAGGCTCCACACATCCATAACTCCTTGGGCTTACCTAACCAAGCTGGAAATTCGGATCCCGCCAAAGTAGCTGAATCAAACTCCTCTACCGGTGTTCGGTTCACATCTTTGTAGCTATGGTCTTTCAGGTTCACACGTGTAGTGGTTTCCATATTTCTCAGGTATATGTGATCGTAGCCCCAATCCTGGACCATTTTCAACTGTCTCATGAATGGTCTTCCCAGTATGATATCATAGTTATTCTCCTTGCCAAAATCGACAATAGCAAAAGTATGTTCGTATTCAATGCCGCAAGAAGTCACTACGACTTTCTCTAATAACCCCATAGGTTTCTCCATGTGTCCATCTGCTAATTGGAGTTTCAACCTAGTCTTCCTTATTGCTGGTTTCCCCATTTTTTCCAGATTTCTTTTGTAGCAATGGCTACCCCAGCTCCGCTGTCTAGTATTGCCATCGTGTTCACTCCTTGGAATTCAACTGGTAAGGTTGTATTCCCCTCTTCACCTTCGCAATACTCTCCGACCTTGTTTAAGGGTACAGGCTTAGCGTTCTTTTGTGGTTTGCTCAGCTCTTGTATACCCTCTTGCAGTCTCGATGTTGGGTCTTTTATCCCAAATTTCTCCAAGCATTTTCCTACAGTGGTCCACATATGTGGTCTTAGCCTCAAAAGCTCAGCTAGAGTGATAGTGCATGTCACTGGTGTTGACAAGATCTCTATCAATCCTTGCGAGTCCATGACTTTTTCTGATGAGATTCTTCGTGAGGGAAGTGCTCTAATCTCGTATTTTGCTTCATACTCTCCTAAGTATGAAGGTAAGGTATTCAGTGAATGAGGTTTGCTCTCCATTGTTCTAACAGAGCCCCCATCTCCCCAGTAAGATTGCAGATCCAAGTCCACTTGAGATCCTGCCTCAAATTCCACTATGGGAGGATTCCTGATGTCCTTTTCCCAATTTGTCTGATTAGCTTGGCAACTTAGCTCGTTTGCAAAGTTTGCCTCTCTCACTTGTTTCCAAAATTCATTGTAATCCTCATCTCTTCCGTAAGACCTCTGTATGACTGGATGAAAACTCTCTATCTCCTGATCGATTGTGTTCAATACTATGCGGTCATCCTTGTGTGTATTTTCAGGCTTTTGTGCACTGGGAGTCTTTTCAGCTACCCGTGAAATGATAGTCTCTTGCTGAATTGGGTTTTCCGTTCCACAATTCATTGTTTCTCTTGGTGGTTCTAATAAGGCTTGTGCAGTCTCGATCATTCTCTGGCACATTTCAAGTCTCTGCTTTTCCAATTCCGCGTTTGGGTATGTCATCCACCTCTGTTCTTGTGTTTGGTTGTTCTTTAACCTAGCTTCGTAAGCTCTCATCAGTGCGTCCAATGGTTCGTGTACTTTGTCGACTAGCACTGATCCCCCTGAGCTTAAGCTCGTTGTTTCTTTGATACTCTTTTGTTTCGTTCTTTCTGGGCTCATCTCTCGTTTCCCGTTTTGACTCTCAAGTTTTTCTAATCTATCTTTAGTTTGCTTTAGTTCCTCAGCTAGAATAGCGTCTTCACGTTCTTTTCTCAACTTCATGCGTGCTTTTCTAGCTTTCCATGTGTTTCTCTGACTCCGCGGTCCTTGACTAACCACTTCAGTCGCTAACTTTCCATTCTCAGGTTCTCTAGTGGTTTTCTTAGCTTGAGCTCTAGTAACAACTTGCGTTGGTATCAGAGTTTCATTTTCAGACCCACTGCTGGTAGGAATAGTTTCTAGCATATTCAATGTCGTCTTTTGCACTTTGTTTGGATTCTTTGAACAATCCTCAATGAAGTGAGTAACCCCACACTCACTGCAATAAGCGTTAATTCTAATGATTTCCGTATGTGGACAAACATTCATCAGATGGTCACCTCCACACTTGTAACAGGGTCCTAGTGCTGGTCTTGGTCCCACTTGATTCGTCCTTTGTGGATAGGATGGTCTTTGTCCTGTTAACCCTCCATGAGCTATGAACGTAAATGTTCTTGCGTCCAAATTGTATCTCTCTTCATCAGAAGCACTTGTAACTGTTGGTGTTCCAACATTCCCAATCATGCCCCATGGTTCTGGTTGTTTGGGTTCTTCTGGTGGGTAATACACAGTTGGAGACATGTGTGCACCAGATTCTTCATAATAGGCTTGAACAGGCACTAAGGCTTGTTCTTCCTGATTCTCTAAGGTTGGTGCATATCTAATGCCCACTGGTCTTGCTCGTGGTAAAGGTGGTGGTTGTCCCAATACCGGTTGCGGTGTTTCTATCCCCATAGGTCCTGGTACATTTCCCGTTGGGTATCGAGGTACTGGATGTACCTGTGGTGGTGCTAATTGAGCAGGAGGTGCATACTGACCCTCCCTTACATACCCTTTGTTGTAATAGCACTCCTCTGTTGGATGGTTTGTCCATTTTTGTTCAATAGCACACCATTTCAGTGGTTTTGGCAATGGTTTTTGGTATGGTGCCATCCTTTTTAGAGCATCTTCTATCATTTGCTCTACATTTGGCATGGTTGTTGTTTGAACATTCTTTTTAGTGGTAGTCTCGCTCGCTACGGAGGAAGAGCTACTGGATGCAAAATCTATATCCGCTGACACCTCTCCATAAACCGTACAGTTATCCACTAAGTACAATGCTTCTCTCGTTACTTGCTCGAAACTTGTACAAGCTTTCAAGTGCAAGTCCTTCTTGAGAGTGTCGTTTCTCAATCCTTCAATAAGAGAACAGATAGTCTGTCATCTTGTGGTCGTTCACGTACTGGACATCTCTCAATGTATTGTTTGAAGCGAAGTGAAGCTTCCTTCACTTTTTCGTGTTCTCTCTGTTTAAAAGCATATATTTGTGAGACCGTATTGTGCTTAATCCCTCGTTTTGAGAATTCCTCAGCAAACTCTCTTAGCAAATGGTCAATGTCATGGAATCCCCCTCTGTTCAGTGGTTGAAACCATGTCAATGCCGTATCTTCTAGAGTAAGACCAAATCCCTCGTATTGTGTATGGAAATCTGTTATCTGCTCAGCTCTTAAGACTTGCTTAAAGAGTGACACATGTGCATACGGATCTCCTGAACCACCATACTTCTTTGGCATACACTTGGCTACTTGAGATGGTCTCATACGTCTATGGTCTGCTACCAATCTCATTGCTCCTGTGTCCCGGCTAAAGATTTCTCTAGCATCATGGACTTCATGGGTTACCCTTGTCGGTTCCCCTGCCCTGAGTCTACTACTAGGAAGTAAATGTGATGGTTCCGCTTCGAACCTTGGACGTGGAGTGGTATACGTGGGGATTGGAACTACACTACCTCGATTCGTATCCATTGACTCTCTGGAATGTAATGATCCCATTGGTCCGGGCTTCGAGTACTGAGGTTGACTGAAAGAGTCAGCAGCCTGAGTTCTTTGTCCTCCTGTTTTCATTGGGTTTTGCACTCCATTTGTTGGTGCTGGTCTTTGTGAGCTAGAAGTAACATAACACTGATGTAGTGGTCCCCCAAAGTATGTATATCCTTCTAATTCTTTCTTGCCCATTGTTGAGTATTGCCTCCCATACTTGTCGTAAGCGGCAATTTTCACTTCCGATCCCTCTGTGTAGGTAAAGACATAAAGTCTTTTTTGGTCTGTCAACTCTTCGGTGTAGGGTTCTTCACATCTATAATAGAGATCTTGCTCCCCATTATTATATTTGTATAGCCCCACATAGATGTTATCAGTGTTAATCCTTGTAGTTTCATTCTCTCTTCTTAACCTCGCATCAGGGAAGTTCATTATTGGTGCTTTCTCCTCGAGTTCTTCATCTACTTTGGCTTTGGTGCCCATCAATCCCCACTTGTCCACAATGTTAGGGTTTAGAACTACCAAGTACATGGTACCCTCGTCATCTAGATATCTATCTCCGCTATAGCTCACAGGCACTAAGTCCTTGAACTCACTAGGTCTATCTTCTATCTTTACACAATAGCGGTCCATTCCATCTTTGTAGATCTTGGCACCTTGCTCATTGTCGTACTGGTATTTTATGAACAATAGCTTCATTGTGGCGGAAGGGTTTGATGATCCTGCTGGCATATTTTCTCTATTGTTCAGGTTCAAGTGTTCCAAGTGTTCGGTGAAAATCTCGTAAGATCTCTCCGAAGAAGTATCAGAAACACTTCCTTCAAAGATCGACTCTAATGGTTGCACCCAACTTTGGTTTACACTTCCCTCGGTTAATATGACACTTGCTTGTTCCCCTTGTTTGGGTTGGTTATTCTGGAGATTCCTGCCCGATCTCAAATTCATCAATTTCCCCTAAAGGACTTTAACTTTTCCGTCTCGGCAATTTGTTTTCCCAAGTTTTTGTGGTCAGAATTGATCCAAACTGATTGATACTTGGTCAATTGTTTAATTTTGTCAGTTGGATAACTTTTGTTTCATCAAGTGAGAATTTTGTTGCAGTTATGCTGAAAAAGACATTATACGCGTATGATGTCTTTTTTCACAGATTTGGACTATTTTGGTTATGCTCACTCTCAGTAGCCCCCTTATGATCTGTCCACTCACAAAATTCAGTTTGAACTCTGTTTGAGCAAGTTATGGCTAATTTAGGCTTTTCTTGGCAATTTTCCGCTTTTGACTTGTTTTGGGTCAATTGTGATCCAAATGGGATGAAACTTGAAATATAACCTCTAGACAGCTATTACAATGGATCTGTGTTGGCAAAGTATCAAAATATGTCCAAAATTAGGTCATCATACGCGTATGATGTCTTTTTCATCAATTTGGGTCAAGACTTGATATTTATGCTTTCTACAGTGTTTGTAACAATCTTGTCAGGTCATATATCAAAAATAAGCAGTGGATGTGCTAAAAGACATTATACGCGTATGATGTCTTTTGTCCCAGATTTTGACTATTCTTGGTTTTAAGCCTTCTCCAATGTTTATAATTGAGTTTCAAGTGTTTTTGTCAGGTTTGAATGTAAAAACAAGATCTGAATCCAAAATTTCCTATTCTTTGCGTTTCTTGGACTCCGGCTTGTCTTTTTGGGTTTCTTTGAGTGTTAATGCTCTTGTTTTAAGTTGAAATTAGGGTATAACCCCCCTTTTGAACACTCTGGTAAAGTCAAAATTTCTGTTTTGGTCTCTGTTTGGTCATTTAGACATCATACGCGTATGATGTTTAAAGTTGCAGATTTCCAGTTTTTTGGCGCAGAATCCTTCCTAAAGCTTTCTCAAGTGCTCAGCAACTCCCAGATACACAGAAAATTTCTCTGACTTTTGTTTATTGCAAGTCTCACTACTAGCTCGACGGTTTAGTGATCTAACATGCAATCAACCATATCAAGCAAATACTCCAATGATTACTAGCTCTAGATCAGGATCAAATGAAGTCCTACCTAAGCTATTCCTAATCATAAAATGGGTTTGGTAATTGTGATTTTAAAGAGATCCACTGCCACTCACGGACTAGCAAATTCTTCTTCTATCAACAACTACTCAACACCAACAAAACAACAAACAAATCTAAGCTAAACTAAAAATACTATCAACACGGAAGACCCAGGAATACCCCACTTCCTAGTATCTCTCGAGATCTTCGGAGTCCACCACTCCTAGATCTTTTCTAACTAAAGTATACAAAGTAGTTTATACAACTCACCTCGTAGGATTAGTCTAAGGTCACCTACTTAGGGCTCTCGTCCCCGGCAACGGCGCCAAATGTTAAGGCGGTTACGCCGCTAGCGGAAGCTAAATAGCGAGAACTCAACCAACAACAGAATTTGTCAGACGAGGACGGAGCTTGACCCGCAGGCGCATGGAAACCACTAGGTGGGTGTCAAATCACCTACTCGACCTTCTAATGACAATCACTACTAAGGAAATCAAATCTAAGTTCTAAAATACGCAAGTGACTGAAATCCGTACTACGAATGAATGCTATACGAAACAGGATCTAGAATCATTGAATCGATCTCAAACTCAAGGGGAAGTCTATACACTAGGTAAGAACAACACCCTAAAGACTTGAACTGCAAAATCAACCTATAACCACTCCGTGCGGTAAACGCGTATGAAGACAGGCCGAAAAATACAGGTGATTGAAACTTGACCCCGATGGTACTAATGTGTAGCTCTACTCGTTGTGGTTCTATAGATATGTTGCACGCTCCATTCCGACACACGAGTTGGAAGAAAACTCACACCGAAGCTCGTAGGAACTTACCACACATAGAAGCCGATAGCGCGCACTCTTGGTATCTGTGCGTAGCTCTCGCCGTTGCTAACACAATGGCGGTGTTGCTTCTCCAATGGCGGCTCCGTAGCTCGCGTAGCAAGTAGATAAGACTCTCTCTCTCTCTCTCTCTCTCTCTCTCTCTCTCTCTCTCTCTCTCTCTCTCTCTCTCTCTCTCTCTCTCTCTCTCTCTCTCTCTCTCTCTCTCTCTCTCTGACACAGTCACGGCGCTCCAAAAAACTCACTTTGATTAATAATCTGCCCTTAGGTTACAAAAACTTTGGCTTATATACCTCAGCCTTGGAGGTGAGAACATCTCTAACTAATTACATCAGCAAGTGAAATTACTTCGGGATTACAAGCTGGAAACCCAATTGAGTCCCGTTACTTAATGAATGGCTCAAATCAAAATTGATGTCGGAAAGACATTTATTACAATCAATGGTTACAAAATGATGAGTGTGAGCAAAAATGTGGGTGTGATCCTCTGCTGGCTCAACAACCTGCTCCGGAGGTGGTTATGGAAGAGGCTCCGAAGGACAAGAAGCAAGGTAATCCTAAAGGGCCCTCGTATAAACTCAAGTCTGATATTGAATTGGCTACATATTTGAAGAAAGTTTTTGAAGAACATATCCTAAATAGTAAAGTGGAGCTCACATTGGGGGATATTTTGGAAATTGCTAAGCGCGAGTTCCACGAAGAGATCATCGATATCATAAAAAGAAAGCGGCAAGTACCAAGTGATCAAGAGTCAGATCCAGTTAAAAGCCAAGTGGTTCGTCACATTGAAGCAATTTTGGAAGACTATGAAGAGTATTTAGCAGATCTTGAAGAAGAAGAGCCAAAGCCTGTGGTGGTTCCAAGCCCGATTGTACCTAAGGTAAGAAACATGCATTTTAATGACGGTGAAGATGAAGAAGTTATACCCAAGAGTCACTTTTTGAGGACTCATTGGGCAAGAGCAACAACAGAAACAGTGGTAAAGCTTGGCGACATTGAGGAGTCGGTCTTAGTCCTCATAGACCATGAGTCAGAAATCAATCTCATGGCAAAGAATTTGCACCAAAAGGGGAAGTGGCCTATTGATGTAGATCACGGGTGGCGGATTCGAGCTGCCAACATGCTTCCTGGAGATCTTTACGATGTATGCGCAAATGTTAAGGTAACTATTGGGGATGTCTGTGATGAGCAAAACTTTTTTATACAGGAGCATTCCTCCTACCCATTGATTCTGGGACAACCCTACATTACGGCTGTGCGGATGGAAACTAAGGTGCTAGATGATGGCTCGGCCTATGCCAGGGTTCGAAGCCGAGATGGTAAGAAAGCGGTTCAATTTCTAACTGTATGTGTTGATCATGCTAGAAACAAAGACAGTTTACGTGATCGTCCAATGCCAAAGATACGCAAGGAGTTTAAAGAACAAAGATTTGCTCATGATTTTCTTGGGGTGCCACTATAAAGTGGGACTATGGTGGTGCAAGTGAGGAGAAGTTCTCGCAGAGAGAAACCTTCTCTTCAGGATTTCTAGGGTTGACATCTGAGGGTTCAGTATCTTACAGGAAATTTAATGATTTAACTAAGTGGGAGAAACAATATGTTTCAAGCATTCAAAGTGACTTGCAAGGATGTGATGTGCTAGAACCGGATGATGTGATTTCAGGAATCTTCAAAGAGATCTCTTATGTTGATACTATGTCAGAAAAAAATCTTGAGGATATCAAGCAGAATAGGTTAGAAAGTGGAACGGAAGTTGTTAAAGTGCACTCAATGGACATGTACGAAGAGTTGGACATATACGAGGCACTTATGCATATTGAGGATGACTTGGATAAAGAAGTTGAATCACAGGTAGAGACGAAGTACAAAACAGTTACAAAGAAAGTGAGACCTATGGCTACACCTCTACCAGAGGGAAGTGATGAAGTAATTAAAGAAGCTTCTCGACAGCCTATGCTCAGAAATCCTAAGAACATTGGGCACAAATTCACTAAAGAGACATTGCAGCAGCTGAAGGTGGGAGAAGATGGTTTTCTCAACGAAGAGGAAATCAAGTGTCTTCAAGGTATGCTCAAAAAACATGGTAAAGCTTTTGCCTTTGAGCCAAGTGAGATTGGGTGTGTGGATCCAAGTGTTGTAGCACCTATGGTTATATTCATTGTTTCTCACATGCCATGGAGCTTATGTCCTATTCCAGTTCCTAA
Organism: Adiantum capillus-veneris; assembly: GCF_014529385.1. Classification (NCBI taxonomy): domain Eukaryota; kingdom Viridiplantae; phylum Streptophyta; class Polypodiopsida; order Polypodiales; family Pteridaceae; genus Adiantum; species Adiantum capillus-veneris. The sequence goes on along the minus strand of NC_140934.1, from coordinate 77,895,250 downwards.
AGCTCACTTGCCAAAGCTTATCAATTTTCTTAATGAGAAGATACAAATGGGAATCTTGGAACCATCATGTGCGCCATACTCTAACCGATGGTTCACTGTTCCGAAGAAAAATGGTACTTTAAGGTTCATACAGAATATGTAACCTGTCAACAAGGTAACAATCCGCAATGTGGGTACCGGCCCATTGTGGATGAATTTGCTGAGGCTTTTGCAGGTAGGTCAATTTATTCTATGGGTGATCTTTAGTCTGGATATGATCAATTTCAGTTAGCATTGGAGAGCAGGGATCTTACTACGATGCGTACACCTCTCGGATTGGTAAGGATGTGCACTCTGCCACACAGGGTGCTACTAATTCTATAGCTCATATGATGAACGGCATGAATAAGGTATTAAGGGACTTTATCCCACATGTTACTATGCCTTTCATTGATGATCTACCGATGAAGGGCTGTGAGGAAGGCTCAAAAGATGAGGTAAAAGATCAGAGGGGGTGCCGATAGTTTGTTGCTCAACATATTGTTGATTGTGATGCTATTTTATCTAGACTTGAAGAAGTTAATTTAACACTTTCAGGGCAAAAATCAACTTTTGGTGCCAAAGAGGTTCTAATTCTAGGGCACATGTGCAGTCCAGAAGGTAGAAGGCCAAGTCCGGCTAAAGTTGAAGCTATTCAAAAGATGAAGGAAACATGCTTTTCGGTTACTGAAGTTCGTCGGTTTCTGGGTGCTTGTGTATTCTATCTTATTTGGCTGCCACATTTTGCTCATGTTGCAGAAGTGCTTTATCAACTGTTGAGAAAAGGTAAAAGATTTGTTTGGGAAGAAGTTCACACACGAGCTATGAGGAAATTAAAGAGGATGCTCCTTGAGGCTCCGACCTTGAGGAAAGTCGACTACAAATGCGGAAGGCCAGTAATTTTAACAGTTGACACTAGCCCAACAGGTATTGGATGGGCTATAGGTCAAGATGATGAAGAAGGGAACAGGTATGCGGTTTGATTTGGAGCAAAAGTGCTCAATGCTCGCCAAAGAGGCTACTCACAGGTTAAGAAATAACTTTGGGGCGTTGCTACTGCTCTAAGGTCTGATAAAGAATACTTTATTGGAGCTTCAATTGTGGTAGAGACGGATTGCTTGCCACTGATAGGGATGATTGAAAATTTCTCTACTCCGGATATTGCTATGCTACGATGGATAGCCTATATTAAGTCTCTTAATCCTGAATTTTGTCAGATTGCAAGTAGAGATAATCCTGTTGCAAATATGTTATCAAGAGCTAGATTTGAAGATGAAGAAGATATGTTGACCACAAGTGATGATGTTGGCTTGAAGTTCTACTCGTCTTCTTATGTGCATGCAAATTGTGGAAATATTGCTCATACTTTTGAGGTATTTTTTGAAGAGTTCTATGAAGGAGAATGACTTTTGATTGGCCACTACCTTAGCACTCTTACTAAGCATGAAGGGTGGACGGATCAAGAGTACAAAAAGATCAGGATGAAAGCTTACGGCTATTTTCTGAAGGATGGGCATTTATGGAAGCAACCAAAACACTCTAAAGGAGTACCGCAGCGGGTTGTTTGTGATAAAGCGACTCAACAGTAGGTTATCAAAGAGTTTCTTGAAAGTTTATGGGCTGGACACAGAGGAGTCTGGGCAACTTTTGTCAAGATTAAGGATCATTACTGGTGGAAAGGTATGTATAAAGATGTGGCTCAGTTTGTGGAGACATGCCTAATATGCCAACATTATTCTAATGTACGACATCGAGATGGATTTCATCCCACCTATCCACTGGCTATGCACTACAAGTGGGTGGTGGACCTGATTACCATGCTAGTAGGTGTCTGGCAGATGCGGTATATTGTTCTTGCCAGAGAGGATCTTACTAATCAGGTGGAAGGCAGAGCTTTGCGTACCAAAGCTACCAGTTCCGTATGCAAGTTCTTGCTTAAGGATGTTATTTCCAGGTATGGATGTGTTGGTAGAATTATTGTTGATAGAGGAGAGCTGGATGCAGATGAAGCTCGGGATTTCTTTGCTCGCTTGGGCATTAAATTGGCTCTCACTACAGCATACAATCCAGAGGGTAATGGTAAAAGTGAAAGAGGGCATCCGCCTATTGTTAAAGCTTTAGCAAAGGTGTGCCAGGGACATATTGGCGATTGGACTAAAATCCTACCATTTGCTTTATGGGTTGATCGAACTACACATAGTTCTGTTACAGGTTTTATGCCATTTGAGCTAATGTATGGGCAAAAACCCATTATGCCTACAGAGGAAGCGGTTATCTCTTGGACCGTAATGCCATGGGAAGAAGGTGTGTATACAGAATATTTGCTTGCATTGCGCATTCGCCAGCTTGAGAGGCGTCAGGAAGATATTGAACAGGCTAAAGTAATGCTTAAGGAAGCAAGGTTGAAGAACAAAGTAGTGTTTGAAGGTAAGCATAGACTACGACCTCGTGCTATTAAAGATGGGGATTGGGTCCTTGTATATGACAGCAGCGTAGAGAACAAGTACACTGCTATGTGGAAGATGGTTAAACGATGGTTCGGACCATATGTAGTACTTCATGTTTATGATAATGCGACTTACAAGTTATGCGAGCTTGATGGCACTGAGCTCAAGGTGCCTATTGCAGGGAAAAGAGTTAAGTTGTTTAAGCAACGAGATGGTGAGACTAATATTGGGGACTTCAACACAGATCAACCTCCTGAAGAGAATGTTATTTATCCATCAGACGATGAGTCTTGAAGATGCTTTATAAGTACGGTTGTCACAGATCGGAGGCTGTGCAGGTTCAGAGGGGGTGGATGTTGTGTAGCTCCGCTCCCATGCTAAGAAAGATGCCATAAAAATGCACATCAAGTTTGTTTGAAGCTTACATGATTAATACACAGTGGTTAAGGCCTGGTAATAGACCAAGTTCAATGCTAAATGTATGCCATATGCAGCTTAAAAGGGCCAACTGATGCCTTAATGGTGCTAAAAAGGACTATGCTTGAAGTGAGCACAGATGGGATATTATGATCTAGAATTGTAGTGCTTGAAGTGCTCTACCGGCCTATCTTTACGGCTCGTCGATTGGAGCTACAGTGAAGAAGTTATGGCAGTTTAAAGTTCAAGTCGATTGCAGATACGTACCGGATTGGGCAACTGCAGCTGAGGTGACAGAGATGAAATGAATGCACGAGCCTAAAGTGCTCACTTTGTGGAGCACGTCGGTCTTTTCAGATCAGTGATCAAAGTACCGGTCGCCAAGATACTGGTCGATAAAGATTCATTGGGGACCGGTTCCATGCCAGTCCGGTCCGCTCGATCAGTGTGCCAATTGGGGGTTTTGGAGCCTTGCCAGGTGTGTGTGTTCTATGCAACGTATGAAGGCCATAGGAAGTGACGGTACGGCAAACAGAATCCGAACGGGCAAGTTATGGCAATTTCAAATCGACGACGGTTATTAGCCAGGAGGGATCTGTGTGGTGCTCACGGAAGTGCATTAAGTTTGATGAGCCTTCAAAGTCCAAAATTTCCATATCTTGGAGCTCATTAATTGCGGATTATGCCAAAAAGGGATGCAGCTTAGAAGCCCCAAACTGTTTAAACCAAATGAGAGGGAAGGTCTTTCACCCAATGCAATCACTTATACTTGCATCTTGAAGGCTGGCAGAATTCATGATTATATTGCCAAGCAATGACTGCTCGAGGAAGATGTGCTACTAGGCAATGCTTTGGCCAAAGGTGGTGACTCTAAGAGCCCAAGGCCGGATGCCGCCCATACTCACATGGCCAATGGCCGTCCACATGAGCCATAAACTGTGGCCGCCCACCGGTTAAGTGGCCGCCCAAATAATTGAGGGCTTGAGTGTGAATGTGGGAAAAGAAAAGCAAAGGAAAGAAAATGGCGAGCTACAGGCAGTGAGGGCGCAGGGGGAGAGAAGAAGCTCGCAGCACCTTCCCTAAGGCTCAGAGGAGCCCGACCAAGAAACGGGAATTGCTCAGCTTGCCGACGCGCACCGTTCTGGCATCGGTTGCGGCATTATTTTCGCTGCTCGAAATCCTCGTTGCCACGTCAGCGGGGGGGTTTTTATGGCCTCCCTAGCAACGACGACGCCGTCATTGCTAAGGGAGGTAGGGAGTTATATATAGGAGGCATTTTTTGCATGCGAGGGTGTGGAGAAGCAAACAAAGAAGAGGAACGAAGAGAAGGGAGGAGCAAGTGTTGCGGGCTTGGGGGAAGAGGGTTCTCTCTCTCTCGAGCTTGCACAAAAGCAAAGAGGAACTCTCGGCTTGTGCTCGGCAAGCAAAGCAAGGAGATTATTGTGGTAAGCATTCGAAGAAAAACAAAGGGAAGGAGAGTAAAAGGGCATTAAGCAAGAGACAAGGAGCGAGGAGCAAGGAAGAGAGCTTGGGCGAGGAGCTTGAGCAAGGAGCTTGCCGAAGCTTGAGCAAGCCAAGGTGAGTAGGGGATTCACCGGGGAAGCTTGGTCGAAGGAGCAAGAAGCCCGGAGGAACTTAAGCAAGAGAGCTTGAGCAAGAAGCTTGTCAAGGCTTGAGCAAGCCGAGGCAAGAAGACATATCAAGCAGGTGAACAAAGGGAATCGGCACAGTAGGATTTTGTTCGTCGGTAAGCAACCTAATTTAATTGTTTCTTTTTTATGAATCACAGAGCCGTTAACGGCCCATATTATTTTGTAAGGGGAGTTTAAGCTCCTAAATCTTCATTAGTATCAATTAACGGTGTCATTAATGACACTTCTTCATAATTGTGCATCAATTTCATCGATGTTACCGATTTCTGAGCAAATTTTGTGCGTCGATAGCATTACCAAGTGATTAAAAGCTATTGTATTGTACGGTGCGACAAATTTTCACTCTCAATTTTTCCAAAGCCAGCAGCCCGGCGCTGACCTAGCTCAATTTTCGAACACTTATCCCCCAACACTGCATCCAGATGTGTAACGATCCGAAAGTCAAATCCCAAAGCATCACTTGCATATGCAAAAACAAGGTGAATTCTCTCTCAAATAGCACCACAGTATGCCATACATGGCCAAAGATGCAAACCGCATCAATCTCTACACTGTAGGAATCAAACTGGAAAACCTCGATATGTCGAGATTGTTGACATGCTGCTGCAAAAAATTAGTGCTCAGAATTTCAAAATTTTGATATGACCAACACGTCCGGACCATGCCAAAACCTCAGGGTAGACTCCTGGATCACATGTATCTCAGTTCGGGTGTGAGAGATATGCCAAAAACCTCCGTTTTCGACCCAAAAACGCAACATAAACTTGTTATTGTTGCATCTGTTGTAATTCTGATCAGAATTTCAAAAAATATACGTCACCTTCGTGTTCTAAATGCACCAAAATCCCAACCTAGACTCCTGGATCATATCCATCCGACATCGTGTGGCGGAGATATGCAAAAAACACTATTTTGGGAGCCAAAAATAGCAAAAACGAGCTGCAACACTTCTTGTTTTTGCTCTTTTTCTACAAAATTCAGCAATGGCTTGCTACACAAGCTAAATATACATGCCTAAGCTGAGATCTGATGCCATCGAGCTGTATCCACCTCCGTCGAGCTCAAGCTGCCCTAGTCGAGCTCCATCGCTTCCGTCTCGTTGGGAAGCCGTCGCACGTGTCGCCAAAGCTCTGATACCAATTGTGAGTGCGCGAATGCGGTGCATGTCTGGAGAGTGAGAATGGGGGAGAGAGAGAGAGAGTACACAGGATGTGGGTGGAGCTCCCAAATCTCACTGTATGAGCACAATGTGAGAATTAGTGAGAGCTCCTTATTCTTTGTATGTATAAAGAATAAGGAGATAAATGTGGGCGGTCGGACACTGGTTGACGGACACTGGCAAAGCATGGTGAGGCACACCGCCTTTACCTAATGCTCTCATGCTTGGTCCACCCCCTCTTTCTCTCCCTCTCTCTCTCTCTCTCTCTTGTATTATTTAATTATATCATTTGGACATGTGTCCTCTTTTTCCTCTTTGAGAGAAAGTACTTAATTATGTATTTTTATGCATCTACATTCTCATTGGATCCCTTTAAAGACTATCCAATAGGATTCAAGCACATCATGAGGGCCAAATGGGGAGGATCTTGATATGTGTCTTTTATGCTTCTTAAGATATCATGTTTGAATTGAACACTTCAAGCACCTTAGTCATCTAAGCGTGAAAATTGTTTATTCCTCTTGAGAGATCATGTTTGAATTGAACACTTCAAGAACCTTAGTCATTTAAGCATGAGAAGTACCTCAAGATTAAGCAAGGTTCCCGTAAACACCTTAAGCACCTTAGTTAGCAAGCACGACAAGCACACCATGCTTCGGTAGGATTCCCACCTCAAGGTCAGCCCTAGCTTGCTTAAGATCAAAGGACTTTTAAGTTTTTAACACTAACTTTTGGAGGTCTTTAATAAAGCTAACCCTAAGGTCTTCTAGCTCCATTAGGCAACATTTCTCTTTAACATACCATCTCTCATTTGGACCCCTTTAACCTTGGCCCCATGTTGAAACAGATCCATAAGCATGTGTCTATATTCTAACCTTTGTTCCGGTTTATTTTCCCACATTAAATGATCAGTTTAATATGAGAAAATCATTTGGGTTGGTTAGATATTAGATTTTATGACATAACCTCTCTCTTGAAATCATAGTCGTCCTCAACTATGAGGTAGAAGAGATAAAGTCTTAATCATTCGTTTATGTTTCTTAGTGGATAGAGGATCCCTTTTCACCCTACGACATCATTTTAGAATGGATGACTAGTCCATTTGGTGCTTGGGAGACGTAGCTGCCGCAAGCATGTCTTTTCTTTAGTCCATATCATACTCCCAAAGTAGAGTGACAAATTCTACTTGTTGTTTGAGTGACGTCGTCATCACAAACATGATTCTAAGCCTGCATACTATTTAAATTTGTGCACAAAAGAGGATTAGTCTTATAAGACAAAAACATTGTTCATCTAGAAAGCATTTACATTTGCTTACTCTAATGTAGCATTGTAAGCATTGACAAGGTTCATACTATCCTTAAATAAGACCCAATCATTTTCTTTGAACGTTAAGGCCCTTCTGTGCTTGTCAGCACAGCTTTTTCCCTTTGTTGAGAGATGGATATAGCCTCCTTAACCTTTTGAAAATATTCTTGTAGGTCACGGCTATACTCATCAACAGTGAAGATCTTCCCATGTACTTTAAGTAGCAAGGTACTTTTAGGTCTTCCCTCTATGATCTCAAAAGGTGCTTTTTCTATAGTAATATGAACAGTATTATTGTATGCATACTCTACAATGGGTAAGTACTTCTCCCATTGTGAGCATTGATCTACTTCTATAACATAAGTCTTTAGTAGATCGAGTATCGTAAGATTGGCTATCTCACTTTGGCCATCCGTTTGTGGGTGATAGGCCGAAAAGAAATTCAATCTTGTACCTAGATTTTCAAGGAGACCTGTCCAAAATTATTGGTCATTCTAGGATCTCTATTTGACACGATGCATGTTGGTAATCCATGGTGTTTGAAAATCTGAGATATGAAGAGGGTTTCCATTTGGTGTGCCTTAATAGTCTTTTTTATAGAAATAAAGTGTGCTTGCTTGCTAAACCTAACGACGACTATTGTCCATATTCCCGTATTCCAATGGATAGACTTGGATATTCCAAACATAAAATCCATGGATATACTCTCCCTTGGTAAATTAGGATTAGCAATGGCTAGAGTAATCCAGGTTTCTTCCCTCTATCATACTTAGTCTTTTGGCATACCACACATTTTGAAACATACTCTTGTATGTCCACTTTCAAGGTAGGCCAATCAAAATACATCTCTACTCCTCAAAGAGTAGGTTGAATGCCTCTATGCCCCGCATAGGGAGGAGCATCGGATTTGTTAGGTTAAGGTGGATAGGTTAGTGTGCCATTCATGCTAATGGCATGCTTGGAGAGGTTAGTATAGATCTTGAGAGAGAAACTTAAAGCTTGATATTGGGCACACAATACAATAGAGCGTAGTTATAAAATGATAGACTTACATTTTATTCAGTAAAATGTGCCTCTATATAGGCTTATACAAAAGAGACAGCCTTTTAACACATGAGCACAAGATGTGACTGCCTATGCACAAATACAAGTGGTTGTGCTTTACACAAAGGTTGTAAGAGGTTCTTCACATGGCTTGACACATGAGGTGGAAGGGGTTGTTCACACAAGAGATGCAACAAAACCTCGCATCCCAACAATCCTCCCCTATGTGGGTTTTTATTGCATATCACTCACACAATCCTCCCCCTCAAAACACACTAGGGTGAGGCACACAATTCACAAGCCTCCCCTTCAACACAAAGGTGCCTCCCCTAGACACAAAGGGTGTAGGCATACAAACATCAAGGTGTAGGCACACAGAAGCCTCCCCTAGCACAAATAGAGGGTAAGGTACAATCGAGAGAATGCTCACATCACAGCTCATATGATGTTTGTTTTGGAGGATTTTATCCCCCACATACTGCAAAAGTTATTGTAATGTCGTCGTTGTTTTTGCCACACTATGATGCTGTTGTTGTTGATATTTTGATCCAATGCAAAATGCAAAGGAAGACACGATGCACATATATGTACAATAGAGAGAAAAACCACATGGGAAAAAGCCCTCAAATTATTTATGCTATGCAAAGGACTTTGAAATTATGTTGAATATGTTGGGGAACGTTTCCCAATTGCCCTTCTTTTGTCTTGATGTTGTCAGAGTCGTCGATATCTTGTGTCGATGTTGTGTTTATCATTTTCATGTTCATGTTGATCTTCGTTCATCATATTGTAGTCGTTGGTCCCCTCTTGAGATGAAGCGGTCTTGGCTAATGGTGCAATGCACATGTACATAGCAATGTGGTACTCATATGGTGTGTGCTCATGTTGACAGGCGGTCTTACCGTATACTCAACATATAGGCAGTGTCTAATCCCGTTTACAAAAGTGTGTTACCTACATACATTACAATGAGAGATGCGTCATGCTTTGTGTCATTCTTGTGAAGCCTCCTCATGAGATAAACATGTGTTTGTATGTGCGCCATCACATGAAATTCTAATCCACAGGAAAATCCCTATGGTGGAGGAAAATGTTAATTTTTGTGTGGGAATGGTGCCTTCTTGAGCTTCGCCACAGTGTGTGAAACGATTCCTAAGTGTGGGAATACAATCTAAAAATTTTACAATGAAATTTAATCCCAAAAAAAAACGATGCCACCTTACAGCCCAAGGTCGTCGTGACTCGTGAGTTGCAGATCGAGGTAGGTGGGGTCATGAGCAGGACTGGGGCGTGTTGACGAGCTGATGTCGATAGGCGAGAAGTTGAACGGTGTGAGGTGGCCATCGAGGACGAGGCAGCGAGCACATACGGGTGTCGCGATGATGATACAGCAGGGCCGAGAGTAGCAGATGAGTCGGGCATTAGCGCAATTTGAGTAGTGCTTGGGTCGACTTCTACTTCGGGTTGAGGAGTTGATGAGAACTGCAATTGTATGTCGAGTAGGTTTAGAACTAGCAAGCCGAGTTTGAGAATTTCTGCCAATGCAAGGTGGACTACAGTTGTTGGTTATATGGGTATCTTGCAAAATGGTGTACGAAAAGTGGGTGTAATTCCCGGGGCGGTCACTTATCAAAAGCTTCCTATATCACGTGCATTCAAGAGGTTATTAATAATACCTCAATATACATACTATATTTACACTACGTGCCTATTTAAAAAAACCCCCACCCCCTCTATATGTATACATTTTGATACATTTTGATCTTTTAATAATCCTCTCCAATTAACTCACGTGATAGCATACACATTCTAAAAAGTGACCGCCCCGGGGCGTAATTGGCTAGAAGCAGAAAACGGGGCCGATTGGGCAGCGTGGTGAGGCACTTGGCTGCAAATGATCGACCAGCACTTTGGCTCTAAGCTAAGCGATGGGAGGAGGTCGTCAGGTGAACCGAGCTTAAAGAGTGGATGTGGGAGAGCAGAGCACAAGGTGTGGGTATTGCAAGGCAAGTGATGATGATATTGCGTAGTGTAAGCGTGTTGGGATGCAGACCTGGTGGTGAGTGTTTGATAGCGAGGACGGGGTTAGGTGCTTCACAATGGCAAGGGTGCAAGGAGTTGTAGGTGGTGGCAAAAGACAAGGACAGTAAAGAATTCTAGCACGTTGAGTGTCATGCAAAGAAAAAAGGGCAATGCATCCACGTGACAGTCAATTGACTTTTAGCCTTGGCTTGAAGGAGACACACGTGCACACACACATGAAGTTCAGAGTTCTAATCCACGCTTGAGCAGCGGGCTCGATTTGAAATAAAATTTAGAAACTCCACACAAGCACTTCAATGCAAATAGGAGGATCTAATTATGTGCAAAAATCAACCAAAAATAAGTACAATGGTTTAGATAGAGAGGGCCAATGCAAGCTAGCATAGTGAGGATGCTTACGATCTAAAATAGATTAGAAAATACTAATCTAAGCCATGCTCTGATACCACTAGTTAGGTTAAGGTGGATAGGTTATTGTGTCATTCATGCTAATGGCCTGCTTGGAGAGGTTAGTGTAGAGCTTGAGAGAGAAACTTAAAGCTTGATATTGGGCACACAGTACAGTAGAGTGTAGTTATAAAATGATAGACCTACATTTTATTCAGCAAAATGTGCCTCTATATAGGCTTATACAAAAGAGACAACCTTTTGACACATGAGCACAAGATGTGGATGCCTATGCACAAATTCAAGTGGTTGTGCTTTACACAAAGGTTGTAAGAGGTTCTTCACATGGCTTGACACATGAGGTGGAAGGGGTTGTTCACACAAGAGATGGAACAAAACCTCTCATCCCACTCACAAAGGGAGTGGGTAACACATGGGGTAACGCATAGCCTATTGCCATGGAGAAGGTAACCATCCTGCAAGAGGTGAATGGTTCCTCTTTCTTCCCCAAAGCAAGGACTTACATTACATCTTTAAAGTCAGGGTTATTAGCATACTCATCTATCATAGAAGATAGATCATTGTGAGTTGTTATAGACACTGCCCTGACTTTTGGTCGTCATGAAAGTGCATCGGTCACTTGATTGTGCTTACCAACAATGTGAGCAATATGAAAATAAATTGCGAAAGAAAATTTTCTCACCTCATTTGTTTGTTGGAAAGCTTGGTTTGCGTCATGAAGTACTTGAGACTTTGGTGGTCTGCTCGTAAAATTAATAGAGTCCCTAATAAATAGTGCTTCCATGTGTCTAGGGCATGTAGAACAGCTAAAATCTCTTTCTCATAAATGCCCAAGACCCGTTCATCCGTATTGAGCTTTCGGCTCACATATGCTATGGCATGCCCTTCTTGGCAATCACCACAAGCATCACATTGGACCTCAAATGGCTTTGAGAGATCCGGAAGCATGAGGATTGGTTGAGAGGTAAGCTTCTCTTTGAGCTTGTCAAAAGCATTTTGCTCCTTAGCAGTCCATGAATACTTAACGTTCTTCTTTGTTAAGTCATGTAATGGTCCTGCTATTTGAGAAAATTTTGCTATGAAGCGTCTATAGTATGCACACATACCGATAAAGCTTCTTAGCTTTTGTAGATTCCTTGGATAGGCCATGCTTTTATTACCTCTAACTTCAATGGATCCATGCAGATACCATCTTGAGAGATAATATGACCTAAGTATTGAATCTCTTGAAGGAAAAAAACTCTTTTATTTTGGTTGAGAAAAAGCTTGTTCTTCCTCAATGCTTGTGATAGCGACTTTTAAGGTCAATCCTACTGAAGTAGATAGAGCGTTTAGCTTATCAAAGAGATCTTCTACCCGAGGCATGAGAAATCTGTTTTTGATAGTGATATGGTTTAGTGCTCGATATTCCACACACATACGGTATGTACCATCTTTCTTTTGCACTTAAAGGACTGGAGAACAAAAGGGAGAGGAGCTAGGCCTTACCATCCCTTTGTCTACCAATTCTTGTACTTGTCTCATGATCTCCTCTTGTTGAGCTTGGGAAACTCAATAAGGAGGCTTGTTAAGCAGTGAGCTTCCTGGTAGGATCTCAATTCGTTGGTCATCATCCCCTCGTTTTGGAGGTAAGTCCATAGGAATATCATCGATAAAAACATCTTGGAATCCATTTAGAAAAGTAGAAAAGTCTAACTCTTCTTGATTCCTACCATTTTCATTTGATAAATCATTAGCATCATTAGTGGATTCTTTGACAAAAATCATGTACGCAGAAACCGAGCTTTTCATTGACTTATCAAAAGCCGGTGAATTTACAAGTGGTATAGTACGACCAGACTAATTAAAATCTATATACATGCTCTTTCCCATGTTGGCAACCATGCGGTTGAACCATGGTGCCCCTAGGATAGCATCCTCATGTTGGAGAGGAGAGATGAAAAAGTATTCTTTGTCAACATAGCTTTGGACATGAAGCCTCAACTTCCCAATCAAGGGAGTAATGGAGGCTTGTTGTCCCTTGAAAGTTGTGTCAGTAGTTACAGTATCTCCCATCTCAAAAGCGTGATTGCCCAACTTGGTGGCCAACTCCATTGATATGAAGTTGTGAGTAGATCCAGGGTCAAAGAAGATGAAGGCATCATGTTCCCTTACCTTTCCCTAAGCATAGGAGAGAGGTGATCCTTTGCAATGAGCATCCTCTTTTGGAGCTTTGATGGTGGAAGCTCTAGGAGTCTCACTTCGTGCATTTCTCTTGGGGCAAGAACGATAGCCATGTCCTTGCTCCCCAGACTTAAAACACTTATGGTCCTTGCGAAAAGATTCAAGCTCTTCAGGAGAGAGTTTGTTTTTACCTTTGTAAACTCCCTTCTCCTTGGATCGATTGTTGTAATTGTTGTTATTAGAATTGCCTTGGAAAGAAATTTGGGCATTGGTTTTCCCCTTTGCATCACTTTTGTCTTTGTTTTCCATGGGCTTGACATTCCGTCTAGCCCCTTGTTGGAAATTGATGCGGGAAGAAACCATGGTGTGGTGGATTACTTAGGTGATAGAACCAGGCCGTTGGGAGTTGACATACTCGACCATTTCTTCATGTAATCCCGCACAAAATTGTTGCTTTTGCTCGATGAAGTCTATATTTTGGAAGACAATAGCCTTGAGATGTAAATCCCAAAACTTGTCCACATATTTGTGAATAGACTCATGGGAGAGAAGCTTCAAATTGCGCCATTCAGTAAGTACTTTGTCCTTTGCATCGCTTGCAAGGAATTGATTCATGATGGAAACTCGTAGAGTTTTGCATGTCTTTGGGGCTTCGTCGTTGCCATGAAGGCTAGCCCACCGTTGATGAGCCGATTTCTAGAGTGCATAGCTACATGGCATAGCTTGGAGGACTCTGTGAAGCCCTCGTCTCCAAAGGCCGCATCAAATTGCTGGATGAAGGCTCGGTGGCACCAAAGGTGCCATCATAGGTGAGAAAAGAGATACTATTTCCTCCCTCTTTGAACTTCTTGAGCTTTTGTGACCTTCGCCATGCAGGTTATGATTTGCGATGTCCTCCCCTCTTGTATTCTCTAGGATAATAGCCATAGATTTTGTCGGAAGAGGAGGAAGGTGAAGAAGAAGGAGAAGAGGGGGACCTTTTCTTCCTTTGTTTCCTCTCTTCCCTTTTGGAGTGACGAGGAGAAGGACTATGTGTTGATCGTTTCCTCTTGGGAGGAGTTGGCGATCGTCTAGACCGCCATCTTTGTGGAGCCACGTCTTTAGAGGAACTTAGGGATTCATTACTTTCTTGTTCTTTGGATTCCTCCTCTCGTAGTGGAGAGAGTCTTCTTTTGGGGGTCTCATCAAGAGGCCTCCTAATCTCTCTCTCCTCTTGAAGAGGAAGGGAAATCCCATAAGCACAAAGTTGTTAACTTTGGCTCGCAAAGCAGGGTTGCCCATAGCTTGCTGCAACCTAGTAACAAGATAATTGACAAACATGGGGGCATCAGCATTAGCACCTTCATGTGCAAAATCAAAGTTATCAATGTTCATTCTAGTCTCTTGGTTATTGTCAGCCATGCTAATTATACTTATGTGCTTACTTAGTGTATTATTTGGCAATTCAAAACCTTAGTTGCTACTCCTCTTAGCCTTTGAAGATCAGCACTTAAGTATCTACACCCACGACTCAAATTAGTTAATTATAGAGAGTAGTGGAGTGGGTCTAATATTGCAGAATGGTCGAGGGCTAGCTCCTTTTGGACTTCTTATGGCTCAATAATGATAAATCTGTAGGCAACTTTAAAAAGACCCCATAATTAAGACCAAAGCTCCCGACATAGTGGACTCAACAAAACCAATAATAGATCCCAATCCCACTTACCCTAATATAATTAACAAAATCAACCATTCATAGGCTACTTAAGGACCTCCCTTCTTAAGCAAGAAAAGAGAAACCAAATGCTCTGATACCAATGTAATGGAAATGGCCTATGAACTTTGAGAATAGTGAAATTAAGACAATTAGAGTGATCATTTTTGTGAGATTACTTTGAGAACATACAGGGTGAACTTAATTGATGGTAGCAACATAAACATAGTACTTAATTAACTTGCATGAACAATACTTTTGCAATAGAGATTATTAGAGAACATGACAACAGTTGAGGACCGGATTTACGTGGAGCCGGTCCCCCCTCCAAAAGGTGTCTGTATTATAGATTCTTCCATTTCTTCCATCAAGAGAGACTTGGTACAATACAATATTTGTGTTCCTTGTGACCTAGGTGATGCAATGAAGATGGAAAGCTTCATGCATCACAATCATAACATAAACTTTGCAAAAAGAATTAACTATCCCAAGCCTCAGTCCCAAGGCCTCAAAGACCTTCGAAGGTGAAGAGAGCTAGCCGGGAATGAGGGTAGGGAAGAGGAAGAAGAATCATTCATAGGAGAAAGACATAGTTCCTCACTTATCATCACTCTTCTTGCTTAGCATAGCATAATAGCATAGTAATGAATATGAAGAAGATGGCAAGCTTAAACATTGAAGCATGGCTCTTGGTTGGATTTGCATTCCATAGCCAAGGGTGTTGGTGTAGACTTTCAACTTCTCAACAAGCTTGGAGAAGGAGATGGAGCTCTTGCACTTTGCACTTCACACAATAAGAGTGTGTGTGTGTGTGTGTGTGTGTGTGTGTGTGTGTGTGTGTATGTGTGTGTGTTTGTGTGTGCAAGAGTCTCATTCTTGGTCCACCCCCTCTCTCTCTCTCTCTCTCTCTCTCTCTCTCTCTCTCTCTCTCTCTCGTATTATTTAATTATATCATTTGGACATGTGTCCTCTTTTTCTTCTTTGAGAGAAAGAACTTAATTATTTATTTTTATGCATCTAAATTCTCATTGGACCCCTTTAAAAACTATCCAATAGGATTCAAGCACATCATGAAGGCAAAATGGGGAGGATCTTGACATGTGTCTTTTATGCTTCTTAAGATATCATGTTTGAATTGAACACTTCAAGCACCTTAGTCATTTAAGCCTGAAAATCGTTTATGCCTCTTGAGAGATCATGTTTGAATTGAACACTTCAAGAACCTTAGTCATTTAAGCATGAGAAGCACCTCAAGATTGGGCAAGGTTCCCACAAACACCTTAAGCACCTTAGTTAGCAAGCACAACAAGCACATCATGCTTGGGTATGATTCCCATCTCAAGGTCAGCCCTAGCTTGCCTAAGGTCAAATGACTTTTTAACACTAACTTTTGGAGGTCTTTAATGAAGCTAACCCTAAGGTCCTTAAGCTCCATTAGGCAGCATTGCTCTTTAACATACCATCTCTCGTTTGGACCCCTTTAACCTTAGCCCCGTGTCGAGACAGATCCATAAGCACATGTCTATATTCTAACCCTTGTTCTCGTTTATTCTCCCACATTAAATGATCAGTTTAATATGAGAAAATCATTTGGGTTGGTTAGATATTAGATTTTATGACAATTTCCACTCTCTTAGAGCTCCACCAACAAGACTATGTATGCTCCTTATCCCCTTCCCCTTCTCTTCTTCCCTCTTTTGCATTGCACATCCTACAACCACCAAGAGTTATCAGAGCCTGAGAGGCAGCCCCGACATTTCCCGCTATCGGTGTGTGTAGCGACCCCAGTTGAGAAAGGGATTGGGAGCTTGGTAACTTCTGCAGAGAGTCCGGATCTGCAGGTTGAAGAATCTTGAGGCTAATCAAGCATTGCAGAGCAATGATAGGGAAATTGAAGTCGAAGGCTTAAGCAAAGCAAGGGAATCTCGGCAACATACATTCGAAGGAATCTTTGACAGTAAGGAACCAGATCTTCAAAGCAAGATTTTCAAAGCAATTGGGGATTGAGGAATTCATGAGTAGGTCTACCGAGCCAGGCAAAGCACAAAATCGGGTTAAGACCTGTGAGGTCCGATTCAATCAAAGCAAGTCGGGCAACAGAAATAGAATCCAAGCAAGCTCTTAGTAGCAGCTCTGAAGTCGAGAAAGAGAATCGTGCATCACACACACGCTCAGAGGATCGGGCACAGCTGTGAGCACTCAGACGCAAACGGGGTAGAACAGAGAGAGAGAGAGAGAGAGAGAGAGAGAGAGAGAGAGAGAGAGAGAGAGAGAGAGAGAGAGAGAGAGAGAGAGTCGGACCATCGACTTGCCATTTTTGACAATTCACGGAGAATTGAATTTTTTTAAAATCCCTTTGACTTACACACAAATGTGTGCAAGCTCTCAATCCCACCATGCCCCCCAACACTCCGACACCCCGCTCACACGCACCCAAGTCAAAGGGTGAAGGAGAGAGAGAGAGAGCGAGTGAGTGAGAGAAAGAGAGAACACGTTTTACCCACATCGATAAGACTCCCATCCGACTGTGGGAGGCGGCCTTGACATTGGCAATTAGAGCCGTTTTGACATCGGCTTCAAAGTTTTGCACCGATTTGACTCGGTTCGGCACCGACGATCTATTGAGGTATAGGCGTCTGTGCCTTGCCCGACCTCCTAGGCTATGGGCACCTGCCCACTAATACCTTATTCTTGTGTACACATACAAAGAATAAGGGGCAGCTCATAGTAGAGTCTTGCTCCACCCACACACTATGTACTCTCTCCTTCCACACGCACACAGCACCATGCACGCACGCATCCGTGCACACACACTCTTCAACTGGTATCAGAGCGCATGGCAATCGTGGAGAGCACGGCGACTTCGAGAGCTTCGAGACGATAGCTTGCTCGCTCTCGGCAATGGAGAGAGAAAGAAATCTCTAAAGCTTTGTGAGAATGCAATGGGAGCTTGTGAGCTCAGCTAAGAGTGATGTATGCTCTTGTGGAAGCTCAGAAGACAGTGTGAAAGATTGTGTGTGAGTGAAGGTGCTGCCCTAAAAATTGTGTCCACAACATCATTGTATTTAGATTTGTGTTTCTCCTTGTAGAAGATAGGTTTGAATATTTTTCTCACTATACCCATCCGTTTTGACGTGGTCTAGAACTTTGCAGAAGAAACTTTTTGCAAATTCTTCACTGTTTTGCAGATATTCAGCTCAGACTAATTATATACAAAAATTGTAGGTTTTTTGTTTTTGCATAGTGTGCGAGTTTGATGCACTTTTGGAAGCACGGCAAGTGCTCCCACTTGGGTGCATAAATTTTGAGCTAAATATGTAATTGTAGCTTGTGCAGAGCTTGCGGTTTGAGGGTTTTTTTTGTAGATTTGGGCAACGAAGTACGGAGGCGTTTACACACCATTGAAGCGGTCTCTTGAGAGACATGGTTTTTGGAGCACACAGGTGGAGCTTCTTTCACAGGTTTTTACATGATAATTTGGCAGTGATTTTGTGCGTGGATTTATGGTCTTTGCAAATCGGTTTTTATATGGTTATGGCGCATGGTTGATGCCCATTATACATGCATTTTAGTGAGCACTTTTGAGTGCCGGTGAGCTCTCTTGAGAGCATTGTTTTTGCATTGATCAGGTTTTCGGATTGCAACACTTATGGTGCTTGTTTATGCACACTCACTCCATGGATCTACGTTGAGTGTGGATTGCAATTGTATGTAAGATTGTGGAGCCATTTTGGCATTTCTACTCATTGGCATTGAGTAGTAACACAAAGGACCATAGTTACAGATAGTTAATCAAGTAGAAGACTTTGATGTAATTATAGATTTTGACAAACAATTACCTACCTGGTTGACAAAACAAACACATACTTGGATGTGTGGAGCTTTTGAATGTGGAAGCCTGAGAAAGAAATATTGCATCCTAGAGCAATCAATAAGGGATAAAAGATACATGCAAGAACCGTTTCTTAAGGATTTGTTCAAACCCTTTGGATGGGATCAGATATTGGAGGCTCTAGATGTGTGTGTGAATGAACTAACACCCACAAAATTTCGCAATGAGGACAGTTTCGACATAATACCCTTCCAAATGGTGAATTCTATCTTTGAACTAGAAGTGGAAACTGGGGCAACGAAAACTCATGAAATGGCTGATTGTAAACGATTAGTGGACAAGGTTTCCATTTGAGATATGAATTTAGTGGTCGAGTTGGACTCTCACTTTGACAGGTTTTGTCAGCTTGAAAACAATTTGGTGTTCTTGTGCCCACTCTTGCAGGAGTGAGGATTGCATATGCTAGTGTGGCTACAGACTTTGTCAGTCACAGGTTTCATAGGTTTTTTTGCAGAATTTTGCAGGCAGTTTCTCTTGTGGGATACATTTTTGAGTTAGTTTGCTCTCTACTTGCGTATATGGATATGCTCTTTAACCTCGGTTGAGTAGTTTCTCCCAGTTTATGTTTGCGGATAGCAAATTGTGGAGTCGTTTTATGCATATTTGAGCATCGGTTTTGATGCGATCGGTCATGGTTTTCATGATTGTGTAGTGGTCGAGTAATCTCCCACTTTGTTGCCATTTTGACATTGACTTATGGTTGCAAATATGTGTGACAGTTTAGAGTCTACAACAATGACTCTTGAGAGACGGCGGTCTCGTTCTTGCCGATACGTACGATGTTGGCATTGTGGTCACACATGACACATTAGGCGTCGTTGTTTTAGAGGTATGAGATAGCAACAGAGATGTATGCATGATGCAGATATGGCTTTGACATGTTAGAGAGACAATTACAGTGGCAATCTATGCCAGTGACGGTGATGTCATGCTTGCGTCGAGTGTACCTCTTCTAGATATGTATATGGATAGTACACATTTTCCACATTGGTTAATAGATAGCGATGCTTCTTTCCACGTCACACCATGTTGTGAGTGGTTTAGCACATTTTCTAGTGGGAAACGTGGTTGCATGCGACTTGCTAATGGTTCAGCATGTGACATAGAGGGTGCAGGAGATGTTTGTTTGTCATTGCCTAGTGGTGCATCATACATGCTACGATATGTGCGCTACGTTCCTTAGCTGAGATAGAGTTTGATCTCAATAAGACAACTAGCAGCTTTTGGGTGTCAGACAATGCTTAGAGAGCAATCTTTCCAGATGTATTGCGGTTCATTAGTGATTGCCAGAGGCATAGAGGGTGCAGGAGATGTTTGTTTGTCATTGCCTAGTGGTGCATCATACATGCTACGATATGTGTGCTACGTTCCTCAACTGAGATAGAGTTTGATCTCAATAAGACAACTAGCAGCTTTTGGGTGTCATGTTCAGCATGTGACATAGAGGGTGCAGGAGATGTTTGTTTGTCATTGCCTAGTGGTGCATCATACATGCTACGATATGTGCGCTACGTTCCTCAGCTGAGATAGAGTTTGATCTCAATAAGACAACTAGCAGCTTTTGGGTGTCAGACAATGCTTAGAGAGCAATCTTTCCAGATGTATTGCGGTTCATTAGTGATTGCCAGAGGAGCCCACAACAGCTTGGTATATCCTATGCATGTGTCTGAGGTACGAGACGACATAGTCTCAATTTTGTTGTTGGCATGCTTTGAGCGAGAGACGAGACGTATTTCTTTCATGGGTGATCTCCACCATGCTCACGAGACAGAGCATTTAGCTGTGCATGAAGTGTCAGTAGACTCTGTAGAGACAGAGATAGAGCGGCAGTGCTCTAGTGAGACACAGCAGGCGTTGTTAGACTTTGTGCAGGCAACAGTAGAGCAGGTATGCTCCCTAGAGACACAGACAAAGATGACAGACATGGATTTATTTGATATGCTCATGTTAGAGGCTGATGAGTTGGTACCAGGATGCATACTTTTGCTTATGGGTGACAAGGATGTGGGTTTTCCAATGTCGGTGTTGACACATCCATACACGATGGTTAGTCTTGATGATGCAATGATTGCAAATAGCGCAGGGGAGGTGAGTACAACCAAGTTTCCATAGATTTCATCAACGTTCGGGTGTCTCATGTTCGACTTGTTAGTGTCGAGGCCCGACCTAGCAGATGTAGTGAGAGCCTTTTCAACAGGGGTTGTCAGTCGTGTGATGACTGACAGTAGCATGATGCATAGTGGAGTTTTGCAGACCATACAGAGTAGTCTGTTGTATGCGTGTGTGAGAATTGGAAGAGGAAACTAGAATAGCCTTTCTATCACCCAAGTTTCCTAGATTTCATATTTCATTTTCCTCTTCAACAATAGGACTTAAGTTCAAGACTCATCAGATAGATCCTTGAGGTTTCTTGGGAGTGTTCCTACTATGTTAGGAGTTCTTGTGCATTTGGTCAATAATTTGATGCTAGTCTCTCATTAATTTATCCTTAATGCACATGCTCAAGGTCACACATCGATTGCACATAAACCAACAAATTTTTTCCAAGATTTCTAGAACATTTCAAATCCTTTACAAGTATTTTGCCAAGGAATTGATTAGTAGGGCCCACTTTAGACGAGGCAAAGGCAGAAGAAGACTCTGCTAGGTGGCACAATAACATTGACGAATCATAGAACAAGCGTCTTCCTGGCCCACCATCTCTCTACCGAGAAACCCCCCCCCCCCCCCCCCCTCAGAAGAACGAGCTACCGTGCTAATGCATACAATTTAGTGCCGATCTGTTGTGCCAACAAAGCTTGAGGCTATTGATTAGACCAATAACAGATCAGTTGTGTCAGTTTGCATGAAGGCATGTAGAGAAGTTCCACCGTCTTGTGTGAACTAGAGGTGGATAACCATCTTCGTTGCTCAGCATTTTTGTCGTGCTCATCTGACCCGATTGAGGTCAAGGTCAAGCAAACAAGACTAGCTTCTCCACCGATAATAATTAATAGCACTAAATTTTTAGAGTTTTAGTCAAGCAACATTACGGCCTTTGCCTTCTGGGGAAAGGCCAAAACACACACACACACACACACACACACACACACACACACACACACACACACTTTTTTGTACCAAAACAAAAACACGCACACACACACGCGCGCGCGCGGACACCCTCAGGACTAAAGAACATTGGGTCTCAAATGACCCCCCAGTCATGGGATCCACGGAGGAGAAATGCACGCACAAAAGCAAAGACATGTGGCGCCGTCGGATTTGGATTTTGTAAACTCGGACATCTAGAGAGTAAACTCAGACAAGAATAACTAAATGTAACAAGTGATAAAATCACAAGGCCTGCCATAAAATGAAACAACTAAGTAAAATACATAATTAGGGGCAAAGAAAGCTTGTATCTTCATTTATGTCGGCTTTGCATTAAATATAAAATTAAGAGATTATTTTGGCAAGCTCTTAGCTCATCTAGTGTGTGTTGTGGAAATAATTGTTCATATAAACATTCATTAAGTCCTTGGATGCCCAATCTATATCTTCTTAGCAACATCCATCAAGTCTCGAAATCCCCATTGCCCAATCTAGCCTTCACTTAGATATTTCATTGCAATAAAAACTTTGAAGTTAATGTCCTCAAGCTAAAGCCAATTTGGACAGGTTTGCTATGCAACAAGAGATTGCCATTGGTTTGTGATTTTGTAGGAACTAAATTTGTGTAACTATAGAATTTTTAACCTTGTCTTGCAAGTGAGAAATCTCTTAATTGATGCATGAGCTCCCATCTTTCCACTTGGGATTGAACCTCTCGTGGTTTTCATTAACACTAAGGTTGGTGGTGGACCCCGGCTAGATTATGCTTCCAGTCATGACTCTACACATGGGGGGCTATGTGCATTTATGCATGCAAAATCATTATAGGTAAACTCTCGGCTTCGTCCGAATTATTAGGCTTGCCACTCCCAAAGCACTACGTCCACTCTACCCAAAAGCTTGAAAGCCTCTCTCTCTCTCTCCCCCCTCGTTGCCTTATTTCTATTGTGAAGAACATGCGCGCTTTAGGGATCCGATACTTTTGATTCTTGAAGAGGTGTATGGAAAGCTATTGTTGATGGTTACAAAGTTTTGCTATGCAGGACAACTGAGCAACACAAACCCATGAAACCAAAACTAGACAGAGACAGACATACTCTTACATACCAACCTCATATTGACCAATCCTGTACAGAAACATCCTTCCAACGAAGTGGAGTGAGCTCCTCCACTTTTATACACATAGAGGAAGAGAAGAACATTTTATAGTTTATGTACTAGAGAAAGGAGATATAGAAGGCTCTTTTGTTGATGCTCTTAAATCATACACCTTATTTGGTGGGTCCTTCTCATTTATGCAAAGCCCTCCTCTAGTGCTTTGCCTCCTACTCACAACACTGCTCTCACATCAGCCCTTGTATGATATAATTGTTGTTGGCAAGTTTCTTGTAGGTTGGCCCTCTGAATCATGAAAAGTGCTCTCCCATTGGCTGGACACACTCTCATTGTGGACCTGTTACATGCCACACTTCAAGCCCCACTTTGTATGCATTGGTTCTTGATTCGCTAGTTGCTCCTCGGCACCATCTACATGGGCCCTCCTCTTGGCTCCTCCTGACTGAGGACTCTTCCAAACCGGTCTTTTTTCAACCCTGCCTCTAGCTCCCTTGACCCGGTGACTTGCCCTCCTAGCTATAGGTAGAATAGCCTCAACTCCTCAACCGCTCTCACGGGTTCCCTCGATCTGTATCAAAGAGCCTCTGCAACTCATCCACCTTCTCTCCTCTTGTGATCTTGCAGTTCCCCACTTGAATATGGTGCTCTGGCATGGCAACCCATGCGGCCTCCTTTCCTCCCATTCTATCATAATAATCAATATCTAATTCTCCTAAATGATTTTCTCATATTAAACTGATCATTTAATGTGGGGAGGTACCAGGGGAGAAAAAGCTAGAATATTGGTTAAGCTAGCAGACCGGCCACAGTAGGGATCCAAAGGAGGGAAAATAGGGATCAAAATGGGGGGCCATCTGCAAAAGAGCCATGTGCAGCAATGGGCTAAAAAGACCCTAAGGTTCAGCCCATTAAGACTTCCAAAATGCTAAGGTTCCAAAATTCAAAGGTTGTGTCCAAAGGTCAACCCTAGGGAAAATTGGATGCTTAGTGTGTGTACAAAAGTCTTCTTCAAAGCCTACAAAGGAGGGGGCGAGCCCATTTAGTAGGGGATGAGAGAGAAAGCCACACACACACACACACACACAGGCTCCCTTTACACAAAGGGAATTAGGGACACATGTCAGCTCCCTAGGCCAGATGCCCACAAGGTGTGCCCAATTCCTATTGGAAGACCCTTGAAGTGGACCAATGAGAATTAAGCTAGAGTAAATCTAGTTTAATTAATTTAAAAACATTTAATAAAAGAAACCAATGAGAATTAAGTCTCCTAGAAGACTATTGGGCAGTCTCCCAAGGGGTCCAATGAGCATTCAGGAGCCCAATGGCTTGCCTGATTCCTATTGGCCAGGAGGCAAAGGGGTCCAATGAGAGTTTAGTTTAATTATTTAATTACCTAAAGCTCTCACAAAAGGGGAAAGGGGGACACATGTCAGAAGGCTATCACTTATGCTGCTTAACACCCATTGGCTTGACTTGGGGAGGTCCAATGAGGCAAAAGCCAGACCAATTTAGCAGGAAGGGATCGCCCAAGAGAGAGAGGGGGCTGATTTTTGCTTGGCATTGACACACACACACTCACACTTGACCATGTGTGAAGAAAGAATACTCTATCTCCTCCCAAGCTTTAATGGAGAGCTCATCACCTACTCCAAGCTTGTGAGATAGAAGCTTACATCAACACTCTCTTGGCATGTGGATGCAAATCCAACCAAGAGCCAAGCTTCAATGCATGCTCATCTTCTCTACCAAGCTAATTACTAAGCTAAGCTATGCTAATATGAGTGATTATGTGAGGAGATGCACATCTTTCTCGTAAGATACTCCTTCTTCCTCTCAATCTACTCTCATACCCTGCTAGCTCTCACCATCTTCGAAGGTGTGTGAGGTCTTGGGTCTGAGAACGGGGATAATTCAAGTTGTGCTTGATTAAGTGTTTTGCTTAGTGCATGAAGCTTCCATCTTCATTGCACTAGCTAGTCTTGAAGGAACACAAAGAATTGTATTGTACAATGTCTCTCTTGATGGGAGAAACCATAATACAAAGCCTTTTGGAGGGGGGACCGGCTCCATGCAAATCCGGTCCTCAACTGTTGTCAATAGCTTAATTTCTCTCTCTTTTGAAAGTATTGTTGATGCTATCTAACTAGGTGTTATGCTTTTTGTTGCTCTCTCCACCCAAGCACTCTTGTAATTCTCATTAGGAATCTATTCTAATGAAATGCCCACTATGTTCATGCTAATTTCCGCTACACATAAGTTATTAGGCCATTAAATGTTACATTGGTATCAGAGCTCAAGGTTTCTCTTTAAGTGCCAAAGTACACCTAAAAAGTTTACACCTAAAAGTTGTTAGAATGGCTGACAATAGTAAAGAGAGTGAAATTAATGTTGATAACTTTGATTTTGCTCATGAGCAAGCTACTAATGATGCTTCAATGCTTGTTAACTATCTTGTTTCTAGGCTTCAACAAGCCATGGGCAATCCATCTCTCCAAAGTGAAGTGCAACGGCAGCTCCGTGCTCACGGGATTCTCCAAGCTAATCACCATGACGAGAGAACACCTAGGAAGCCTCCTTGTGAGACTACCAAAAGAGGTCTCTCTCCGATTCGGGAAGAAGAAGAGAATCCTTATGAAGGGCTGAAGAATTTACTTCTTGATGATGTATCTCCTTCCCAAAGGAGAACTCAAGAGCCTCCACTGAAGGAACGAGAAAGAAGCGAATCTCCCGCCACCTCGGCGGAGATGGCTCCACGAAGACGGCGGGTAAACGTTCTCCATCACCACCAAAGCGGAGAAGACCATCGTATTCTTCTCCTCACCACAATTCGAAGAGGGATGATAGAAAGCAAGAGAAGAAAAAGGCGAGAAAGAGGACACCCTCTTCTCCATCTTCTTCATCCTCTTCCTCTTATGAAAGCTATGGTGAAGAAGACAAAGATCAGGACAAGAAAAAGGCGAGAAAGAGGTCACCCTCTTCTCCACCTTCTTCAAATTCTTCACCTTCTAAAGAAAGTGATGGTGCAACTTTTGAACCATAAAAAATAAGAGGCCATAGGAAATCCTATGCCGCATGGAAGAGGTCGTCCAAGCTGAAAAAATTCAAAGAGGGAGGGAAGAGCGTCTCTTTCCTTACCTATGACGGTACCTTTGGTGCCACGAACAAAGTCTTGGCCTTTATCCAGCAATTCGATGCGGCGTTTGGAGATGAGGGCTTCACGGAATCCTCTAAGCTACGCCATGTAGCTATGCACTTTCAAAAGTCCGCCAGACAATGGTGGTCTAGCCTACGAACCAACGGTGAAGCTCCACGAACATGGAAAGCTTTAAGAGCTTCCATTATGAAGCAGTTTTTGGCCACCGATGCCAAAGACAAAGTACTCACCGAATGGCGAAGCTTAAAGCTCTCTCCCAATGAATCCATCCACAAATATGTAGACAAGTTTTGGGACCTACAACTCAAAGCCACTGTCTTCAAAAAGTTGGATTTTGGAGAGCAAAAGCAACAATTTTGTGCGGGCTTAATCGAAGAAATGGCGGAGTATGTCAACTCGCAAAGACCACGTACCATATCGGCGGTAATACACCACACTATGGTGGCCTCTCGAATCAATTTCCAAACGGGGGCAAAAAGAAATAATAAGCCCCCAGAAAACAAGGGTTCCAATGAGCCTAAGGGGAAGGACAATGTCCAAAAGTCTCCTAAGGGCAACTCCAACAAAGCTAAAGAGAAGGGAGTTTACAAAGGTAAGAATAAACTCTCTCCTGAAGAGCTTGAGCGTTATCGTAAGGATAACCGGTGTTTCAAGTGCGGCGAACAAGGGCATGCGTACCGCGCTTGTCCCCAAAAGAACAACCGCCAAGATCCTCCTAGAGCTTCCTTGGTTGAAATCCAAGAGGAGGAGACTCACCAAACTCACCACAAAGGATCTCCTCTATGCCATGCTTGGGGAAAGGTAAGAGAACATGATGCTTTTATTCTCTTTGACCCTGGTTCTACTCACAATTTTATATCTATGGAGTTAGCCACCAAGCTAGGCATACAATCCTACGAGATGGGAGATGTTCTACCCGCAGACAGTGCCTTCAAGGGGCAAGAAGCTTCAGTCACTCCCTTAATTGGGAAATTGAGGCTTCATGTCCAAGGCTATGTGGACAAAGAGGACTTCTTTATCTCTCCTCTCAAGCATGAGGATGTAATCCTAGGGGCACCATGGTTTGACCGCCTGGCTGCCGATGTTAAATTTCCTAAAAGGAGAATCTCCTTTAAGTTCAGGGAAAAAGACACGTATATAGATGCTAAGGAAATGGGTAACACCATCCCCATTGTACATACACCAGCTTTCAACAAGTCAATAAAGAGCTCTATTTCTGTGTACATAATTTTTGTTAAAGATTTTCAAAATGAACCTAATGCTTTAACAAAAGAAAATAAAAGCAACCAAAAGGAATTAGAGTTATCCAATTTTCTCAAGGGGTTTCAAGATGTTTTTATTGACGACATCCCTTGTGAGCTACCTCCTAAACGAGGTAATGATGACCATGCAATTGAACTTCTTCCAGGAAGTTCACCGCCTAATAAACCTCCTTATAGAGTTTCTCAAGCTCAACAAGAGGAGATTATGCGGCAAGTGCATGAGTTAGTTGAGAAGGGTATGGTTAGGCCAAGCTCATCTCCATTTTGCTCACCTGTGCTATTAGTGCAAAAGAAAGACGGCACATATCGTATGTGTGTCGACTATAGAGCACTAAATAGGATCACTATCAAGAATAGGTTTCCCGTTCCACGGGTAGAAGACCTATTTGATAAGCTACAAGGATCGACCTACTTCAGTAGGATTGACCTAAAAAGTGGCTATCATCAAATAAGGATAGTTGATCAAGACATTGTAAAGACCGCATTTCGTACTACATTTGGTCTTTACGAATACATTGTCATGCCTTTTGGCTTGACCAATGCACCAGCCACATTCAACCGCTTGATGGAGAAGCTGTTCAGGCCTCATCGAACCTTCACTGGAGTGTTCTTTGATGATATTATCATCTACTCTAATTCATTGGAGGAACACAAGCAACACCTCCAGGTAATATTTCAAGTTTTAAGAGAGAATAAACTTTACGTTAATCGAAAGAAAAGTGAATTTTTCTTACAAGAGATTCAGTATTTAGGTCACATTATCTCTCAAGATGGCATCCAAATGGATCCATCCAAGTTAGAGGTAATAAAAGGATGGCCTAAACCAAGGAATCTTCATGAACTAAGAAGCTTCATAGGTATGTGTGCATACTATAGACGCTTCATAGAAAATTTCTCACAAATTGCGGGACCATTACATGACCTAACAAAGAAAAGCGTTAGGTATACATGGTCTGCTAAGGAGAACAATGCTTTTCAAAAGCTTAAAGAAAAGCTTATCTCTCAACCTGTGCTTACACTACCGGATCTCTCAAAACCATTTGAGGTCCAATGTGATGCTTGTGGTGATTGCCTTGGAGCTGGTTTGCTCCAAGAAGGGCACGCCATAGGCTATGAGAGCCGAAGGCTCGACCCTGTTGAGCAAGCTGTAGGCATATACGAAACGGAACTCCTTGCAGTTCTACATGCCTTAGACTCATGGAAGCACTATTTATTGGGGACTCCTTTCATTCTGCGAACGGATCACCAAAGTCTTAAGTACTTCATGACGCAGACCAAGCTCTCCGACAAACAAATGAGGTGGGAAAATTTCCTTTCGCAATTTCATTTTCATATTGCTCACATTGCTGGCAAGCATAATCAAGTAGCCGATGCACTCTCAAGACGGCCGAGAGTGAATGCGGTTTCCATAGCAACTCACAATGATCTATCTTCAATGATAGATGAGTATGCTATTGATCCCGATTTTAGAGATGTGATTTCAGCCCTTACATTAGGGAAGAAAGAAGAACCATTTACTTTACAAGATGGTTATCTTCTCTATGGCAATAGACTATGCGTTACTAACTCCCTGCGTGAGAAAGTAATGTATGAATCTCATGCTCCCCCGTATGCGGGGCATAGAGGGATTCAGTCTACCTTAAAGGGAATTGAAACATATTTCTTTTGGCCTACCATGAAAGTGAACATACAAGAGTATGTTTCCAAATGTGTGGTATGTCAAAAGACAAAATTTGATAGAGGGAAGCAACCTGGATTGCTTCAACCCTTGCCAATCCCTAATTCACCATGGGAGAGCATATCCATGGATTTTATCTTTGGATTGCTTAAGTCTATCCATGGGAATACGGGAATATGGACGACAGTAGACAGGTTCAGTAAACAAGCTCATTTTATACCTGTCAAAAAGACTATCAAAGCCCATCAAATGGCAACCCTCTTCATTTCACAAATTTTTAAATACCATGGCTTGCCAATGTCCATAGTGTCGGATAGAGATCCTAGAATGACCAGTAATTTCTGGAAGGGTCTCTTTGAGAATTTAGGAACAAGGCTAAACTTCTCTTCGGCCTATCATCCACAAACTGATGGCCAAAGTGAAATAGCTAACCTAACCATTCTCGATCTACTAAAAGCCTATGTAACGGAAGTAGATCAAAGATCCCAATGGGAGAAGTACTTACCCTTAGTGGAGTATGCTTACAATAACACTGTACATACTTCCACAGGAAAAGCACCTTTCAAGGTAATTGAGGGAAGATAAAAAAGTCCCTTGCTACTTAAGGTACATGGGAAGATCTTCGCTGCAGATGAGTATAGCCGAGACCTACAAGAATCTTTTCAAAAGATTAAGGATGCTATCTCTATCTCACAGTAAAGGCAAAAGGCTGCTGCTGACAAGCACAGAAGAGCCCAAGCCTTTAAAGAAAACGATTGGGTCTTGTTAAAGTTTCCCAAGGCTCGATTGAGGCACACGATGGGCAAGAATCCTACGGGCCACCAAAAGTACTATGCTAAACTAGCAAAAAGGTACTATGGTCCCTTTCATATTCTTAGGCCAATCAATGAGATGGCCTATCAACTCAAGTTGCCCAATCATTGGCTCATACACAATGCTTTCCATGTGAGCCTATTAAAGCCTTACAAAGGAGAGCCACCTCAAGAACCAACTATTGAAGACCCACCGGAGATCGAGGACCAAGAGGAGGTGCTACAGCCCGAGTCCATTCTCCGACATGAAGACAAGGTACTAAGAGGTGGTAAGACTATCTGACGATATCTTATTAAGTTTAAGAATTATCCTTTTGAAGATGCTAGATGGATGCAAGGCATACAATTAAAGGATAACCTAAACCTTGTCAATGCTTACAATGCTTCCCAAGAGTAAGCAAATGTACAAAATGTTAAAAATGAACAAAGTTTTTGTCTTATAAGACTCTCTTTTTCTTTATTTGTGCACAAAAGTAAAGTAGTATGCATGCTTAGATCAAGTTTGTGGAGACGACGTCTCCCAAACACCAAGTAGAGCTTGTCACTCTACTATGGAAGACTGATAGGACTGATGTGCAAACATGCTTGCGGCAGCCTTAGGCTCTCAAGAGCCAAATGGACTAGTCATCCATTATGGAATGATGTCGTAGGGTAACATAGGGATCCTCTACCCACTAAGAAAAGGACTCATGAATATGCTTTATCTTCTCTACACCATAGTCGAGGACGACTATGATTTCAAGAGAGAGGTAATGTCATAATAATCAATATCTAATTCTCCTAAATGATTTTCTCATATTAAACTGATCATTTAATGTGGGGAGGTACCAGGGGAGAAAAAGCTAGAATATTGGTTAAGCTAGCAGACCGGCCACAATAGGGATCCAAAGGAGGGAAAATAGGGATCAAAATGGGGGGCCATCTGCAAAAGAGCCATGTGCAGCAATGGGCTAAAAAGACCCTAAGGTTCAGCCCATTAAGACTTCCAAAATGCTAAGGTTCCAAAATTCAAAGGTTGTGTCCAAAGGTCAACCCTAGGGAAAATTGGATGCTTAGTGTGTGTACAAAAGTCTTCTTCAAAGCCTACAAAGGAGGGGGCGAGCCCATTTAGTAGGGGATGAGAGAGAAAGCCACACACACACACACACATAGGCTCCCTTTACACAAAGGGAATTAGGGACACATGTCAGCTCCCTAGGCCAGATGCCCACAAGGTGTGCCCAATTCCTATTGGAAGACCCTTGAAGTGGACCAATGAGAATTAAGCTAGAGTAAATCTAGTTTAATTAATTTAAAAACATTTAATAAAAGAAACCAATGAGAATTAAGTCTCCTAGAAGACTATTGGGCAGTCTCCCAAGGGGTCCAATGAGCATTCAGGAGCCCAATGGCTTGCCTGATTCCTATTGGCCAGGAGGCAAAGGGTTCCAATGAGAGTTTAGTTTAATTATTTAATTACCTAAAGCTCTCACAAAAGGGGAAAGGGGGACACATGTCAGAAGGCTATCACTTATGCTGCTTAACACCCATTGGCTTGACTTGGGGAGGTCCAATGAGGCAAAAGCCAGACCAATTTAGCAGGAAGGGATCGCCCAAGAGAGAGAGGGGGCTGATTTTTGCTTGGCATTGACACACACACACTCACACTTGACCATGTGTGAAGAAAGAATACTCTATCTCCTCCCAAGCTTTAATGGAGAGCTCATCACCTACTCCAAGCTTGTGAGATAGAAGCTTACATCAACACTCTCTTGGCATGTGGATGCAAATCCAACCAAGAGCCAAGCTTCAATGCATGCTCATCTTCTCTACCAAGCTAATTACTAAGCTAAGCTATGCTAATATGAGTGATTATGTGAGGAGATGCACATCTTTCTCGTAAGATACTCCTTCTTCCTCTCAATCTACTCTCATACCCTGCTAGCTCTCACCATCTTCGAAGGTGTGTGAGGTCTTGGGTCTGAGAACGGGGATAATTCAAGTTGTGCTTGATTAAGTGTTTTGCTTAGTGCATGAAGCTTCCATCTTCATTGCACTAGCTAGTCTTGAAGGAACACAAAGAATTGTATTGTACAATGTCTCTCTTGATGGGAGAAACCATAATACAAAGCCTTTTGGAGGGGGGACCGGCTCCATGCAAATCCGGTCCTCAACTGTTGTCAATAGCTTAATTTCTCTCTCTTTTGAAAGTATTGTTGATGCTATCTAACTAGGTGTTATGCTTTTTGTTGCTCTCTCCACCCAAGCACTCTTGTAATTCTCATTAGGAATCTATTCTAATGAAATGCCCACTATGTTCATGCTAATTTCCGCTACACATAAGTTATTAGGCCATTAAATGTTACACATTCTCCCCTCCTTCAACCCGCTAGGACCCCTCCCTCTTCTTGCTCGGCTCCTCCTGGCCGCAGCGTTCTGCAATCAACACCCACACGAGCTGCACCTCCTCCTGCAGAGCAAGAAGCTAGAAGATCGAGAAGTAGAAGAGCTCTACAGAGAAGCGATTTACACACACGAAGGTGAAGGCAGGTCGTTGCAACCATAGCCATGACCACAAAGAAGGGGGCAACTTCAACAGGCGACGAGCGACTATTGAAGTCAAGGCATCGCAAATGATACTTAAGGAGGCTCACTGAGTCCTGAGCAATGCCAACCCTGGTCTAGCGTTGCAAAAACAGGTAATAAGGTATATTGAAGCCACAAGCAACCCGTACTCTCCACATGGTGCGGCAACAATCTTCAAGAAGGGCTGCGTGTTGGGATTGAGGCAGAAAAGAGACGTGATGAGTCAGAGGACTCCTGATGGAGACTTTTCCTCGTTGTTTAGAAAGAGAACAAGAAAAAGTTGAGAGAGAAAGAGAGAGGGAGCACACACTCAACAGTGCTCGCAGCCCCACTACCACACTAGTGCTCCACTGTAATGGAATTTGCCTATTCAATTTGAGAGTAGCGAAATTTAATGAGAGTACTTTCAAGAAAGATTTTGTGAGCATAGTGGGTAGACATAATTGAAGATAGCAACATAATCATAGCAATTAGTTAACTTGGCATAGACAATACTTTTGCAAGAGAGAGAATTTAGAGAACATGACAACAGTTGAGGACCGGATTTATGTGGAGCCGGTCCCCCCTCCAATAGGCATTTGTATTATGATTTCTCCCATAAAGAGAGACTTGTTACAATACATTCTTTGTGTTCCTTGTGACCTAGGTGAAGCAATGAAGATGGAAAGCTTCATGCATCACCATCATAGCATAACCTAAACTTGAAGAAAGATTTAACTATACCAAGCCTCAGTCCCAAGACCTCAAACACCTTCGAAGGTGGAGAGAGCTAGAAGGGAATGAGGGTAGGGAAGAGGAAGAAGAAACATTTCATACAAGAAAGAGCTAGTTCCTCACTTATCATAACTCTTGTGCTAGCATACATAATAGCATAGTAATGAAGAAGAAATAGATGGCAAGCTCAAGCATTGAAGCATGGCTCTTGGATGGATTTGCACTCCATAGCCAAGAGTGTTGGTGTAGGCTCTCAACCTCTACTTGCTTGGAGAAGGAGAGGGAGCTCTTGCACTTTGCATAGTACACAATGAGAGTGTTTGTTTTTGTGTGTGTGTGTGTGTGTGTGTGTGTGGGTGAGTATACCCCCTAAGCAACCCCCTAGCTTGCATGGTCGACCCCCCCTTGTAGCTCATGATGAAAGCTCATTGGACCCCTCCAGGCCTAGCCAATCACAAGCAAGAGCCATTACAAGCAACAGGGGTAGCCTTGGGACAAGTGTCCCCCTTTCCCCTTTGAGAGAGAGGACTTGATAAATGCAAAATCAATTAATTAAATATCCTTTATTATCATTGGACCCCTTGGGTGGCCAACCAATAGGCTTCAGGCACAGCATGAGGGCAACATGAAGAGGAACTTGACAAGTGTCCTTGCTGCCTCTTCAAACTGGGCTTCCCATGTGTGTGTGTGTGTGTTCTCTCTCATCCCCCCCCCTTGTAGGCTCGCCCCCCTCCTTGTAGGGATCTTTTTGACTTTGGATGAGCAAGCCCCTTAATCATCAAGCATGACAAAGCACTTGAAGTAGGGGGTGTTCCCATAAGCATCTCAGGCAAGCTTCTCAAGGCACCTCAAGCACCTTAATCATGCAGCAAATCAAGCACCTCAAGCATGGAGCCAGTCAAGCACCTCAAGCAGAACAAGCACCTCGAGCTTGGGCCGGGTTCCCACCTCAAGCTCAGCCCTAGCTTACCTAAGGTCAAAGGACTTTTACACACATTATTGGAGGTCTTCAATGAAGTTAACCCTAAGGTCTTATGCTCCATTGGATAGCCTTGCTCTTTGATAGACCATCTCTCATTTGGGCCCCTTTACTATTGGCCTCGTGTTGAGATAGATCTATAAGCACATATCTATATCTTAACACTTGTTCCCGTTTATTCTCCCACATTAAGCGATCAATTTAATATGAGAAAATCATTTGGGTTGGTTAGATATTAGATTTTATGACATCCACTACCAAATTACCAAGAGAGTGAATTAAAGAAGTCCAAGGCAACCCAAAATCTTTAATATTTCAAAACTCAAGACATGTCATTATTAGAGTTACACACTCTTCATTTAAATGAGTACCCACTATCTTAATTCAACCAATCAACATTTTTGGCTTAGCAAAAAATGCTTAAAAATACAACTCAATTATTTTTTCTATTTTGGTCAGCAAAAAGACATTGCATCACTATAGTCTTTGCCCTTTGGGCAGACCAAAAACACCTAGTTTTCAATGAAATGCACACGCGTGCCCGATTTGGGCCTTTGGCTGTCTGAACGCCCGTCTAAGTTCAAATTCGGGGGGTTACTCGCCGCCAAATTTTTGTTTGCCGTCGGCTCCACGCCCTCAACTGTCCGGGGTCTTCAATGGCCCCAGCCATGAGATCAACGCCGTGCCATTTAGTCATCAGGCACGGGCACCCAAACACGCACGACTGCCTTGTCGACGTTCCTTAAAAAGAAAGTTTCTGTGTACGAGTCTCCAAGATCGCCACAACTGTGATACAGAAGAGATGGGGTTGGTCGTCTCTTGCTTGACATCCTGCTGCGCGTCGTGTGCTTGTGAAGCATGCCGCTCTGTGGCCGGCGGCATCAGCCGTCGTTCTGCTCGGATCGCCTACTGTGGCCTCTTTGCCCTTTCTTTGGTCATCGCCCTCATTTTCAGAGAACTTGCTGCACCTTTGTTGGAGAAAGTTCCATGTAAGTCATTAACCCTCTGGTAACACTCTTAGCCCCTCAATGTTCCGGTTTCTGTTTTGCCTTAACCTACAGCATTGAATCATCAAATTGCGGTTTTCCATTTTGACTGTATGTCACCTGTATCAGACTCTGTTTACAGTCAATCTGGCAGAATAGCACTTGCAGATTTACTCCTTATGTAGCAATAATTGCCAGATTAGCCCTGCCATATGCTTGATGATGGCCCACACTACTGACAAATGTTGATGCTGCTAAGCATAGCGCATCCAAAAGGGCTTAAGTTCCTGTGTTACAAAGTGGTGTATGCAAAGTGCTGGACTGGTTATCCTAGGTTCTTCTTAGTGTACATATGCTCCATACTCAAATGGGGTCTTCTAATTGGCCTATATGGGTTGAATGAAGGCGCTTTTATCTGATGATCTCAACTTCTTTCTTTATAGGTTTGACCTTGGACCAAAAGCCCTTGAAAGGTTAATGTGGATGGTATCTTGGAACCACATGCGAAGGAGTGTAGTTTATGGTTATGGTTGTTGTGGAGATGCTCATCTTTACTATTTTGAGGATGGTACATATAATATATGCAGGTAGGACATTGAGGAGATGACGCTTATGTGTTCTGAGTTGCAGGAAACGCTCTCTAAAGGCGTGGAAACGCCATTTTTGTGTTTCCGGGTAGGATACATGCTTCCTTGCCTCTTGAAACATATGGAGTCGTAGTAGAAGATGTAGTTAATTAAAAAAATTGAAACTTACGCTAAGTGGGGTTCACTTTTTTTAAAAAGAAGGCCTCTTATCTAAATTCTGTAACACTGCATAACCAATGATAAAAAATGTGCTGTGCATAACAAATAGAGAGCAAACACATTCTCTTGTAACATACAGGTTTTTTTGCAAGATTTTCATCCTAACATGGTTAGGAAGAACCATAGCTTTCATTAAGACTATGCCCATGAGTTCTTGATATGGCTATGATGTATTTCTTGATATATTTATCAATACATCTTGGATCTTTGTACGTTTCTCTACCTTCACTTGGATACATCGTTGTTTCAAAGCTGTTTTGTGCAAGTCAATGTTTCTAGCTTGGAAACGTTTCGTGCAACTTAGTATGTGCTCCTTGAGCTATGTTAAATTAGGCATCCTATGAGCAAAATGTGGAAGGTATCCCTATGCTTGTTGGATGTTCGCATCGATTGGCCAAACATTAATTGCTGTATTGATAACACCTGCATGGATGGCAAGGAGTCCCATTGGTTTATGCAAAGCTATCAAATATAACATCACGTCCGAAATACTTCCAAGATAATGAACTTTGAAACACATCTTGTCCATAATCTGACCAACACCAATAGATTGGTGTGACTCATCCATAGTGTTTTAGATACGTCCGATTGGTTCCTTGCCAGATGCATATGCCTTGAACTCCGACCCACGGGTTCAAACACCGATTACTTGAACTCCAACACAAGGGTCCAAATTAATTATATGAAGCACTTCTTGCCCCTCTCTGCTACTCATAAGCTTGTCTTTGATTGAAGCTAGTGGCGGCAATTGCCCTATGACTAGAAATCTACTCTCACCGTTATCTTTGTTCAACTTCCCTTTGTCTTTGTCTCTTTGTGAGTTCTTGCTTTTGTCTGCTTCAAACTCCCGAGCCAAACAAAGCGTCATGTCACATTTTATAATAACTGTCGTCGGACCTCGTGGGTACCGAGGCAGCTAACTGAGTATTGGTACTGCTGTCCTTGTCTACCTTGCCTTTGCCTTTGTCCTCTAGCAAACTCGTCCACTTGCTTTTGGCTACACAATCTCGAGCCAAACAAAACAATGGTTTCCTTAAGAACTTCGCCTATGCATAGGCTGCTAACTCACCAATGCCATACCTCAATGCAAGACTCGATTCGACTGGAATGGATGATGTAGCCGCAAAAACTCTTCAAAATGAAGCAACTTTGGGGCTGATTTGATGCATCTTTTTAAATCTGGCTCAATGTGGGTTGCAAATGGCCACCATGATGAAGATGTGGGGGTGATTTGCACACCCGATGTGAGAGGCTGAATGCTGGCTGCACAACGCAGATCTGAGACGCCAAAACAAAGCAGATCTCGTGCTCAATGCAATACTCAATTCTTTGTGGATGAGGGGCTGAATGACAACAATAGAGGCTTTCCTTCAAGGGCTAATGAATGATGGTTGATTAGCTTTCCATAGCCAATAGTTGGATTTGGTCGTCGATGTCGCTAGACCTCGAGCAAAGGGGGGCCATGTTGCTTCTACAAGGTCTACAAATCTAGCTTCCTTCTCTTACTCCAATGGGTGGCCGCACGATCCAAGCCGCGTTGCCAAAACAAGGCTTCTCCAAAAAATTGGCCTCTTAATGTAACAAATTGTTGACGTGTCAAAGCCTACAGAAAGGAGCCAACTTGCAGATGTCGGCCAAGGGACCTAAACCCTAAAAAGAAAAAGTAACACAAAAAGAAGTCCTACCAACTTATGGGGACCCTGTCCGATGGGGCCCAAGTGAGATAAAGATTAAAATAAAGCAGGACCCGTAGTTGATGACGTGGCAGTTTTTGAAAATTGCACTGACATGATGACGTGGCGGGTTGTACGGATTTTCGTGATTTACGTTGGCAGCTTTTTGGCTTTGCTTTTGGACCAAATGATTTTGAGTTTGAAGGCTTTTTACTGTAAACTGCTTTTGGGGCCTAGGGCCTTCAAATATGAGGTTAGGGCTCATTCTCTGGCATGCTTCCTGGAGAAGGTGCAGAGTCTGGAGTACCGGCTTGTACTGTGTTGATGCAATATAAAGAAATACTGAAGGGGCTGCCAAGTTTGGGGCCAATACTCTCTGGGGTGGAATTCTACTACTCCGTGTCGAGTGTCGTCTCTCTCTTTCAGTTCAGTTGTTAATGAAGTGCTAAAAGTCTATTCAGTCTGTTCTTTTCTATTGGCACGTGGTGCCCGTCTTGTGACAGCGGTATCAAAGCATCAGGCGTGTGCTTTTCTGAAAGCATACCGGTCCTACAAAAGAGCAGACAGAGCTATTGGAATTTTATTTGAGGTATCCAACCCGGACCTATTAGCCACTCCCACCCTTACTTCATCGCGCATTTGGCGAGCTCCCGTCTGCACCACTCATGTCTTACAGGGCATAAGCCATTAAGATCACTTGCAAGAGAAGGATCCAAGATTTGTTTCGAGCTGTTGTTTTTTTCTCATATACAGTACCATGCAGATGTCTATAGCTAGCAACCCGCACACTTCCAAGGACTTGGCAAGCTTTCAAGAATTTTTTTTGCCTGAAGTTATATGGTTTTTGACATTTTCCTTCAAAGTGCAACTTCTGGCAGAGTCGGGTATCTTGAAATGCTTGCCATGGAAACCCTAGAAAATATATCTTGAAATTTCACGACATCTCTCAATAGATGTCTCTTCACGATCAAACGACCTTGGAGGTCCAGTGCGATTGCTATCTTGGGACTACCATCGCCACCAAAGAAACACTGTTTGTCCAAGAGTTGATGGACCATGTTGTGCTCGGCTACGACCCTATGGAATGAACCTAACCCTAATTTTTAGATGCAGGTTTCAAGATGGAAAATTAGTCGACTTTTCGAGCTTGACTGATGTGAGATTGCTTTTTAAGTTTGAGTTCTGTTTGAACTTGTTTGGTGAGCCTGTTTGGAATTTGTTTGAAATGGATGGTATTTGT
Source organism: Adiantum capillus-veneris (assembly GCF_014529385.1). Taxonomy (NCBI): domain Eukaryota; kingdom Viridiplantae; phylum Streptophyta; class Polypodiopsida; order Polypodiales; family Pteridaceae; genus Adiantum; species Adiantum capillus-veneris. The sequence goes on along the minus strand of NC_140934.1, from coordinate 77,856,928 downwards.
TTTGAACCTGTTTTGGTGCCGATTTGAATTGTTTGACTCTGGTTTGATACCGGTTTCAATGATTGGTGATTTTACTCTCGGGTGGAGAAGTGAGAAATATTGTTTTGGTTTGAACCTCGGAACGACGCAGGCCGATGCCTGGGGAGCGTTTCGTTGTATGTTTGAAAACCTCCGAACGACGTAGGTCGATGCCTGGGGAGCGTTTGGTTGTATGCTTGTAAAATAATTATTATTGTGACTCCCGGCCCGGACCTGTATGGTTGTGTGGGAGGAGTATTAAGAAGTCTGAGCAGTGGTTACTCTCAGCATCTCCAAACGACGCATGCTGCGGTCTGGGGGGCGTTTGGTTGTAAAAGGCCTCTAATCTCCAGACCCGGACCTTTTTAGGTTATGGGGGTTGTGTGGGAGGAGTATTAAGAAGTCTGAGCAGTGGTTACTCTCAGCATCTCCAAACGACGCAGGCTGCGGTCTGGGGGGCGTTTGGTTGTAAAAGGCCTCTAATCTCCAGACCCGGACCTTTTTAGGTTATGGGGGAGGAGTGATGAGGGAGTCGTTGAATATCTCCCGCCTCGGACCTTGTTAGGTTATGCGGGAGGAGTGTTCATCGGTGACTTTATGTTTCTATGTCTTGTAACATGCATATGTGAGCATTTGTGTTGCATTGTGATGTGCCAACTACTGAATATTCCTGATTGGATGAGATTGCTTGGGTTTGTAATTTTAGTGCATGAAGACACCCGTGGAAGATCAGTACGGTTTGGGTGTGGTGGCTAATTTTACTACGTTGGAATATTAAGAGTTCTGACTTGGACGAAAGGAGAAGCTAACTCCTTGATCAAAAACAGCCGAAAGAAGAAGCTAACTCCTTGATCAAAAGAGCCGAAAGGAGAAGCTAACTCCTTAACAAAAAGAGCAAACTGATTGTTCCTCGGAATGACTCGATTTTTTTTTTTTATTTTTAAAAAAAAGCTAACTTGAGTTGTTTTGTAGATATGCTGTGATTGTGGACAATTTGTCATGTGACACATCCCAACCCTATGTGTCTGTGGACAAGCTACAACATGATCAGGGTTCAATCAGTCCAGTCGGTCTAGATTTAGAAGTGATCTGACACTTTTGTGAGTCTATTCGTAGACCGTGCATGCCCAGTTACTTGGTATAGATGCATATCCTCTGGTTGCACACAGCATGATCATCAGTATTCCCTTCAGAATCCATTAGATTCCATCAGGGGAAATTTCCAGTGCATTTAGCCTATTTTTCCTATTTTTGACATTTTTCACTTATTATTTTTAAGTGACTTTCCAACAAAAGTAGGTAGGGCAATTTTGCTAAGTTAATACATAAGCAAACCCAAGTTAAGCACTTTCTGGCAGAAGAGGCAGCATGAGCTCCCCGCTCAACAGGCACCTTCTCAGCAAGAACCCATCAACCCTAGCGTTTTTGGACACCCTCAGCACCCCCCAGATCCCTGGCGTTTTCAGTTGCAGATCGCTAGCATTAGCAATACCAGCATCCTAGCGTTTTCCCTTGGCACCATCGCCAACATCTCGAGTTGCCTAGCGTTTTTGCTAGAACCACCCAGAGCTGCGTGCGTTTTGGATTTTCAGCATTCGGTGTACAAGGCAGCCCAGCGTTTTTGGTTTTCAGCCATTGTCGCATCAGATGGTCAGCGTTTTCAGCCCTATTGGATAGTAGCAGATTCAACCCTAGCTGGTTGCAGAAGATAGCCATTTTCAGCCCTCGAAAACGCAGCCAAAAGTCATTTTCAGCCACCAAAACAGCCCCGAAATTCAGCAGTTAGAAGACCACAGATTTCAGCCCTAAAGTCGTTGTCGTCATATCGGCATAGTCCCAAGTTGCATTAGTCCATTGCATCCGCATTGTACCACTTGTGCAATCAATAAGTAGACCACTCTCGCCGACGAGAGTGGGGCCTTCGGAGGAGGGTTTTACAACGTCTCTGGTGTCGTATCTCTCTTCTCTCTCTATCTCTCAGTCTCATACACTTGCACACACAGTGTCCATTCACTTTGTTTGTGATCATAGCATTCTCTCATTAAGAACGGAAGGCTCTTCCTTCCATAAGAACAAAAGGAACCTTGAGCACAGTTCGGAGCACTCATCTTGAGCAAAGCGCAAACAATCATTCCGCTGTACCTAACACGATTACTCTCTTTCAAGAAGGGGAGATGTAACAAATTGCTGACTTGTCAAAGCCTAAAGAATGGAGCCAACTTGCAGATGTCGGCCAAGGGACCTAAACCCTAAGAAGAACAAGTAACAAAAGAAGAAGTCCTACCAACTTATGGGGACCCCGTCTGATGGGGCCCCAAGTGACATAAAGATTAAAATAAAGCAGGACCCGCAGCTGATGACGTGGCAGTTTTTGAAAATTGCACTAGCATGATGACGTGGCAGGCTGTACGGATTTTCGCGTTTTGCGTTGGCTGATGATGTGGCAGGCTGTACGGATTTCCGTGATTTACATTGGTAGCTTTTAGGCTTTGCTTTTGGACCAGATGCTTTTGAGTTTGAAGGCTTTTTACTGTAAATTGCTTTTGGGGCCTAGGGCCTTTAAATATGAGGTTAGGGGTGATTCTCTAGCATGCTTCCTGGAGAAGGTGCAAAGTCTGGAGTATTGGCTTGTACTGTGTTGATGCAATATAAAGAAATACCGAAAGGGGCGCCAAGGTTTGGGGCCAATACTCTCTGGGGTGGAATTCCCCACTCTGTGTCGCATGTCGTCTCTCTCTTTCAGCTATAGTTGTTAATGAAGTGCTAAAAGTCTGTTCAGTCTGTTCTTTTCTATTGGCACGTGGTGCCCGTCTTGTGACACTTAAGGCTTCTCCTTCCAAGTCGTTTGTCAAAAAACTCTCCCAAAAAATGAAGGCTTCTCCTTCCAAGTCGTTTGTCAAAAAACTCTCCCAAAAAATGAAGTCTGTTCAGTTTGTTCTTTTCTATTGGCACGTGGTGCCCGTCTTGTGACACTTAAGGCTTCTCCTTCCAAGTCGTTTGTCAAAAAACTCTCCCAAAAAAAAAAGGAGTCTAAGATCCCACCGTGCAAAGCTATCCAAGACAATGCCAACAAGGCACTCTGTGCTGCCCAAAAGTCTTAAGAGTTACACCATCGTTGCTTCGCCATTTTGTACGGCTAGTGATTGTCTTGGGTTGGCCACCCATCGCACATCAATTAGGTTGCATGGGCGGACACTTTAGCACGCGTCCGGTCGGTCATTTTCTAAGCTTGGCTGGTTGCGCACATTTTTAGCCATTTTGGGGCTTTTATGTTTTTTGCACCAGTTATGTAACAGACTTGGACACTCCAAGTCGAGAATCTACCGCGACAACACCAAATAACCACTTCAAAGCAGTTCACAGTTCACAATTTATTCGACACTGGCCCGGCGGAGTTCCGTGCCTAGAGATATTGGCCCCAAAGATTAGCGCCCCTTTCGGTATTTCTTTTTGTATTAATCTGAGTTCAAAGTACAAGAGTACGGGCAGGCGCTCACACTCAGACTCTGCGTCCAGATGCTCTGAGTTGTGAGTGGCCTACCCACTTATTTATAAATTACAAGGGGTGCTAAAAGCAGAGCCCAAAAGTTGAAAATCAATAGCTTTCAAAATAAAGCAAAAGCTAGTTCTTTTTTTTTTCTCTCAAGCTCTCTCTCTCTTGAGCCTAAAAATAAAGCAAAAGAGTTCTCTCCCTCTCCCATCTCTTGCGTAGAATAAAAAGCAAGGTCAAAAGTTGCCAAAAAAAGCAAAAACTGTCGTAGCTTGTTGCTTCCGCAAATTCCGTCGCAAAACGCGAGGGGCCGTACAGCAGCCACATGTGAGCCCTGCCACGTCAGCAGTGCTACCGTACAGCCAGCCGCGTCAGCATTCTGCCACATCAGCATTCTGGGACTGGGATTGTCCATGCTGGAGGTGTGTGGGTGTACACTGGCTGCCACGTCACCAATTTGTGACATATCCCCCTCTTGAAAGCATTGTAATCGCCCTCGATTACGCCTGCAAAACAGACAGAAGCCATAAACTGCCTTAGCAGACACTGATTGTTAGTACCTACACACTAGGAACACACATCTAGCACATGTACCAATCGACAGTCACATCACACGACATCACATGACATCACGTGACATCACTAGACATCACACAACATCACATGACATTCAACATTTATTCGGATTTTAGACCATGATTTATTGGCAATGCAGTTAGCAATCGCATCTAGATCCAATCGGGACCTCATAGATGCCCGATTGACTAACCCCTATTGCGACCATGCCTATGCGAGATCTTTTAGACCAAAATGTTGCAGTCATTTCGTCTATCAGTTCCTGCACTTGAAAACAAGTTAAGAACAAATCAGTTTCATATTCCGAAATTCCATTTCATAAAGTCATAGAGCAAAATACTGTGAGCTCTCAGTATCTCTGAAGCTCAAATAGGTATCAGTGACTCTAGTACTCTAAAATCAAGGCATCTGTCGACAAAGGAGCACAGTAACTCCCCTCTTGTGCATCCCAGTGCACCAGAGTTGCGACCAAGTTGAATTCCGGGTTCCATTTGGAATAGACTATGCTAAACCAAAAGCTTCAAGGTAAAGTTTCACAAACTGAAGAGTATCTGCTAGGTCCTCCTCCTCCATCCACTTCGCATCCAATGCATGATAGTTCTTGAATTTAACCAAGAACCGCCTTCTTACTTTACCCTTATTCTTTGTGTCCTTATGTGCAAACAATCGGCATGAGAGTGGAGAATATCATGGTGTTCTTTATCAAGTTCAGACATATTTGTCCTATCCTCATCACTCAACACTTTCACAAAGATCGAGTAAACAAACAGACTGGATTTCTTTGAAATGGCCGAAGCCGATACAATAGGGACAGACTCGCCCTTAAGTTTAATATCAAGTACAATGGTTCTGCCCTTCTCTGTGGTCAATGTCGCTTTTGTCACATGACACATCCAACCCTATGTGTCCGTGGACAAGCTACAGCATGATCAGGGTTCAGTCAGTCCAGTCAGTCTAGATTAGAAGTGATCTGGCCCTTTTGTGAGTCTATTCGTAGACCGTGCATGCCCAGTCACTTAGTGTAGATACATATCCTCTGGTTGCACAGAGCATGATCATCAGTATTCCCATCAGAATCCATCAGAATCAGTCAAGGGGATTTTTCAGTGCATTTAGCCTATTTTACCTATTTTTGGTATTTTTCACTTATTAATTTAAGTGACTTCCCAACAAAAGTAGGTAGGGCAATTTTGCTAAGTTTGTATATAAGCAAACTAGAGCTAGCACTATTTGGCAAAAGAGGCAATAAGAGCCAAGCTCAGCAGGCAACTTCTCACAAGAACCTTGGTGGACTTTCCCCTCAAGCAGCAGATTCCCTCACCTAGCGTTTTCTCCAAGCACCAGCCCTAGCGTTTTCTGACATCAGCTAGGCCTAGCGGTTCTTGATCCAGTATCATCGCCAAGAAACTTCCCAGCCTAGCGCTTTTGCTCTAGCCTTCACCGCAGGAACCCTCTCAACCTAGCGTTTTTGCAAGGCATCAGCTAGCGATTTTGGAACACAGCAGCTGGCGTTTTGACACCAGCAAGCTTGCGTTTTCAGCCTCAGCCAGCAGCAGATCAAGACCAGCCAGATACCCCTGAAGTGTAGCAGATTCAGCCCCGTAAAGACCATCAGTTTTCAGCCTTGAAGATCATCAGTTTTCAGCCCTAAACCTGTAGATTTTCAGCGACAAAGACCCATAGAAACAGCCCCCAGAATCAGTGTTTTTGGACTTGTAGCAGATTTCAGCCCATAGCTTTTTTGGACAGCAGTAGAAAGATTGCAAATTTCAGCCCTTAGGTCGACTTCGTCATCCCCGTCGTCATCGTCGACATAGCCTAGACTTGCATCAGTCACTTGCATTCATTTGTACCAGATTGTGCAATCATAAGTAGACCACTCTCGCCGACGAGAGTGGGGCCTTCGGAGGAGGGTTTTACAACGTCTTTGGTGTCGTATCTCTCTTCTCTCTATCTCTCAGTCTCATATACTTGCACGCACTGTGTCCATTCACTTTGTTTGTGATCATTGCACTCTCTCATTAAGAACGGAAGGCTCTCCCTTCCATAAGAACAAAAGGAACCTTGAGCACAGCTCGGAGCAGTCATCTTGAGCAAAGCGCAAACAATCATTCCGTTGCACCTTACATTGGTATTAGAGCTTTGGTAGGGTCGGTGTCACAAAAATACGGAAGAAAAAACTGATTGTTAAATGCAATTTATATACTCAAGAGACTTTGGAGAGAGAGAGAAAGCTTGACACATCATTGGGGACCAGAAGATGGGCTGGTCCCCCCCCATAAAGAGAATATCTTTATTACTAAGGGAGAATTTTTACAAGCACACGAACGGGGCAAAAGCCCGTCCTCTATTCTTTCTTGTCCTTTTTCTTATTCTGACAGAGAGAGTAGCAGAACTGCTCTCTAACTACTGAGAGGGTCTTTCCTCTTCTGTGAGATTTTGGGAAGCTCTCGTAGGCGAGAGTCTACCTTCCACAAAACTCATCGGAAGCTCTCAAAAGCGAGAGTCTATCTTTCGCTAGCTGTGTCTCTTCGGACATAATCATTCTTGCAGTCAACCCACGAAAGAAACATGCAAACGCACGCACACACGCTTGCTTTAATTTTCTGCACATAACCAGAAATTGTAACGTGTTCCAATGCCGAAATGGAGGTCCTTTTCGCGGCAGAAATGCTCCAAACTTTGTGTATGTGTAGAGTAGGTAGAGAGGAGTAAGATTCCATTAAGGCTTTGCTGAAATTCACCCTAATACAGGTGATTAGGGGCTGAAAACAGAGAATTTCAGCAGCTAGTCGAGAGAGAAAGAGAGTTTTCTACTACTGTACGCGATGAAACTTCTCCCACAACTGCCTACAACCACGAGAGGCCTTGTTCTAGGTGATGGGTGCTCAGAGGCTCCACATACACCACAAGGTGCTGCTCTCAAGCTTCAATGGAGAGCTTCACTGCGTAGAGGACGCTCAACTTAGGGGGGGGTAGTGCACTGCCAACCTGGCAAGAGGGGGAGGGGCTGCTCTCATATAGCAAGCCAAGAGAGGAGGCGCTAGCATGAAGAGAGAGAGAGAGAGAGAGAGAGAGAGAGAGAGAGAGAGAGAGAGAGAGAGAGAGAGAGAGAGAGAGAGAGAGATTGCATGGGTAAGTGTGCCAAGTGGCACACTTACTTAATAATTTAAAAACCATTCAACTTTTGACTTTAAAAGTCCTATGCTAATTAATGAAATGTGCAAATAAGTGCACAACTGCACACATAGATGCAACCAATGAAAATGTTAGCTGCTCCCCAGCGCAATGCCGTACTAGCACTGCTCTGGCATTATCTGTTCGCACTTGTCCGGCCATTTGGTCCAGCATAGACAATTTAAAATAATTTAATTGACTTATCCTAAGGCCGTAAAATAATTCAGGCCTTAGGATTACTGTTGTTCTAAGGACCCCATCTCATTCCTGTGCTTGCACTAACGCGCGTAATTTTTCTGAACCTGAAATCTGAGGCTACTATCTACCCCTTCATTGAAGACCCGATATCCCAATCACTAGGGCTCCATGGTATTTTCTGCTAGGGTCTCCCTGAGGTGCTCTGGCCCAAACTTGGGCACGCTTGAGGCCCCAGAAACTGCTAGATCTATTCTGATGTACACACAACTAATTAGATAATTCTTTTCTTGTAAATACATTAATTATTTACAAAGTCTGACATAGTTACATCCCTCTTGGTTTTAAACAGTTGACCTCAACTGTGCAAGATGTCTGGGTAGTCCTTGAGATCGGACTCAGTCATCCATTTTGCATGTAAAGGGATGTAATTCTTGAACTTGACTAAATACTTTCAATGTAGGCTCGCCGACTTTAGTTGTTTCTCAGAGTGGTGTATTATCTGTTCAGGTTGAAGGATTTCCCCAGTCTCTTCGACTTTTGGAGGATCTTCTTGTACTGGCGCCACTAGAGGAGGTCCAATATATGGTCGGAGGAGACTTACATGAAAAGCATTATGGATGCACTAGTGAGAAGGCAAATCCAATCTAAAAGTCACGTCATTGACTTTATCTGTAATTTTGAAAGGGCCGTAAAATCTATGGGAAAGTTTGACAACTTTCCCTTTTCTGACCCGCTTTTTCAATCTAGCTTTCTCAAAGCGAAGCAGGACATATTGTCCTTTTTCAAGATTTAGATTCCTTCTAAGCTTGTTTGCTTTTCTCTTCTGTTGCTCTTGAGTACGTAGAATCGCTTGCTTTACTTGTTGATAGGCAATATCAATATTGCGCACAAATTCACCTGCAGCGAAGATGTTTTTTTTGGTAACCATAATAAGAAGTAAGAGTGGCTTCTTATAAATAATTTCGAAGGGAGCTTTACCAGTTGAGGAATGTATGGCATTATTATACACAAACTCAACTATCAGTAAGTACTGTTCCCATTCGGATTGTCGTTCTGAAACATAGCACTTGAGGAGATCTAAAACAGCGGCATTAGCGATTTCGCTTTGACCATCTGTTTGAGGATTATAAGCTGATGAAAAATCAATCTTAGTTCCCAAGTTTTCGAACAATGCCTGCCAAAATAGACTAGTCATGTGAGGATCTCTATCAGTGACAATAGTCTTTGGTAATCCATGGTGTTTAAAAATCTGAGCTAGAAATATTCTAGCCATGTGATCAGCTTTGATCGTCTTCTTTACTTGAAGGAAATGTGCTTGCTTACTGAATCTGTCTACTATAGTCCATATTGCATCATTTTCATTCTTGGATCTAGGAAGATCCGTAATAAAATCCATGGCAATACTTTCCCATGGCGTGTTAGGCACAGGGAGTGGCTGAAGCTTGCCATAAGTTTATGTCTGTCATATTTACTTTTTGGCAGACTAAACACTCACGTACATGTTTTTCAATGTCCGCACGGAGTGTTGGCCAAAAGAAATATCTTTCGAGGGCACTAGTGGTAGCAGCAATTCCGCGATGCCCGGCATAAGGAGAATTATGTGCTTCATCCATCACCTTCTATCGTAAGGGCTGAGCTATGCATATTGCTTGTTGACGATAGAGCGTATTATCCCTAATGGAATAAGGTGGCCTTGAGTGACCAGCTTGAAGATCTGCCCAAATTGTAGCGAAGTCTGGATCTTGAGGATGCATCTCACTGAAAGATTCTAGTTCCTCATGATAAATTGTTGTCAGTGCATTGATCTTTGGACGCCTGGAGAGAACATCTGCAAGTGCATTCTTTGTTCCAGAAGTATGTAAAATTTGAAAATGGAACATTGAAAGAAAGTTGGCCCATCTTATCTGCTTTTTTGATAACTTTCTCTGTGTGAGAAAGTAGCGAAGACTCTGATGGTCTGTCTTGATAATAAAATCAGCGCCTAACAGATAATATTTCCAAATGGAAAGAGCATGTCTTGTTTAGCATAGTACTTCACCGTATTGCTCTCCACTGTTGTTGGATTTGAAGAAAGACGGATCTTGGAGAATGTGCATCGATTATAGCGCTCTCAACAAAATCACCATCAAGAACAGATTTTCGATTCCTAGGATCGATGATATACTCGACAGGTTACAGGGATCCTCGTGCTTTAGCAGGATTGACTTGAAGAGTGGATATCATCAGATCCGAATCGCGCCGGGAGACGTCTACAAGACAGTCTTTGGGACGACTTTTGGGTTATTTGAGTTTTTGGTGATGCCTTTTGGCTTAACCAATGCTCCTGCGACATTTAACCGGATGATGGACAGGACTTTTCAAGAGTGTAGGCTATTTGTTGGCACTTTCTTTGATGATATCATTGTTTTCTCCAAGATGAAGCCGAACACAGAGATCATATGCTTCAGAGATACATTTTTTTTGAGAAACTGTCTCAGCAGCAGGAGTGCAAATGGACCCGGCCAAGATAGAGACTATCTGTGATTGGCCCGATGTGAAGAATGTCCATGAAGGTAGAAGCTTCTTGGGACTGGGTTCGTACTACAGGCGGTTCATACGAAAGTTTGCAGAGGTTGCTTCCCCTTTGCATATCTTGATACAGAAAGGAGTCCCTTTCTCGTGGGGTTCCACAGAGGTGACTGCCTTTCAGACATTGAAAGAGAAATTGACTACAGGACCAGATTTGACTTTGCCAGACTTGCAGAAGTCATTTGAAGTATTTTGTGATGCTTATGGTCGTAGTCTGGGTGCGGTCTTGATGCAAGAAGGCATGTCATAGCTTACGAGAGCCAATTGTTCTCTAGGCCGGAGATGACAGCACAGATTTATGAGAAAGAGCTTTTGGTGGTTATCCATGCTCTTACTCAGTGGCGGCATTACCTACTCGGAGCGGATTTTACCGTCTTTACAAACCATCAGAGTTTGCGCTACTTCTTGCCACAGAAGCAGCTTTCGGAAAAGCAGATGCGGTGGGCGAACATCTTGTCACAGTTTCACTTCCAGCTGTCCATGTGCAGGGACAAAAGAATGTGGTGGCAAATGCTTTGTTTTGGAAGCTGTTGGTTTTGGCTATTTCCGCGATACATCATAGGAGCTTCGAGGATATGGTCGATCAGTATGCCACAGATACAGATTTTGTAGATATTTTCACACAGATATGGGATGGGGAGACAGTAGCTGGATACTCCCTTCAGGAAGGCTACTTGATGAAAAAGACTATGTTGTGTGTTACACAGCCGTTGAGGGAAAAGGTTATGACTGAATGCCACTGTCCACCTTTTACGGGTCACCGCAGCATTCCTACCACCATGAAAGGGGTAGAGAGATACTTCTTTTGGCCGAGACGCTGAGACTCAAAAAGGATGTGGAAGAGTTGTGCGTAGTATGCCAGAAGGTCAAGTTTGACAGGCATAAGGCACAGGGATTGTTACAGCCTTTACCCATACCCACCCACCCCTGGGAAAATATTGAAATGGATTTCATTTTTGATCTCCCGAGAACACAGAATGATCACGATGATTTTCCCATTACATGGCACATCTGAGACGATTGTCTCCGACAGAGACCCCAGATTTATGAGTTTGTTTTGAAAGGCAATTTGGGAGAACATTGGTACGCGGTTGCAGTTCTCGTCATTGTTCCACTTGCAGACTGACGGGCAATCTGAGATTGCCAATTCAGTGGTTTTAGATTTATTGAAGTCTTGTATCTCGGATCAGAAGACTCAATGGGAAAAGAACTTACCTTTGGTGGAATTTGCCTACAATGACACGATACACTCTTCGACGGGGAAGACGCCATTTGAGATTGTTGGAAGTGCTGCGAAGGTTCCATCCTTCCTGAGCACGAAAGATTAGATATTTGAAGCGGATGAATATTCGCGAGATTTGGATACGGCTTTTGCCAAGGTTCGCGAGACTTTGCAGAAGTCTCAAGAATGACAGAAAAAGGTAGCGGATCGCCATCGTCGCGACTTGAAATTGAAGGAGGATGATTGGGTGCTCTTACGTTTTGAGAAGGCACGCCTGCGAAAGAAAAAGGGAAAGGAGAGGCTTTTTCCAAAGCTTAGTATGCGATACTACGAACCTTTCCAGATCACTGAAAAGATAAATGATGTCTCCTTTCGATTGAAACTGCCAGATACTTGGAGGATTCACAATGCATTGCATGTGAGTCTCTTGAAACCTTTTAAGGGTGATGTGCCTGATGATGGGGAGCTTGATGAGCAACCCGCAGTGGAAGAAAACGAGGAGGCCCTTCTTCCTGAAACATATTTTGGCACATACGGATACGAAGAAAGGTAAAGTCCGAAGGCGGTTCTTGGTTAAGTTCAAGAACTTTCCTGCATTTGATGCGAAGTGGATGGAGGAGGAGGACCTAGCAGATACTCCTCGGATTGTGAAACTTTACCTCGATGTTTTGGTTTAGCATAGTCTACTCTAAACGGAATCCAGAAATTCAGCTTGGTCGAAGATCTGGTGCAGTGGGATGCACAAGAGGGGAGTTACTCCGCTCCTTTGTCAACAGATGCCTTGATTTTGATACTAAAGTCATTGATGTCTCTTTGAGCTTCAGGGATATTGAGAGCTGACAGTATTCTGCTGGATGACTTTATGAAATGGAATTCTTGATAACGATACTGATTTGTTCTTGACTTCTTTTGAGTGCAAGAACTGATAGACGAAATGACTGCAGCATTTTGGTCTACTTGATCTCGAATAGACATGGTTGCAATAGGGGTTAGTCAATCGGACATCGTTGAGGTCCCGATTGGACCTAGATGTGATTGCTAGCTACATTGCCTACAAATCACGGTCTAAGATCCGAATGAATGTTGAATGTCATGTGATGTCCTGTGATGTCGTGTGATGTGACTGTCGATTTTGTACATGTGCTAGATGTGTGTTCCTAGTACGTAGGTACTAACAGTCAGTGTTTGCTAAGACGAGTTTATGGCTTTTGTCGGTTTTGCAGGCGTAATCGCGGTCGATTACAATGCTTTCAAGAGGGGGGTATGTCACAAAGTGATGACGTGGCTACGGACATCAGAAACCCTAAAATTCCTGCAAACCCTAATTTTTGCCAAAAACCCTAATTTTCGAAAATCGCGGAGGTGATTTTTTTTTTGTTTTTTGTTTTTTTGGTTTTGAGCGACGCAAATCTTGCTTTTTCTCTACGCAATGAGAAAGAGAGAGAATGCTTTTGCTTTCAAGTTTTGACTCTCTGTGAGAGAGAGAGAGCAGTTGCTATTGATTTGAAGCTTTTGGGGCTCTGCTTTTGGGCATCCCTTTGTAAACCTTTAAATAAGTGGCTTGGGCCTTCACTTCTCAGAGCATCTGGATGCAGAGTCCGAGAGTGAACCCCGAGTCACTCCCTTGTACTTTGAACTGATTAATATAAAAAGAAATACCGAAAGGAGCGCCAGTCTTAGGGCAATATCTCTAGGCACGGAACTCCGCCGGGCCAGTGCAAATCTATTGTGATCTGTGAATTGTTTGAAGTGGTTATTTGGTGCTGTCGCGATTGATTCTTGACTTGGAGTGTCCAAGTTTGTTACAGAAGCTCTCCTAGGCGAGAGTCTACCTTCCATAAAACTCATCGGAAGCTCTTAAAAGGGAGAGTCTATCTTCCGCTAACTGTGTCTCTTCGGACATAATCATTCGTACAGTCAACCCACGAAAGAAACATGCAAAACACACCCACACACGTTTGCTGTAATTTTCTGCACATAACCAGAAATTGTTACCTGAGCGCGTTCCGATGCCGAAATGGAGGTCCTTTTCGCAACAGAAACGCTCCAAACTTTGTGTATGTGTAGAGTAGGTAGAGAGGAGCAAGATTCTATTAAGGCTTTGCTGAAATTCACCCTAATACAGGTGATTTGGGGCTGAAAACAGAGAATTTGCAGCAGCTACTCAAGAGAGAAAGAGAGTTTTCTACTACTTTACGTGATGAAACTTCTCCCATAGCTGCCTACAACCATGAGAGGCCTTGTTCTAGGTGATGGGTGCTCAGAGGCTCCACATACACCACAAGGTGCTGCTCAAGCTTCAATGGAGAGCTTTACTGCGTAGAGGATGTTCAACCTAGGGGGGCAAGTGCACTGCCAACCTTGCAAGAGAGGGAGGGGCTGCTCTCATATAGCCAGCCAGAAGAGGGGGTGCTAGCATGGAGAGAGAGAGAGAGAGAGAGAGAGAGAGAGAGAGAGAGAGAGAGAGAGAGAGAGAGAGAGAGAGAGAGAGAGAGATTGCATGGGTTGGCACACTTACTTAATAATTTAAAAACCATTCAACTTTTGACTTTAAAAGTCTTATGCTAATTAATGAAATGTGCAAATAAGTGCACAACTGCACACATAGATGCAACCAATGAAAATGTTAGCTGCTCCCCAGCGCAATGCCGTACCAGCACTGCTCTGGCATTACCTGTTCGCACTTGTCCGGCCATTTGGTCTAGCATAGACAATTTAAAATAATTTAATTGACTTATCCTAAGGCCGTAAAAATAATTCAGGCCTTAGGATTACTGTTGTTCTAAGGACCCCATCTCATTCCTGTGCTTGCACTAGCGCGCATAATTTTTCTGAGCTTGAAATCTGAGGCTACTATCTACCCCTTCATTGAAGATCCGATTTCCCAATCACTAGGGCTTCAAGGTATTTTCTGCTAGGGTCTCCCTGAGGTGCTCTGGCCCAAACTTGGGGCGTGCCTGAGGCCCCAGAAACTGCTAGATCTATTCTGATGTGCACTTTTCTTGTAAATACATTAATTATTTACAAAGTCTGACATAGTTACAGTCGGAAAAACGTCCTGTTGAGGAAAATTCTTCTTCGTCTCTCTCATGCTCATCACCTCCAAGGGAAGTATCCACCTCGAGTGATGACCATCCACTGAAGTTGTGGGTTCTTGTGGTCTTGGTTGCTTAAGTTCACGAGGAACTTGGGTTCTTGGGGGTCTTAGGTTCTTGTGGGTCTTGATTCTTGGGGTTCTTGAGGTTCTTGCGGGTCTTGAGGTTCTTCTTTCGCTTGCAATCTGTGTTAGAGAAGGATCTTCTCTTCACCCGAGTTCTGCTCTTTTCTGCGGGCGCACTCCTTGGAAGCCTTGCGCTCACACCAAGGTTGCTTTTTCCCACCTCACGTTGATGGGCCGACCGCTAAGTGCATGGTCCGCTCTCAATGAGTGAAAAGAGGCACAGGGGAGGCTGGACAAGCCCTTCTTTCCTGGGATTCTTGTCACTCTTCAAAAACACGATTAGGAATCGACACGCCCAAGCGAACTCGGGTTCGTGCGACCTCAACAAGCAAAAAGAATTCTTTGGTTCTTTCCTTGAGTAATACAGAACACTGCCAAATCTCTGATACCAATGTTAGGTGCAATGGAATGAATGTTGAACTTTGCTCAAGATGAGTGCTCTGAACTGTGCTCAAGGTTCCTTTTACTTACGGAAGGGAGAGCCTTCCGTTCCTTTAGTGAGAGAGTACAATGGACACAAACAAAGTGAATGGATATTGTGAGTGAAGGTGCATGAGACTGAGAGATAGAGAAGAGAACACGACACCAGAGACGTTGTAAAACCCTCCTTAGAAGGCCCCACTCTCTACGGCGAGAGTGGTTGTCACCAACGTGTGACTACTATTTATCCTTTTTGTTAATTTCTTTCTTATTATCTATTTACTTTCACTTTTTGGAAACACCCCTCCGGAAATCTAACTGCCCTGCATTGCATAGCTAGTGTGGAACTGTCCAGAGGGAGTCTAGGCCTGAGGGCAAGAGAGCACTAAGGTTGGACAAAGACTATGGTTAGCCAAAGTGGGGTCATTGACTAGCCAAAGCGGAATCCTTTGCTACAGAGGCTACATTTCAGTTTTGGGTGTGGCTGCAGTGTTCAAAGGGGGTCAGATGACCTAGAAAGATACAATGGCAGCATCTCCTAAAATTTAGGGAACTGCTATTTTGGGACCTGAAAATGTGTTTGCGTCATTACCTCCGGAATGACAAGGAGAACATTTTCTTACTCTGTCGTGAAGTCAATTGGGCAACCGGTTGGGAGATTTTTAGGTGGCAACCCCGAAACGGGAAAATGCTTGTACTTTCCAATGCAAGGAGGAGTTGGCGCTGAATTTAGAGAAGGAAGGCTCACTTTCCAGCTTTTGTCACAGGTTAAGAGCTATGGAGTGCTTCCTTTCCCTCCTATGTACAGTGCGGTGCCAGGAGTGATGCCCTGCACGCTTCGCACTGCCCTCTCTCTCCCCTATGGTAGTATGTTATGCCCCTCTAGTGGGCTTTTCAATTGACCAATGTACAGTTGTGTGGGTTCATGCGCGATTGCCGAGGCAAGAGCCTCTTGCACAGGTACTGGATTAGCTAGCGGCTAATCCCCTCGCAGGTACATGTGAATTCGGAGAGGTTTCACGCCAGAAATCTCGTCCGATTCAAAGGGCAAGTAGCCCTACAGGTGCAGGAGCTCGAGGACTTGCTACGGATGCGACCGGCACGCGAAACGGAGCCCGAAACAGTAAATTACAGCCTGCTGTGTATTTTTGCAGGTTTAGGGTTTTGGCGTCCCTAATACCCCCAGGAGGTTCGGGGACGCGAGGGGATTGCTGTACAAGTGATCTGGCGCATTTTCGGGGCTGAAAACAGAGAATTCAGTGTGCTGCAGATTCTCGCCAGGTTTTGCAAAGTGTCCGTATGTGTCGGGAAAGTCAGTCAATGCGTGGGAATACTGACTGTGAAGTGTCCTAGTACAGTTATGTTGCCGAAATCGGGCCGGAACAGTGGAAATTCAGCCGAGTTTGTGCGGGGCAGCTTGTAGGGAACCACAGTGTTTATTCCCTCTTTTGAAGAATAAAGAAATACCGAAAGGGGCGCCTAAGTTAGGGGCCAATCTGGTGTCGGTCTACTCATACAGGTGCAATCTAGCAGCCTGTATCCCTCTCCCCTTTGTTGTGTCTTGAAAGTACAGGTAAAGTGGACGACAAATTAAATGGTAGAAAGCAAATAAGGTTTAAGTTAAAGTCTACCGCCCTTTATTGAAAGTACAGGCCGGTTTCATGGTTCCATCGACGGGATTAAATCACTTTTTCCCATAGAAGTGAGCCTTGGTCAGGTTGGGCTTGAAGACACAGGGGATCATAGACCAGACACAGGAAATTGCAATTATGGCTGACAGACCAGATGATGTGACTGAAGAGGTTTCCTCTTCACAGGGTCAACATACACATGAAGTGGGTGAGTCCTCAAGACTACCACAGACGGATGATGATATATACAGGACCCAGTTGGCTACTGCTGTGGCTATGTTCACACAAGTAATGCAGAACCCGAGGTTTTTAGCCTTTCTGCAACCTCCTGTTCCGTCTTAGCAAGTTGGGTCACTGGATCATATTCAAAAGCCTGTTAAGGCTCAAGCACAGGTGATTCATACTGCAGAGTCAATGGAAACACCTGTACACTTGACGGAGAACATGCAGTCTCCACAACCTGTGCCTAAGGTACAAGAACAGGTGGCTCAAATGCCAGTCTTTCAAGCTGTACCAGTTCAGCCCGCCACCTTTCAACAACCTATAGCTGGTTCTAATGGGCAGGGAAGCAACCTACAGGCTATGCAACAAGTCTTTCCACCACCTTCAGTACACCCTGGCTATTTTGGAGGTGGATCGGTATTCCAGAGCATGGCTGGTCATGCACTTGGAAATCAGTTTTACACGCTAGGAACAGTGTTCGGGGGTGCTCAAACGATGATGCCTAACCCCATGTAGAGTGTCATGGGTATGCAACCAGGGTTTCAGAGCACTCAGGGCCAATTTGGGATGCCACAGGCAAATTTTGGTATGGCTGGAATTACAAATCAGCAGCCAAATATGGCATTTCCAGGTCGAGTTAATAGCGGCCAAGGAACATAGATGAACCCTAATAGTGTTCCCATGTTTCAGTCACTTCCATATGACAATTTAACGCCGCTGGAGAAGCCAACTCCGTACAAAGAAGGTGGCAAAGGTGTGACATTCATGACCTTTACAGGGTTTGATGACAGGAAGAAGGCTCTCTCATTCCTCCAGCAATTTGACAAGGCCTATGCAGGGGGAAACTTTATAGAGGCTTCAAAGGTCCGCAAGGTAGCCACTTTCTTGACAGGGAATGCGGGACAATGGTGGACAACTTTATTGCTTCAAGGGCAAGCTCCGTCCACATGGATTTACTTCAAGCAGATTTTTGCAGCAGCATGGTTATCTGATGACTTTGAAGCGGATGTCATGACAGAATGGCACCAGCTTAATGCTGCTACTTGCAGAAATCTGGATGATTACAATTGGAAGTTTTGGAAAGCTCTACTTCCAGTAACTTTCTATAGGTTTGTGCCATTGACAGAATAGATTGAAAAATACTGTTGTGGCCTACCTAAAGGATTGAGAAAGTACTGTACGAAGACAAAAGTCACTACTTTGACGTAGCTTATGGAGGTAGCAAACATTGGCAATGGTTTGCTCAAGGGAAAAGATTGTGAATTTAACACTCGCGTCAAGGCAGGATCAGGCAAGAAAAATTCAGCCAAGAAGCACGTTCCCAACGAGGCTCCTAAAGGGACTCAGGAGTCAGCCAACGCAAGGAAAGATAAAGCTACGGCTGAATCAAAAAAGGGACCAACAAAGAAATGGAAAAGACGTTTTCCTTGCAAGTCAGAAGAGCAAAAGAAGGTCCTGAGGACAGAGAACAAATGCTTCATCTGTGAGCAGCCTGGCCACATTGCTTACAATTGTCCTACCAAGAAAAGGCCAGCTGATTCTGAAGACAAGGAGGACAAGAAAAGAAAGAAGCCCATGGCTGGTCTAGTGCCAGATATGGTGGGCGACAAGCCAAATTCAGATGCAAGTGAGCTTTATAGAGCACGGGGAAAGGTCAGGGATCAAACAATGCTCATCTTCTTTGACCCAGGGGCCAAAGCCAACTTTATTTCCCCAGAATTGGCTTCGAAGTTGGGAATCAGACCTGAAGAGATGGGATATACAGCAGAGGCAGGTTTGGCATGTCCGGGCCATACAGAGGCTGTGACACCCATCATTGGAAAGTTGCGCCTACATATCCAGTCCTATGTAGATGCTGAAGAATTTTACATCATGCCACTGGACGGATGTGATGTGTTGCTAGGTATTCCTTGGTTGTTTCGTGTACAGGGAATCATGGATGCCTACAACAAAAAGATCACTGTATAGAGCAGGGGAAAGACTCACATTTTGGATGTAAAGCTTAAAGGGGAGTCTATTCCCACTGTATTAGCTTCTGCTATTACTTCTGTAATGAAAAAGCATCTTTCTGCGTACTTGGTTTTTGCACGTGAAGTGTTAGATTGTGATGAATCAAATTTATCTGTGTTAGATAAAGAAAGGTGAATGTTTTTACAACAGTATAGTGACTGCTTTTCCGATTCATTACCGTCTCAATTACCGCCAGAGAGACCCGAGGACCATGCAATAGATTTGGTGCCAGGCAGTAGCCCACCAAATAAGCCTCCGTACAGGGTTAGTGCGGCTCAGCAGAAAGAGATAATGAGCCAAGTATAGGAGCTGTTAGACAAGGAGCTGATTCAGCCCAGTTCATCTCCATTCTGTTCTCCAGTGTTGTTGGTGCAGAAAAAAGATGGCTCATGGCGTATGTGCATAGACTACCGTGCACTGAACAAGAATACCATCAAGAATAGGTTCCCTATACCTAGAATTGATGATATTATGGACAAATTAGAAGGAGCAACTATTTAGCAGGATAGATCTAAAGAGTGGGTACCATTAGATCCGCATTAGATCAGAGGATGTGCACAAGACTGCTTTTAGAACAACGTTTGGCCTTTACGAATTTTTAGTGATGCCCTTTGGTCTCACAAATGCTCCTGCTACGTTCAATAGGATGATGGACATAATTTTCCATCCACACCAGCAGTTTGTTGGTACATTCTTTGATGACATGATAATCTACTCAAAGAATGAAGAGGAGCATAGGCATCACTTGGCCATTGTGTTCAAAGAGCTACGCAGTCATAGGTTGCTCATCAATGCAAAGAAAAGTGATTTTTTTTTGGAAGAGATCCACTTTCTGGGACACATTGTCTCAAAGGATGGTGTCAGAATGAATCGTGCAAAAGTTGAAGCGATCAAGTCATGGCCAGATTTGAAGACGGTGCATGATGTCCGAAGTTTCTTGGGACTATGCTCCTATTACAGAAGGTTTATCCGAAATTTCACTGAGATTGCTTCACCTTTACATGCTCTTCAAAAGAAGGTAGTCACCTTTAGATGGACACAGAAAGAGATTTCAGCTTTTAATCTCTTAAAGGAAAAGATGACTTCAGATCCAGTCATTGTGTTGCCAGATCTTAGGAAGTCATTTGTGGTCCAGTGTGACGCCTGTGGTAGTAGCATTGGTGCAGTGCTAATGCAAGATGGCAGGGTAGTAGCCTATGAGAGCAGAATTTTGCAAGGGCCAGAGATGACCATGCAGGTCTATGAGAAAGAGTTACTGGCTGTGATTCATGCGCTCTTAAGTTGGAAACACTACCTGCTAGGTGCAGATTTCGTTGTCCAAACGGACCATCAGACCTTGCGATACTTCTTGACACAGACAAAGTTATCTGAGAAACATATGCGATGGGCAAATATCTTGTCCATGTTCCATTTTCAGATTGTGCATGTGGAAGGCAAGAAGAACGTTGTGGCTGATGCCTTGTCAAGGAAGCCACAAATTTCAGCCATGTCAATTCCTTATCATCATGAACTTGATGATATGAGAGAACAGTATGCAAATGATGAAGATTTTGCAAGGGTCTTCGAGCAGCTAATGGATGGACAACGTCATGAACACTATCTTCTCAGAGATGGGTTCATGATGATGCATGGCAGATTGTGTGTCACAAAGCCATTGCGACGCAAAGTTATGGAAGAGAGTCATGTCCCACCGTATGGAGGGCATCGTGGTATCGACGCTACAGTTAAAGCGGTTGAGACATTCTTCTATTGGCCTACATTGAGAAGAGATATGGATGCCTTTTTGCGAGAATGCCTAATATGCTCGAAGGTCAAGTTTGACAGGCAAACGGCACCAGGGTTATTGCAACCACTACCTATTCCAGATAAACCATGGGAAAGTATTGCTATGGATTTTATCTTTGATCTTCCGAGAACGCAGATAGGAAACGATGGTATTTGGACCATCATTTGCAGATTCAGCAAGCAGGCTCATTTTATTCCTGTCAAGAAGAAGATAAAGCCAGATCAGATGGCACGCTTGTTTATGAGCAATATTTTCAAGTATCATGGCATGCCACAATCGATTGTTAGTGACCGTGATCCACGCATGACAAGTTTGTTCTGGAGAGGCTTGTTTGAGAATATGGGCACAACGCTCAAATTCTCTTCGTCATTTCATCCTCAAACAGATAAGCAGTCAGAAGAGGCAAATTCTACTGTCCTAGATCTGTTAAAGTGCTATGTGTCAGAGCATAAAGGAAAGTGGGAGTAGTATTTGCCATTGGTGGAGTATGCATACAGTAATACAGTGCATTCATCAACTGGCAAGGCACCCTTTGAGATAGTTGAAGGTGGCAAGAAAGTTCCTTCCATACTGCATACAAAGGACAAGATATTTGAAGCAGATAAGTATGTTCAGGACATGGATGAAATGTACAAGAAGGTCAAAGTGGCCTTCGAAAAGACTCAGGCAAAGCAGAAGAAAGCAGCTGATCGTCACCGTCGTGAAGTGGTATATTCACTTGGTGATTGGGTGCTTTTACGCTTTGAAAAGGCAAGGTTAAAGAAGATGAAGGGCAAGGAAAGATTGTTTCCAAAGCTCAGCATGCGTTACTATGGGCCTTTTCAAGTGTGCGACATAATCAATGATGTTGCATATAGGCTGAAATTGCCTGACAGTTGGAAGATTCACAATGCATTTCATGTGAGTCTTCTCAGACCCTATGTGGGTGATGTGCCAGAAGATATGCCAGCTGAAGATCAGCCAGAAGTCGAGGAACTTGACGAGATCTTGGTCTCGGAACAGATTTTGGCACATAAGGAAAGAAAAGTGAAAGGCAAGGTTGCTAGACGTTACTTGGTAAAGTTCAGAAACTATCCACCAATGGATGCTAAGTGGATGGAAGAAGGTGAACTTGCAGAGTCACCAACTGTGTTATCACTTTACCTTGAAGCCTTCGATTTACAACCTACCTTGACCCCTTGAGTTTCAAAGCTACATGGATTGTCAGTGTGACAATGGCTTCTGAAACAAATGATGTATATGGTATTTTGAAGTGAGCTCAAATGAAATACCTGTTACATGAATGTTAGAGCTGTACAGATTGTCAGTTTGGCAATTGCTCTTATGGAATGTCCAAAAGTTTGGTTAGTGCTATAGAAGAGAGTATTTCTTGTCAGTTTGTCAAGGATACAGTAATTGCTTCTATTAAAGAGTACATGTGTAACTGTATTCTTAAACTGTTGGTTTGGGTATGCTCGAAAGTGTTACGGGATCCAACGTGTACTATAAGACAGTGGCAAAATGTGCAGCTACCATTTTGTCATTGGAAAGGTAGTGACTCAAAGCAATGGCAAAGTGCGAAGCTACCACTATGTCGTTGGGATAGGGTTCACACGCAGGCAATACATGTGTCGACAAGGTGTTGAATACACTAGGGTTGACAATGAACATGTATGTGTCGTACATGTGTCGACAGGTGTTGAATACATCAGTGTTGACTGTAAGCATGTACGACATAGATGCAAACGAGGACGTTTGAGATTTCAAGAGGGGGGTATGTCACTAGCGTGCGACTGCTATTTATCCTTTTTGTTGATTTCTTTCTTATTATCTATTTACTTTCACTTTTTGGAAACACCCCTCCGGAAATCTAACTGCCCTGCATTGCATAGCTAGTGTGGAACTGTCTAGAGGGAGTCCAGGCCTGAGGGCAAGAGAGCACTAAGGTTGGACAAAGACTATGGTTAGCCAAAGTGGGGTCATTGACTAGCCAAAGTGGAATCCTTTGCTATAGAGGCTACATTTCAGTTTTGGGTGTGGCTGCAATGTTCAAAGGGGGTCAGATGACCTAGAAAGATACAATGGCAGCATCTCCTAAAATTTAGGGAACTGCTATTTTGGGACTTGAAAATGTGTTTGCGTCATTACCTCCGGAATGACAAGGAGAACATTTTCTTACTTTGCCGTGAAGTCAATTGGGCAATCGGTTGGGAGATTTTTAGGCGGCAACCCCGAAACGGGAAAATGCTTGTAAATGCGCCAAGTGGCACATTTTGGTGCACTTTCCAATGCAAGGAGGAGTTGGCGCTGAATTTAGAGAAGGAAGGCTCAGTTTTCAACTTTTGTCACAGGTTAAGAGCTATGGAGTGCTTCCTTTCCCTCCTATGTACAGTGCGGTGCCAGGAGTGATGCCCTGCACGCTACGCACTGCTCTCTCTCTCTCCCCTATGGCAGTATGTTATGCCCCTCTAGTGGGCTTTTCAATTGACCAATATACAGTTGTGTGGGTTCATGCGCGATTGCCGAGGCAAGAGCCTCTTGCACAGGTACTGGATTAGCTACCGGCTAATCCTCCCGCAGGTACAGGTGAATTCGGAGAGGTTTCACGCCAGAAATCTCGTCCGATTCAAAGGGCAAGTAGCCCTACAAGTGCGGGAGCTCGAGGACTTGCTACGGATGCGATCGGCATGCGAAACGGAGCCCGAAACAGTAAATTACAGCCTGCTGTGTATTTTTGCAGGTTTAGGGTTTTGGCGTCCCTAATACTCCCAAGAGGTTCGGGGACGCGAGGGGACTGCTGTACAAGTGATCTGGCGCATTTTCAGGGCTGAAAACAGAGAATTCAGCGTGCTGCAGATTCTCGCCAGGTTTTGCAAAGTGCCCGTATGTGTCGGGAAAGTCAGTCAATGCGTGGGAATACTGACTGTGAAGTGTCCTAGTACAGTTATGTTGCCGAAATCGGGCCGGAACAGTGGAAATTCAGCCGAGTTTGTGCGGGGCAGCTTGTAGGGAACCACAATGTTTATTCCCTGTTTTGAAGAATAAAGAAATACCGAAAGGGGCCCCTAAGTTAGGGGCCAATTTGGTGTCAGTCTACTCATACAGGTGCAATCTAGCAGCCTGTATCCCTCTCCCCTTTGTTGTGTCTTGAAAGTACAGGTAAAGTGGACGACAAATTAAATGGGTGAAAGCAAATAAGGTTTAAGTTAAAGTCTACCGCCCTTTATTGAAAGTACAGGCCGGTTTTAGCGGTCTACTATTGATTGCACAAATCTCTACAATGCTTGGACTTGCCGATGATGTCGACGACGACGAGACAGCTGAAATCTGAAAACTCTAAGGGCTGAAATCTGCAAATCTCTATCTGCTGAAGTCCGACTCTATGTCGATGACGATGTCGATGGCGATGATGCGACGACGATGCGCTGAAAACACAGATGCTGAAATTTGCGTTTTCCGGGCTGAAACTGTAAACCTTGCGGAAACTGACCGTGCGGCGAGGAACTGTTGCGGGAAGGTGAGATTTGCGAGGTTCGGGACTTGATCTGCGGCTTCCAAGGGCTTAATACTGAAAATGCTGATGGTTCTTGATGATCCGTCGCGGTAAATCTGCAAAACGCTGGGGCTGATTTGCAAATAAAAAACGCTAGGGCTGAAAATGGCTCTGCTGTCGCCGGATGGCCTGCAATTGCAAAACGCTAGGTCTCTTGTTGAGTCTTCTGTCGCCAGGGATCTGCAAAAGCAAAAACGTTGGCTGATCTGGTCCAGAAATGCTAGGTGATTGCTGTGGAGCAAAAACGCTAGGGCTTGGGGTTCTGCTGAGAAGGTGCGTGTTGAGCATGTGCTCCAACTGCCTCTTCTGCCAGAAAGTGCTAGCTTTGGTTTGCTTATATATTATCTTAGCAAAATTGCCCTACCTAGTTTCCAACAAAAGTCACTTAAAAATAATAAGTGAAAAATGTCAAAAATAGGGAAAATAGGCCTATGTACTATAAAAATGCTACTGATGGGATTTGACTGGAATCTGATGGTCATGTTGTGTGCAACCAGAGGATATGCATCTAATCTAAGTGTCTGGACATGCACGGTCTGCGAACAGACTCACAAAAGTGCCAGATCACTTCCTATGCTAGACTGACTTGACTGAACTGAACCGTGGTCATGCTGTAGCTTGTCCACGGACACATAGGGTTGGATGTGTCACGTGACACAAAGTCTGACATAGTTATATCCCTCGCTCTACAATTGAGGTCAATTGTAGAGCGTCAACGTAACTGTGCAAGATGTCTGGGTAGTCCTTGAGATCGGGCTCAATCATCCACTTTGCATCTAAAGGGGTGTAATTCTTGAACTTGACTAAATACTTTCGATGTAGGCTCCCGGACTTTAGTTGTCTTTCAGTGTGGTGTATTATCTATTCGGGTTGAAGGATTTCCTCAGTCTCTTCGACTTCTGGAGGATCTTCTTGTACTGGCGCCACTGGAGGAGGTCCAACATATGGTCGGAGGAGACTTACATGAAAAGCATTATGGATGCGCCAATGAGAAGGCAAATCTAATCTAAAAGTCACGTCATTGACTTTATCTATAATGTTGAAAGGGCCGTAAAATCTATGGGAAAGTTTTATAACTTTCATAAAACTTTCCCTTTTCCGACCCGCTTTTTCAATCTAGCTTTCTCAAACCGAAGCACGACATAGTCCTTTTTCAAGATTGAGATTCCTTCTGTGCTTGTCTGTTTTTGTGTTCTGTTGTTCGAGTACGAAGGATCGCCTGCTGTGCTTGTTGGTAGGCAGTATCAATATTGTGCACAAATTCATCTGCGGCAAAGATGTTTTCTTTGGTGACCATAATAGGAAGTAAGAGTGGTTTCCCATAAATAATTTCGAAGGGAGCTTGCTGCTTTACCAGTTGAGGAATGCATGGTATTATTATACGCAAACTCAACTAACGGCAAGTACTGTTCCCATTCAGATTGTCTTTCCGAAAGATAGCGCTTGAGGAGGTCTAAAATAGTGGCATTAGCGACTTCGCTTTGACTATCTGTTTGAGGATGATAAGTTCATGAAAAATCGAGCTTAGTTCCCAAGTTCTCGAACAATGCCTGCCAAAATAGACTAGTCATGCGAGGATCCCTATCGTCGCTGACAATAGTCTTTGGCAATCCATGGTGTTTAAAAATCTGGGCTAGAAATATTCTAGCCATGTGATCAGCCTTGATCGTCTTCTTAACTGGAATGAAATGTGCTTGCTTACTTAATCTGTCTATTATAGTCCAGATTGCATCATTTCCATTCTTGGATCTAACAAGATCCGTAATAAAATCCATGGCAATACTTTCCCAGGGCGTGTTAGCACAGGGAGTGGCTGACTAAACACTCGCGTACATATTTTTCTTTGTCCGCCCGGAGTGTTGGCCAAAAGAAATATCTTTCGAGGGCACTAGTGGTAGCAGCAATTCCCCGATGCTTGGCATAAGGAGAATTATGTGCTTCATCCATCACCTTCTGTCGTAAGGGTTGAGCTATGCATATTGCTTGTTGATGATATAGTGCATTATCCCTAATGGAATAAGGTGGCTTGAGTGACTAGCTTGAAGATTTGCCCAAATTGTAGCGAGGTCTGGATCTTGAGGATACATCTCACTGAGAGATTCTAGTTCCTCATGATAAATTGTTGTTAGTGCATTGATCTTTGGACGCCTGGAGAGAGCATCTGCAAGTGCATTCTTTGTTCCAGAAATGTGTAAAATCTGAAAATGGAACATTGAAAGACTCTGATGATCTGTCTTGATAATAAAATCAGCTCCTAACAGATAATGTTTCCAAATGAAAAGAGCATGAATTACTGCCATTAGCTCTTTCTCATATATGGAAGCATGCAACTCTGCATCTTTAAGGCGACGACTTTCGTAGGCTATGGCGTGACCCTCTTGGTTCAAAACTGCTCCTACACAATCTCCAGATGCATCGCAGTACACCTCGAAAGGTTTGCGAAGATCAGGGACGGTGAGAGCACGTCCGTGACCGAGTAGATACTTAAGCTTTTCAAAAGCTTGTTTTTGTCCAGGCCCCCAATGCAATGAAATCCGCTTCTTTGTCAGATCATGGAGGGGACCTGCTATGGCGGCAAAGGCTCAAATGAAACGCCGATAATAGGAACAGAGGCCGAGAAAACTTCGTACATCATGTGTACTGTAGTTGGCGTAGCCCATTCTACAACTGCTTGAATCTTATCAGGCTCCATTCTCACGTGGTTGTGAGAATTGTGTTTGCGTAATTCTTCAAACACTAATGCAAGATGCTTATAGTGTTTGTCTTCCGTCTTTGAGAAGATTAAGACGTCATCGAAGAAAACTCCTGTAAATCTTCTATATGAGTGAAAGATTCTATTCATCATTCTATTGAATGTGGCTGGTGCATTAGTGATGCCAAAAGGCATCACTAAGAATTCATACAACCCGAAGGTTGATCTAAATGAAGTCTTATGCACATCCTGAGGAGCTATGCGGATTTGATGATATACGACTAAAGATACTTGCTCCTTGTAACTTATCAAGAATGTCATCAATCCGAGGGATTGGAAATCGATTCTTGATTGTGATCTTGTTTAGAGATCTATAGTCTATGCACATGCGGAATGTGCCGTCCTTTTTCTGTACTAGCAAGACAGGTGAACAATTTGGGGAAGTATAGGCCTTATTAAGCCCTTCTCCAAAAGTTCGTTGACTTGTTTGAGGATTTCCTCTTGTTGCATTAGACTAACTCGATAAGGGGGCTGATTTGGAGGAGAACTTCCTGGGATCAAATCAATTGTATGATCCTCAGGTCAAGAAGGTGGGAGTTCATTTGGAAGTTCGTCTGCAAAACAATCTTTAAAACTTTCTAATAACTTTAAGTCTTTTTTTCTCTAAAGAGAAAGAAAGTTGTGAAGCAGACACATCTCTCTCTCTTGCAAAATCAAGTACGCTGAAACACACTTTTTCATTACTTTCTTGATTGCAATGTGATTGGCGATGGGGATACGCCAATCACCTGCATTCTCAAGTACAAGATATTCTTTTTCTTTATGATCAAAGGATAAAGTTTTCTGAACATAGTCAGGAATGGGATGCATCTTGTAGTGCCAAGGCATGCCCAAAATATCATCGCACCCTTCAAGTGAAGCTAATAAGAAAGACTCTTGATCTTTGTAGTTGTCGACCTTTAAATTCAACTTCCCTATGATTGGAGTAGAGCTGGAGTTCTGCCCTTTGAAAGCAGATTGTGCTTGAATAGAAACTCCAAAACAGTCGGGCTGTAAATTCAGGTCATCAGCTAGCTTTGTAGAGATGAAATTGTCTGTACTGCCAGGATCAAACAAAAGAAGAGCGCGTTGGTTGTTGATACTATCCCATGCTTTGAGAAGAGCTCTTTCTTTTTCAGCCTTGGTTGTATTCCCATGTACATCCAGGACTGCATTAGAAGAGGGTGGTTGCGGGGTTTTAGTAGGGCAATCACCCTTCATATGTCGAATTTGTCCACACTTGAAGCATCTTCCTTCGCTGATGTAGGTTCGCAATTCAGCAAGAGAGATATTTCCCTTTCTTGGGCTGATTTGGCTTTGCTTCTGCATCGGAGGCGGTTCTTTTCTTCTTTTGAGAAGAAGTAGAGGTAGGTTGCTCATGGAGAGCCTTCTGCTTGGCATGATAGGTGCTTTGCTCCATCTTCCTGGGAGTACCCTTGTCATGTATTCCATCAGCTATGCGAGCTGATTCCATAAGTATCTGCAAGTTACCTCTAGGGTAAAGCTTCATAGCCTTTTGCAAGGCTTCATGCAATCCTGTTTCAAACTTGCACATCTTCTCCGAATCTTGAATCTTCTTGAATGGAGTGACTTTCAAGAGAATGTCCCAAAACCTATCCACATAGCGTGGAACAGTTTTGTTCTCTGACTGTGAGAATTGTTTCTTCACTTCTTCCTCATAGTCTGGAGGAAGGAACTGTGCGTAGAACTCCTCCTTGAAAGCAATCCAATCTTGGGGTTTGCGTTTTTTTAGGATCAGGGGTAACCACCAACTGCTGGCGGTGCCTTTCAGGTACATATTGACATGGCGAAGCTTGGATCTTTCTTTAAAGTTCCCTTCTGCAAATGCAACTTCAAATTGGCGGATGAAAGCCAAAACTGTCATTATCACTTCGTTCATTGTAGGTGTCGAATATTACATCTTTGTCACTTGACTTGAATGTTTTCTGCTTGTGGTGCTTCCTCTTATGATGCTCCTTCTTTCTATGCTTAGACTCCTTGTGGACACGAGTCCTTTCCCTTGAATGCATTTCTTGCTGCGATGGATCGTCAAGAAACATGTCTTCTGGAGCGACTATGTCATCCAGATCCCTCATGAAAGAAAACTGAGGAGAATCAGGAGGATCCTGCTCTTGAACCTTTGGATTAAACCGCACATAACGTTTTGGAGGTTTCCTTTGCCTCTCGTGCATGCGGGAGGTTCCAATTAAAGGATCTTTCTTTGGTTCTTGCGTCTTTGGGTTCTGCGGGATTTCTCCCGACCCCATCTGCACTTTCTCCTTCCCTTTCTCAAGGGTATGGAGAATCTTCTGGACTTCTAGATGGGAGAGAGCCTTTTGCAACTCTGTCACCTGTTGTTGAAGGGTAGAGAACTCTATCTCGCCTCCTTCCATTTCTGCAGTCTGCCAAGAGTCATCAATCCCTTAAGGAAGAGAGAGATGACCTTGCTTTGATACCACTATCACAAAAATATGGAAGCGTGAACTGACTTTTAATTATACTTCAAATACTCAAGAGAATTGGAGAGAGAGAGAGAGAGAGAGAGAGAGAGAGAGAGAGAGAGAGAGAGAGAGAAAGCTTGACATTTCATTGGGGACCAGAAGATGGGCTGGTCCCCTCCCATAAAGAGATTATCTTTATTATTAAGGGAGAATCTTTACAAGCAGAAGAACGGGCAAAAGCGCGTCCTCTATTCTTTCTTTTCTGCTTCTGACTGAGAGAGTGAGGAAACTACTCTCTGACTACTGAGAGGGTTTCCCTCTGTTGTGAGATTTTGGGAAGCTCTCGGAAACGAGCGTTTATCTTCCACAAAACTCAACGGAAGCTCTCGAAAATGAGAGTCTACCTTCCGCTAACTGTGTCGATTTATGCATAATCATTCTTGTAATAAAAACAAGGGAGAAACACGCAAAATGCACGTACACATGCTTGCTGTAATTTTCTGCACATAACCTGAAAATGTTACCTAAGCACCTTCCAAAGCTGAAATAGAGACCTTTTTCGCAATGGAATCGCGCCAAACTTTGTGTACGCGTAGTGTAGGTAGAGAAGAACTAGATTCTATGTTTGTTGAAATTCACCCTAAAAGAGTTGATTAGGGATTGAAAACAGAGAATTTACAGCCACCACACTCTACGAAGAGAGTGCCTGCTGCAACTTCTTGCGATGAAACTTCACCAGAAGCTGGCTATGCCTATGAGAACCCTTGTTCTAGACAATGGGAGCACGAGGTCACCACATATGTCGCAAGGGGCTGCTCTCAAGCTTCCATGGAGGGCTCCAATGCGTAGAGCGTACTCACAGTAGGGGGGTAAGGAGCGTTGCCAACACTAAGAAATGGGGGAGGGGGTGCTCTTATCAAGCCAGTAGGAAGAGGGGGCGCTAGGAAGAGAGAGAGGGTGAGAGTGAGAGTGGGAGAGCTAGTTTTGCATTGGTAAGTGTGCCAAGTGGCACACTTAATAACTTTAAAACCATTCAACTTTCACATTTAAAAGTCCCTAGGCTATTAATGAAATGTGAAACTTAACTCACAACTGCACACACAGATGCTACTAATGAAATCTAGCATTACCTGTTCGCACTTGTCCGGCCATTTGGTTCAGCGTAAATCATTTAAAACAATTTAATTAACTTATCCTAAGGCCGTAAAATTTTTTCAGGCCTTAGGGTTATTGGTGTTCTAAGGACCCCATCTCATTCCTGTGCTTGCACTAGCGCGCATAATTTTCTGAGCCTGAAATCTGAGGCTACTATCTACCTCTTCATTGAAGACCCGATTTCCCAATCACTAGGGCTTCAGGGTATTTTTTGCTAGGGTCTCCCTGAGGTGCTCTGGCCCAAACTTGGGCGCACCTGAGGCACACAACTAATTAGATAATTCTTTTCTCGTAAATAAATTAATTGTTTACAAAGTTTGACATAGTTACAACAGACACCTCCCAAAAAGGAAAGATGTTGTCAAGGATACTACGCTCCTTGACAAATGCTGTCTGGGTCCCATGTATAATGCTCTCTAGTAGTGGCTAAATCCTCAAACTCAGAGCCTTTGCTAGGATTTTGTAGGCTGAGTTGAGGATGATGATGGGTCGCCACTGTCGAAGCGAAGGCGCTTCCAAGAGATCTCCTGAGTCCTAGCAGGTATGAGGAAACAGGGGGCTTGGTGTGTAGAGTGGGAGGAGAGGGGGGGAACAACGGGAGGCTGGGGGGCGGGGGTTGGTAGAATGCTCGGGGGGAGGAGGGACTGTTGGTGGTAAAGCTAAGGTGGAGGGTGGATCTGGGAAAGCGGTTTCCTGTGGGAACCCATTGCTCCTGCCTGGAGTAGGACGACCATCAGGGGGGGCAGACTGCCTTATGGTCCGTGGCGGCGCCGACCACGGACCGGCTGTCAACCCTCCTGTGTTTGGGCTCCAGGCTCGGAGGAGGATCCTGCCTGAGCTCCCTGTGTCTTTGTCTGTTGAGGTTGGCCAGTCTTTGGAGGTTGGGTCTGTGTCTGTGTCTGCCGAAGGTCGGGGCCTCCTCCGTGGATAGGCCTTCGCGAGATGGCCCATCTGTCTACAAATGAAGCACTGATTTGGGAGGCCCGAATACTCCACACTCTGGCGAAGCCAACCACCATCTGAGGTAGCAAAATGACCTTCGGGAGGGTGTGGGTGTCTCGAACCAGAACGCGTACTGAAGGTATGCCAATTGCCTTGGTGCGAGGTGTCTCCAGGACAATCCCAATCTCTGAGCCAATCTTGGATCAGAAGCGGGAGGTACTCTCTCCTTAGGGCGGGGAAGCAGACTGAGATGGGGAGGTCTGCCTCTTTGACTAGAACATCGGTAGCTGGGTCAAATCCATGGCGCCACTGTTGAAAATGAGCTCGAATTGCTCATATGGCTAGGGGGCTCATCGCAATGACCTTGGACGCCATCTTGGGGGTCTCAAACTCTATCTGATAGTAGCCGCGTCCGAGAAGCTGAATGTCATTGATCTTGCCCACCTTTGCGAAAAGTGCCAGGAGGAGATCACGCACCTCCCCTCGGCTAGGTCGGATGCCGATGATCTTGCGGTTGCCTGGAGGTGCTCCACCTCTGCTGCGAGGTTTGCTTGCTCTGTCGGGGAGAGAGCAAGTCGGATGGTGGGTGGATGGAGCATGAGCCTCCATCTGAGTCTGTTGCTGTGGTGGAAAGGGGCAGAGTGAAAACAACCCGTTGAGAAGCGTCTGCGAGTAATGTCCAAGAATCACCACTGTCGAGGCGAAAACAGAGTGTGGCCTAAGGGGTTTGGGGGGGGCAATGAACAATGAATGGTGCGCAAAGGGGGTGAGCGGGCAGGGGGGCTTGGGGGGGGGGACCAGCAGGGTAGAGCGCTGGCCAGCGGGCAGCAGCGGGAGGGATGGGAGAGAGCATGGGGGGACAGCGGGTGAGGGGGATGCAGTGCAGGGGTCGGACGAGAGCGGGCAGGGCAGGCCGGGGGCTGAAGGGGGGGCAGCGCGAGGAGGATGGAGGGTGGGCGACACAGCAGGCAGCGAGCGCTCCTGCCACAAGTTATCTTTTGTGTGTATATTTTCACTTGATCATTCTCATGAATTGTCAGCCCCTCAGCCTAACACTCTATTTTTCTCCAAATGATTTTCTAGAGCTAATTTTCTCTCCAAATGTTGCTGCATCTGATTTTCCTGTCTCCATGTATCCTGCTTTTTTTTTCTTGGCTGAAAGCGCTGGAACAACACTATTTTTGCTGCTTTTTTTTGGAGGGCCTAGTTTTTGGGCTGGCTGTTATTCTTACGAAGCAGCTGTGAGCTTATACAGTGGTCTCTTGCAAGTCTGCAGATCACAAAGAAGGGGGGCCTTGCTGGTATTAAATTCCTAGTTGTATCTAGATTTTACTATGAATTTCCTGTATTCTGCTGCTGTGTAAAAAGAGATATGTATGGGGGCGATGACTTTCCACCAACTGCAGCAGCATCTAGTTCCTTTGTGCTATTCTCTCCCCCTTCTATTCCCTTCTCTTACCGTTATTCTAGTTTTGGTAGTTCTCATCCATGTTTAATTTCTAGCAGTCTTCACCACCTGTGAAGTGGTTGAAGCTTGATATAGCATTGGGTACCTGAAATCATGTGGACATCGTGGAAGATTATTAGTGCGTTCAAGTTTCATCTGCTTAGTTTCAAGGTTTAATACTTGGATTGTGGTGGGTATATTCCACATGCAAGCTGCAAACTCTGCACAGAGGCTTTGCCATGCAGATGCCCTTGTTGGCCTTCCAGCTAGAAGCTGCCTATTCTTTTTATTTTACCTTGAAAGATCGTCGCGAAAACATGTTATTCTTAAAAACTTTACAAACAGCTCCTCATGTTTGACAGGGATCAACACATTTACTCATGTTCCTGATAAGGAATGGTTTGAAACCCAGGCAGTTGTGCGCGTGAGCCTTGGCAACTTCATGTTTTTCCTACTCTTTGCTGTGCTTATGGTGGGAGTGAAGGATCAGAAAGATGTGCGGGATTCATGGCACCATGGTGGATGGCTGATGAAGTTTATAATGTGGGCTGTCCTAATAGCCCTCATGTTCTTCTTGCCTAATGGCGTCATCTATGCTTATGGTATGCTTTTTGTTCTTACAGGTGAGTGCAATATTTGAACGGTGATTGTGAATGCACTGATTAATTATGATTGTTACAGAGAGCATGTCAAAATTTGGCGCGGGTATCTTTCTTCTGATCCAAGTCATTCTATTACTGGATTTTACGCACAGCTGGAATGCAGCATGGGTACAGAAAGATGAGAAGTTTTGGTACGTTTTTGAAACTGGCTAATGGGAAAGGGTGTGTATGAAAGGAAATGCTCTAGGAGTTCCAGGTTTACCCCACATCTGTTATACACAAATATATGTATATGTATATGTGTACACATGTGCACCCACTTATGTATGTATATAGATCATAGATAGGGGTGTGCATGCGTGCTTTTACACACACGCGCGTGCGCGCGCGCACACACACACACACACACAAAACTGTGTATGTGTATATGTATATACGCTGATTACCCTGATTCCAACCCCCTAGTTAGGTAATGTTGTTCTTCAGGCTCTTGATAGCTGCCTTTAATTGTTTGCTGTCCTCAGAAATCAGTTGAGTGTAGCATTGTTCCCTTCTTGTGTCATCCAATTCTTATTTACAAGTAGTCATGGATTTCAAAGTCTTCATAGCATCTTCCCGTGTTTCATCTGGACATCCTCTTTCAACAAGAACAATGTATTTTGATTGGTTAGGGTAGAAATCTAGTTGATCCTGATTCCTCACTGTTGTGGTGCCTTATGCAAGGCCCAAAGGAATACAACAGGATTTGTATACTGTATAGTGAGGGGGTTCATGTTGTAGTTTGACTCATCGTTTTAGTAATATGCAGTAGAGCCCACACCTGACTGGTGGGAAGAGGGGCAGGGTTATGCTTGATTGGTATGCTTAGAGCAATCCGGGCTAATACTTGCTGTTAAATTTTTTCACTCTGCAGGTATATCGCCTTACTTATTGCATCCTTATTTTGCTATATGGCCAGTTTCACACTGGTTGGGCTCCTCTTTCATTGGTTCACCGTTTCCGGGCAGGATTGTCAGCTAAACCTGTTCTTCATTGTTATGACACTGTTTCTTGCTTTGGCGTTTACAGTCATCTCTCTGCATCCAAAGGTCCGTCGTTTTCTTTATGTAACTTCTACTTGATTTTTTAGATTGGTGTTTATGATTAGCCTACCGCAATTCATGGTGTTTCTCAAAGAAATGGCCATATTGTGCTGGTGTGTAAACAAAAAGAGAAACAAGCTAACCTGTACAAAGAGCAATCATATTCATTAACATCTACAAAACTGCGTGCTGGAAATGCAGGAAGGATACTGTGTGTACTGCATGCTAGAATTCTCTACGTTGGTAGATTGGGCTTGTCTGTTTTGGCTGTTGCTCAAGTTTTTGTTCGATTTATGTCTTGTACAGGTGGGTGGAAGCTTGCTACCAGCCTCGGTCATTTCCCTCTATTGTGCTTACTTAGGCTACAGTGGCTTATCAAGCGAGCCCCGTGATTATGAGTGCAATGGTCTGCATAATCATGTGAAAGCTGTGTCGTCAGGCACCCTCGTCCTTGGCTTGCTTACAACTGTTCTGTCAGTTGTGTATTCTGCAGTACGAGCAGGATCTTCGACAGCTCTTCTGTCAGCTCCAGCTTCTCCTCGAGCAGGTACTTGCTTGCCCCCCCCCCCCCCCCCCCCCCCCCAAAAAAAAGAAAAAAAAAAAGAACGTGCGCACATACATTCACATATGTGTGTGCACGTGCGTGCGTGTATCTATATCGCATTTTCCATTGTAGGGGAATGTGGCCAATCCATGTATTTGCTGAGTACCGCATTTCTTCTTCTGGCTGGAGTGTTTTCTAACATCTTCTCAAACAGGTACTCAAAAACCTTTGCTGCCAATGCAAGAAGGAGATGGAGAGGAGGAAAATGATGAGAAGGACGAGCACAAGCCGGTGACATACGTGTATTCATTTTTTCATCTCATTTTTGCACTTGCCAGCATGTACTCTGCAATGCTTTTGACTGGCTGGACAAATGCAAGGAGTGATGGGTCAGAGCTGATTGATGTCGGTTGGCCGTCGGTCTGGGTGCGTATGATCACACAATGGGTCACTGCTGGTCTTTTCATATGGTCCCTCATAGCGCCTTTGATACTTCCTGAACGTGAGTTCTACTAAATAAAGAGCGTGTGCATACGTCTGGACGTTAGATGCTTTCAAGTCTCAGCTATATGAAGCTGGTTTGTACATAAAATCTGGCTTTTGACTCAAATATTGTTGTAAAGTGCAACATAAGCTTTTTACAGTCTTTTGTCAGTAAGTCTCTCTCTCTCTCTCTCTCTCTCTTTCAGAGATGGGGACGAAATGGGTTCGTTCTTGTGAATGTTTTATTGAGCATTAGCTTAGGAGGGACACAAAGAAAGGGAACAAAGTGCTTGACATTTTACTTTGTGCATTGTTTGTTCTTCTTTTCAAGCATCTCTACCTGACCATATTGTTTCATCTAATGACCATTGCAACATGGAGTTCTGGTTCATTGCTAATGATTGCCTTGAAGCATTGCTAAAATAAAACCCACTTTTTGGCCTTGTTTTTCAAGGGAAAACTAGTCGAAACAACAGGGATTTATGCCAAAACCTAGGGTATTTGCCAAGATTTATAACTAAAAAATGCCCAATTTTTAAGCTTGAAATTCAAGATCCAATGGAAATACAACCATGACTTTCCATGAATTTACACTACAAACCGGGATAGCCTTGGAGTGCTAATGGAGCGACGCTCGTAGTGTGTAGGTGCCTGGAGATAATTGTTTGTTCAAATAATTTGTCATTGTGATCTCTCAAAGGCAGACACGAGCCAGAAAGGAGGCATTGGAAACAAAAGGCTCTATTAATTATCACGAGTTGGATATTTAAGTTTACAGAGCATACAAGCTTTCCCAAATCTGTAGTTTTTGTGTTCAATCTAAACAAGTCTAACCACGTCTATGTCCAAACAAGGAAACAAACGTCAAAGTGAAGAACATTTATAATCACAAGAACATCAATAAAGAAAATAAGGTTGTAATTATCTCATCTTTATTTATCCGTGTTGGTTTTGGCTGGTCAAATGAGAATCCTAGCTTTTATGAGCCACCATTTTGGAAGGCTAGTCACATCATAAAACTTGTACTTGGATATGATGCGGCTCTCTCTCGGGGTTATGGTTTTGAAGGCAATGTCGCCCATTGCGAAATCTCTTTCTTTCTCCATCCATACAGACTTTGAAGACTGCCAATGTTGTGTGGTCCAAGATCGTCATAATTTTTGATCAAGATTCTATGATAAGAGTGGTCACCCTTGAATAATTATTTACTATCAAATTTTCTACTGGAAGTTCCGTGCAGTCTTTTCTTATGAAGGCAAAGGTTATTCATGATCAACTATTGGCTATGAAAAGTGCATTGACCAGTACTTATTCATGATCAACTATTGGCTATGAAAAGTGCATTGACTAGTACTTAGCTACTTTGGTACTCTAGAAATTTCTTAAGGTGTATGAAATGGTGCCTAGGACACTACACTTGCGAATCACAAAGGAAAAACTGGAATTTGATGATCTCGATTCTTTTCTCATTGAGGAGGAAGTGGTGTTAATCACTCCAGGCAAAATTTGAATTTTTGACAAAGGTGGTGAAGCACTTGCTTCTTTAGACTCCAAAAGGAAGTCCACACTAGCCGTTGTTACAATTGTGGAAAGTGTGGTCATTTGTCTAGAGATTGCAGATCCAAAGGCAAAGAAAAAATTCGACAAAGGTAAAGGCAAGCATGATGAGGAAAGTAATAAATGACTCATCAAGGAAGGACACGAGGGAGTCCAACCTTCTAGTCAGGTGGATGCTGTTGCCACTAGCTTCAACCAGGGAGAGGCTTGTGAGTGGCAACATATAAAAACACTATGAATGTGTACACCAATCCAATGTTGCTGGCTGGATTATGGGCCGGATGTGTTTCACGGATGTGTTTCAAAGCTAATTGTCTAGGAAAGTTTGGACGTGATGTGTTCACAATTCACGAATGGGGATTCTTCGGGGACGTAGTGTGGTCGGCAGTTCAATTTTCTATGAGACAATTGGAGCTTAAGATTGCAGTCTTCTCAAGTGACACATTGATAATTGCTATGAGACAGCTGGTGCTCAAGATTGCATTCTTCTTAGATGACACGTTGATAATAGTAAATCCGCAGTAGATAGATATTTCTAGAGTGTCCATGGTAGCTTCTTCATCGACTTGGTCTCACTACCTGTGTCCACTATGAGCTCCAGAGAAGGTGTTAAAAGTTATAGTAGGGCAATTTGTTTAGGGGGGTACTTAACACCCCCAAAGCTAGTATTTAAGGAGACCCCATGCCCCAATTGTAAATCACTAATTCATTGCTGAGTTGGTTGGTTCAAAAGTATCTCTCTCTTTCTCTTTGTCTCTCATGCACTCTCTCCTTGATTCTACGCTTTTGCATCGTCGACTTTGACATAATCTCCCCCTTGTAATAATTTGTAACTAGCACAAGGTCCATTTGTTCACTAACCTTCTCATCTAAATGGAAATCTACATATCTTAAAGTCGTAGCCTCGAGAAGTTGAGGTTGAGCTCTCAAATAGCTCCCCTATATTAAATGGTCTCCCTATCCATGGTCCCGTTATAATGCTTAGATAGTACTTGCAGTTTTCCTCATTGTGGTAGTGAGGCTCCTTAGGATCCGTGAGCATTTAGGTGTTTCAGGTAGAAAAGAAACATGGGTGTTTTATTCTTTCTTGTCTTTTAGCCCCCATCCTAGTCCTCCCTTAGATTTCATGGGCCTTGGTATTGTGATTCATTAAGTTGAACAATGGGGGCTGGCTCCACAAATGAAAAGCCATTTTCTCTTCGCCTCTCACATCTCTAGGAAAAACTAGAATTGGAGGTGGATGTGGTGCCCATGTGGTGAAGTGGAGATAACATTGGGTAGGCTCTCCATCAACCGAATCTTTTTGAGTAGGAGTATCGAATAGGTCAGGCATCCATATAGTTGCAGATGGAGTTGGTTGTAATTTGTTGAACTCTCTAGGAAACACAAAAGAAGTGTTGACAAGAGGGGTAGGCTCACTTTGGGTTGGAGCATTTCTATGGGGAAATCTCCCCAGGAGTCCATGGCTTTGAAAAAGTGGCTTTTGAGAAAGATGGTGCCTTTCTCGTGCTTGACCAAAAAATCTATTTTTTCTTCTACCACCACCAATGGTAGAGGGAAGTTATGGTTTCTTCCTCCCATATTTACAACTTTGACCTTATCATTGTCACATACACATCTGCTTCCAAAAGGTTAGTATGAGAATATCTGATATGCTCATAGTGGACTTGCCTAACTTCCTCTAGGGGTTTGGTTATTGAAGCCATCAAAATGATATCACAAGAGATGGTTTCCTCTAAATTGGACACCAATCCCTCTTCAAAAATTATTTCTAAGGGATCCTTGGAAGTTCCCGTCCGGCTACGATGAGTAGAGCTCTAGACGGTACTTCATATCTAAAATCTAGTGTGGTACCAAATCGTAACCGCAGGAAGAGATCAAGGATCTTTCTTTTCCAAATTACTCCCCAAGGTTGGGATTTTAAACCTTTCTAGTTTTTTGGAGTTTTTTTGTTTTATAAGGGCAATGAAGCGTATATTTACTTTTGGTGAAGGCATGCAAGTTACAACCCCCTTGTATAATGGCAAAATACCCTTGTGACTCGTCATTTTGTGTTGCAGACAGAGGCTCAGATCATTTTTGTTCAGTCTTCTAATTAGATTGTTCTTTGTCACAATCAAATTTTTATCAAGACTAGAGACTGTGGCCTTGAAAGGATAGACTTGAGTGGTAAACACCCCAAAAATCACAAAACTAAAAAAAAAAAGTTCTAGTGGCAACTTTTGGCCAAATTCGACAAGGTTGCGCCTCCCTAAGGCTTCGACAACCGATTTGACTGGCAATATCGAGGCTTTGACCCCAAAAATTTCTCAAATCTTTTTTTGTCACTAGTGCCTAAATGGAGTTCTAGGGTGCTCTACGTGTCCCCAAGGGTTTTTAGACCCTTTAGCACACTGTAGATTTCAAGAACTCCTCAAAGAAAATAACATTCTAAGGGGTCATAAATAATCTGAGAGTGATTCTCAAGCTTTGGTAGTCTACTTTTGGTTTAAAAATTCTTTCTAAGGATGATGTAAACTCTTATCCACCTACATTGGAAGTTGAGAATGCAAAAAAAACAAATAAAAATTAGGGTTTTGTAAGAACAAAGCCAAAATGTTGAAAAGGCACTTGATACACACTTTCCTAAACTACTAACTGTCCTTAAAACTCTATTCTACTCTTAAACTTACTCCTAATCCTACTTGCTCTAAAACGAATCAGCACGAGTGTCTCAATCACAAATGTAAACGAGGGTTTTTGAGCCTCCCCCAACTCAGAGAAGTGATTATGAGGATAATGCCTAATCTAATGTTGATACGGTGAGTGAAAATGAGGCCCAAGGAACACACGATGCAAACAATGATGCTTCTCTTAGGCTTTGTTCGTATCTCATTCCTTGACAACGGTGCCAAAAGAAGGTTTTGCGGCCACTGTTGTATATAGTGTTTGCACTTTTTAATTCCAAAAATAAGGAAGTTAACCTAACTTAGAGCGCAAACACTATCTACACCTACCACTACATTGGTGGTCTCAAGAAATGCACTGTGTGTGCATGGTAATCTCTACCATTCCTAATCAATGACCTACACTACTTGGAACACAATGAATGCTCTTTCTTGCCAATATACTATGCTTGTTAGCTCAAATGCTTAATGCACTCACCTAATGCAACATAGAATGAAGTATCTACTCCATGTGTGCACAAAGGGAGACAATGTGTGTGCTAGAGTGGATTACCAAGCATGCTTCCTATCCTACACCTACTATTATGCATAACCCAAAGAACAATAGGAGATTCAAAGAGCACAACACAAGGATTAAGCTTTTTAATTAGTAAACTTACTTGATTAGCTACTTCAAAACACATTTCACAAAGAGAAATACGCATAAAGGAGCATGTGAGAGGAAAAAAATACAAATAAATTTAAGCATTTGAGAGGATAGGGAAGCTATGGAGCTCCCTAGTGTTGAAAAACTTCTCCAATATTATCTTCATAAATTTGTGCAAATTTAATTGCTTCCTCCTAAACTTTAGGTGCACTTCTTTTCACCCGTCACTTGAAGTGTCTATCTACTCCCCGTAGAAAACCTCTTGTTTTGTGAAAGTAATCTATTCCTTGAAGCTTCATGATTATTTCTCTGTACTATGCAATGTAAGTAAGCAAAGGCCTACCCCATTGCAAAGCTTATCCCAATCTTCCCAGTTTCTTTCTAGTTCATTTTCAGGGAGGAATTCTTTCACAAAAATGTTATTGAATTGAGCCCAATCCCATGGAAATTTTCCTCATTTCTTGAGACTCATCCACTATTTATAGGCTTTTGTTCCCAATGACAGACTAGCATCGAGTGGTTGATATAACCTATGAAGGTCTTGCCATTTCTGTAGGAAGGTATAGATGGCGATACAAGTAGTTAGCAGTGACATGACCTTGATGGCTCTTAATCCCACTCAGACTGAGCCCAAATCCACAGATACGAGAATATTAGGACCCTTTCTAAAAGGAAAAAGGAATTTGCCATTGAGGGTAAGACACTATTTAGAAAAAGGGTTGTAACAGGGCCTAGGTTGAACCAAGAGGACTTTGCAAAGGCAAAAAAGGAAACTTGTGCTTTACTTGTTTGTCACTCGACCATTCTCAATGCAATTGTCCAAATAAAAAAAGAAAAAATGATGATGAAAAAGGTAAAGGCCCTGACAAGAATCATAAAGACAGGCAAATCCATGTGGTCCAAACACTTTCGATAACTGTGCCCCACATAATTTTGTAAAGTATGCGCTTTTCAAGAAATTAAAACTTTCTCAATAGCCAAGAGGTCACCAATATATCGTCTCCATGATTCATGATGAAGACAAGAAGATATGGGATACATTGGTATCCACTTTGGAAGCCGGAACACAAGGGCATAAAGAAATGTTTTTCCAAATAAGGAATATGGAGTATGGAGACTTGGTTTTGGAAGAGGAATGGTTATGGGAACTAGGACATTCTTTGAAACGTAGTTACCAACAAAACTCACTAGAATATTAAAAACAAGTTTGTTATACAAGGTGAGCACGATGTACAAAATAGTCTTTTGATATGTTCTCTTGAGTTGCAAAAGCTTGTAAATAAAAAGTCTTGTGATGTATATATGCTTTGGTGTCGGTCTGTGTTAAAGGACTTTGATGTGGAAATGAAAGATCATGTTTCCTACTTGTCTTTGTCTTCTCGCAGTGATTGTGAAATTAATTTGAAAGTCTTTCTAGATGTTTTTCCTATGATTTGTTGAAGGGTTTACCTCCTGAAAGAGGTGAAGTAGGTCATGCTATTGAATTAATTCAAGATGCAAAGCCAGTTTGTAAACCACCTTACATATTAGGACAAGGACAAAACTTAGAAGTAGACAGGTAAAGGCTTTATTAAAACTAACTACTCTCCATGGGCTTCACCAATCTTATTGGTGAAGAAGTAAGATGGTTCTATGTGACTTTGTGTTAATTATAGGGCACTATAACAACACAATCAAGAATAGGTTCCCTATGCCTAGAACATTAGAAGAAATATGGAGTTTGCACGGACCTTGTAAGGAATCATAATTTTTAGGGATTAAAGCTAATGTTGTGTAGGGTTAAGGGGACAAGGGCATTCAAGAAGCTAGTTTTGAGTAGGCTCTTTTAGCATTTTTTTAAGACATATGTAGGATGTGGAGTGAAGAGGTGACTTTCTCTCTTTAGCTTTATGAAAGTGAAGGGAGTAAAGGGGTGTGGCCACATCAGCAAAAACGTAGATCACTACGGGCCAAAATTTGATTTTTTCAAAAAAGTAATTTTTACTTATTTTTGACTTAAAAATCCCCCCCAACATATATACATATCAAAAAATCCTTTTTTGACCTTTCTTAAAACCTACAAGCACTGGAAGTCCACTTTTAAAAAAAAAAAC
The DNA here is from genome assembly GCF_014529385.1 of Adiantum capillus-veneris. Classification (NCBI taxonomy): domain Eukaryota; kingdom Viridiplantae; phylum Streptophyta; class Polypodiopsida; order Polypodiales; family Pteridaceae; genus Adiantum; species Adiantum capillus-veneris. The sequence continues at coordinate 77,814,469 of NC_140934.1, read as the reverse complement.
ATCCCCTCCAAAAAAGAAAACCTGTGTTCTCTCTTCCACCTCCCCTCTCTCTCCCTCTCTCACCTACTTTTATAAGCTGATGAATAGTGTTTTACGGCCCTATCTAGGCATATTTTTAATAATATTGATGACATATATTCATACTCAAGAGGAGCAGTTAGAACATCTTAGAAAGGTGTTCCAATTGCTTAGAAAAAATTCTTTGTATGCAAAGGAATCCAAATGTGAATTCTTTGAAAAAGAAATAAATTATGTTTGTCATATCATTTCTAGACATGGAATCAAGATGGATCCTAAAAAGCTCCAAGTCATTTTGCAATGGCCTAAACCTAAGAATCTATAAGAGTTGCAAATATTTTTAAAAAATGTATGGAATTTATTGTAGATTCATTAAAGATTATGCCAAGATAGCAGTTTCCATGACTCACCAACTCAAAGGAAAGGGAAAAATCTTTGAGTGGGGGGAAAACCAAAAGAAAAGTATGCAAAAACTAAATGTAGCATTAACCACAACTCCAATTATGTTTTATACAGAATGAATCCCAATAAAACTTTTGTGGTTGAGACAGATGCTAGCAATTTTGCTGTAGGTGCAATTCTAACACAAGAGGGTCAACCGATAGAATTTGAAAGTAAAATGGTGGAGAGGGGGAATGGGAAACACACCCAACACACACATACAATTGTCCCTATATAGCTCAGGGTATTCACACCACCCCTGCCCTCTTGAATACACCTACAAGAAGCACAGTTTCCCCCTACAAAACTTTGCCTGCACACTTTTCAACACACACATACCTCGCAAGATCACACACACACACACACACACACACACACACACACACACACACACACACACACACACACACACACACACACGCACGCACACACACAAAGTTGTGGGTCCTCCAAACACTTACAACACATGCAACACCTCTATCTCACTCTCTTTGCCAAACACTATCGATTCGGGGGGCACATGCACACATGCTACCACCACCACGAAAACACCAGAGTAGGAGAAAAGAGAGGGGAAAGGGGAAAACGACAATAAAAGGGGCAGTGAAGGCTTGATATTGCTTTGGAAAAATTGCTTACAACATCCAAGGTGCCTCCTCTTGGATTCACACGTCTGACCCTCTGTCCCAAAAGCCCCCTAAAATGAGAAAAAACCCTCTTTTATAGAGGCGCCCTTACCATTTTGTTTATCTCTCCCCTCATTGGCCCATTTGTTCATCCAATTCAAAAAATTTGGGAGGGAGATGCTCGTCTCTCTCTCTCTCTCTCACACACACACACACACACACACACACACACACACACACACACACACACACACACACACACACACACACACACACACACACACACACACACACACACACACACACACACACACACACACATTTGGACTTTCAACCCCCAAGCACTAGCGCTAGTGCTAGTGCTCCACGGGGCCTTTTTATCTCCAATAAAATTAAAAGGGGGAGGCCAATGGGCCCCCCCATCATGTGAACACTGCCCAATGGGGCACGCCATGACCGCCAACAAATGCCTCCAAACCTCCAAGGGCCACCCGCGCTGGCCGCGTGCAACTTCCACATGCCACTAGAGAAGCGCCACTAGTAGGGGGAGGGAAGGAGGCCATAGCCCTCCTCTCTCTCTTTAGACACTCCAAGTGAAGTTCCTCTTGCACTATATATACTCTGGCTTCTTGGACAACGACTTCACATATGGGTTTAATCCCTATGCCACGTGGCGGCCCTTCAGAAGTTTGCACCCTCAAGGGGCCTCAATGGCTCCAAAATTGTCACAAAATAAAATTTCCTTGCATTTCTACTTTGACTCTCAACCATCTACTAATCCCTTATCTGATAAGCCCTCTGTAAAAACTAGAGCACTCTCCATGCTATGGAATTTGAATGAGACCCCCAACTCTGCATTTTGGCACCATCATACCCTCAAATGTGGAGAGACCGAAAAATGGGAAAAAACACATGATTCCCCACCAACGCTGCCATCCACCAACTTCAAATTGCCATATCTTCTTGCTCATGACTTTGATCGATGCTCTGTCACTTCCGACTAGCTCCAGTGGTACGCTTACCGAGGCCTTCAAAATGGTACAGAATTGCACCTGCACCCCGACAAATATTCAATTGTCCACATCTTGGCCATCTGGACTCTGATTGCCAATTTGAAAAGACTGACATGCTACATAAATTGAGCACTTTAGACATATCAACTCCCTAAGCTCTGTTCATCCCGCTGCACCCATCCAATTAGATGAGAATTTGCAAAGCACCCTTTTGTTCAAACTGCCATAGCAAGAGTTATATATCTCCGATTGTTAGACCATTTGGACTGACGTGTAGACACCTATAGACACCCATGGCCTTAATTTTTTCCCTTTCTAGCTTGGAATCACTTGAGCTGCACCATCATTGCCCAACTCCCTTATTGAACATTTATGTTCAACCACAAGAGATGCTTATTGAACTTGAAAAGTGAAAAACTTGAGAATGCTTTGAGCAAACATAGAAAAACACTACCATATGTACAAAGGATTATTTTGGTTGTCTACAACTCTTGCCTAGGTGGGTTGTCCAACCCACTCAACTATCACTTGATGCACAACAGGCACCAACTTCCTTTCAAAGTACAGCTTGATATGCACACCATTTACCCTGTGTTTGAGATGTCTACCGTTCAACCTCATCAACTAGTAACCACCATTAGGATGCGCTTTGTATGGCCCCATACACTTCTTCTTGAACTTAGTTTGAAAGGTGAAATTGAGATAACTCTTGTACATCACTAGATCACCCTTCTCCATTTGTTTCTCTAGAAAATGCTGATTGAAGTTCACGATCCTTTTCTCTCACTGCTTCACATAAAAGTTTGTTGTAGCCTCCCTGCCCATCTTCAAAGATTCAAGGCAAGTGATCCTATTTTGCAAAACATCGTGGTGAGATTTATCAAAACACCACATGCCCTTCAATGCCGCCAATTGTACATGCATAGGTAACAATGCCTCTTTACCATAAACCAATCATATGGGGTGAAGTTGGTAGAAACTTTATATGAATTCCTATAAGCCCACAAGCACTTTTCAAGATTAGCCTCCCCTTCTTCTATTTTCTTGTACACATACTTGATAAGCATTTTGACAATCTACTTATTAGCACTTTCAACCAAACCATTGCACTATGGATGATATGGTGAAGAAAACCTTTGTTGAATACCCAATTTTTCCACTAATACACGTACCAGTTTACTTCGAAAACCTTGACCTTGATAAAAATTATCATTTAAAGCACTCCAAACCGACAACAGATACAATAAAAAACAAACTAAGCCACTGTATGAGCCTTTACCTCCCATACCACCTTTGCCTCAACCCACCTGGTGAGATAGTCACTGGCCACCACTATGTACTTCTTACAGCTTGCGGACTTGGGTAATGGACATATAGCATCCAAACCCCACTTCTCAAAAGCATTTTGAGCTATGATAGTCCCTTGTGACTTGGCCACCATCCATCTCTCTCCCATGGTTTGACACTCATGGCATTGACGGACGCAAAGCGGACCCCGAACCCCGACGGCCTCTAAATTTCCGGGGGCCGAATGGCGCGCCTCGAGCCTACCACGGTAAAGTGAATAGGGGGCACCACCTAACTTTGAGCGGCTAGGAAGCAAACCACGATGATATGAACACCGCAAACTTACACACCGAGAGAGAGAGAGAGAGAGAGAGAGAGAGAGAGAGAGAGAGAGAGAGAGAGAGAGAGAGAGAGAGAGAGAGAGAGAGAGAGAAATTTGCAAATGATGAAAACCCTCAGGGGTGTGAGGGTGAATGATTTTTGCAATATTTACAAAGTGGCATGCCGTGGTGGTAGAGTGGTAGGGAGAGGAGGTGGTGCAACCTACTTGGTGCGTTCTCTAAGACGACTCAATGATTGTGAATACTTACTACCAAGAGCGTGTATACATGTGTGCATCGACCATTGGAGTCGAGAGATGGATGTGGTTCCCTTCGCATGGTGCAATTCCCAAGGCAAACCCAACACACAAGCCCCCTCCCCATGATGGTGATAGTGTCAATCCTTCCCACTACACTCTACCAAATGCTTGGCTCCTCATGAATTGCCCCCCCGCCGATAGTGACCTCTCAGTGCCAATTTATAGGTGTTGGCTGCTTGGATTATGGTAATCCCAGTGTGGTTAGGGTAAGCTTAATCGGGGAGACAAAGCAAGTGGTGGGCCCGGTGTGGTTGACCCTTGCTTTGTTTTGGGAGGTTTTTAAAAGATGGGAATCTCTAGGTGGGCCTTTGTGACCATCACCTAGAGAGAGGATATTTACAAAAAAATGGGAATTTACAATGGCTTGGGTGAAAAATGAAGATAATGATGAAAATAACCTATAAATTACTGGAATGGCGTTGTGGTTGTGTGTTGCTCGAATGGTGTGCTGTCGGTGCGTTGATGTCGAGCGTACTTCTTTTCAGGGTCGGCCGGGGCATGCCTTTGGCACATTTTCTCTTTTTGTTGTTGGCGGCGCGTGCTTTGGATCCTTCTTCTTTTTTGTCGATGTCGTAGTCGTAAACCTTTGGGTTTTTTGTATTTGTGGTGCGGTGCGTATATGCGTGTGTGTGTATGTATTGGTGCATGAGGGCGGATGTGTGTGTATGTGCGAGTGCGCACGCGTGCGTGTATGTGTGTGTATTTGTATATGTATGTGTGTGTGCGTAAGCGTGCATGGAAAAGGGGGCTTAATATTATTATGTAATTAATATATACATTGTTTTCTATGTTGGTTGACGGCCGGCTGCCTGCTATGCTACGCGAGGCGGATGGGGGGGGGGGGGAAGATGGGGTCAGAGAGAGAGTGTGGGTGTGGGCGGTGTGTGTGAGTGTGTGTATTGTGTGTGTGGAGAGAGATTCGGTCTGCTGCGGCTTGAGTGCCCGAGAGGAAGAGAGAGAGAGAGAGAGCTGCTGTGGGTTCGTGCACAGCGCCAGAGGGGGAGAGGGCGGGGTGAGATGGAGTGTGTGTGTGTGTAAAGAGAGAGAGAGAGAGAGAGAGGGAGGTTCTACGCCTACTGCCCGTGAGAAGGAGAGAGAGAGAGATTGGTCTGCGCGGCCTGAGCGCCCGAGAGGGAGATAGAGAGAGCATTTGGGTTGAGAGAAGGAGAGAGATATGGGGTGAGGGAGAGGGAGGGATAGGGTGTGTGGATAATAGAGAGAGAGAGAGAGAGAGAGAGAGAGAGAGAGAGAGAGAACGAGAGAGAGAGTGAGGGAGAGAGAGAAGGAGTGAGGTCCGCGCCTTGTGGGCCGCCGGACAAGAGAGTGAGGGAAGGGGGGGGGGGGTTTGGCAATGGAGTGGGGTAGGGGGAATGTGTGGGTGAGAGAGAGAGGGAATAGTATCTACTGTCTTGCATGGTAGCTTAAGGATGAGAGGAGGGGAGCAAGTCAATGGGTGGGAGTGAGGGAATATATTAGCGGGCCAAGGGAGGAGGGAATGAGGCCGAGGGGAGGGTGAGGCAAGCGGGTGGGGAAGAGGGGGGAGGGGTTGGGGAAAGAATATTAGTGGGCCAAGGTAGGGGGTAATGAGAGTGGAGGGGGGGGGGGATTTCCATGTGGCTTACACAGAGGGAGCACGAGAGAGGGGTAGGGGGGTGAGTGCTCAAAGTTTGCGCTTGACCCGGGGGGGGGGGGGGGTTGGTAAATTTGGGAGAGGATATTAGAGAGAGGTGTGTAGGGAAAATGAGAGAATGAGAGAGAGAGAGAGAGAGAGAGAGAGAGAGAGAGAGAGAGAGAGAGAGGGTGTTATTTCATCCAATGCCCGTCGGGCGGGGAGGGGGGAGAAATAGGCTACGAGAGGGGTGTGAGAAAGGGTATCTGAAACCAAGGGTGGCCGGCTAGGCTGGGGTATTGACCAACGGGATTGAGGGTGATAAGATCGGAAAATCAAAAGGGGGGGGGGTGTGTCATGCCCGTAGGGGTGTTGGGAGGATTGACCAGGCAATGCCGAGCCCTCCAACAGTGTTGCCGAGGCTTCAACAGAGGAAAATAAGTTTTTTTTTTCTTTTTCTTTGATTTTCAAAAGTCGGCTATCATTAGCCCTCTCCCTTTGGCTAGAGACATTCATGCTTCTAGCCCTTCTTTTGCTTCTTCAACTGTAGAGTTAGAGGGTTCTCCCTCCTCTGGAATGTTTAGCACGAATTCTGGGTCAAACCTAAGAAAATACCTTTTTAGTCTCCTTCCATTGACCCTAGTCTTGTGAATTCTCGCATCTGCTTCCATCAGCTTATAGCTGCCGTTGTTATAGTGTTTCTTGATGATGAATGGCCCTTCCCATCTGGGTTGAAATTTCTTATCCTTCCTAGTGTCAAATCTGTTGTCGTATCGCAGTACTAACATGCCTTTTTCCAGTCCCTTTTCTTTAAGCCGTTGATTGAAAGTGAGCCGGCATCGTGTTGGGGTATAGGCGCCTGTGCCTTGCCCGGCCGCCCAGAGTCTGGGCGCCCACTGACTTGTATACCTTATACATAGCATAAGTGTATAGGTGGCTGCTCACTCTTTGAGTCTCCCCACCCATATCTGTGTGTCGTGTGTCTCCTTCTCTCTCTCTCACTCTCTGTCTGTGGTGCTCCCCGATCCCCTTCAATTGGTATCAGAGCTCTGGTGACCACGGAGAGCACGACGGCTTTGAGAGCTTCGAGGCGATAGCTCGCTCGCTCTCAACGGTAGAGAGATTAAGAAAGCTTGGAAGCTTTGTGAGAATGCAATGGGAGCTTGTGAGCTCATTTGAGAGTGATGTATGCTCTTGTGGAAGCTCAGTAAGGAGTGTGGAAGATTGTGTGTAAGTGAAGGTGCTGCCCTAAAACTGTGTGCGCAGCAGCACTGTTTTTAGATTCGTTTTTCTCCTTGTAGAATGCAGATCTGAGAATTCTGTCCATTAGCCCAGCCGTTCCGGCGTGGTCTACAACTTTGCAGAAGAAACTTTTTGCAAATTCCTCACCGTTTTGCTGATATTCAGCTCAGACTGATTGTATACAGAAATTCCAGATTTTCTGTTGTTGCATTGTGTGCGAGTTTGATGCACTTTTGGAAGCATGGGAGATGCTTGAAGTTGAGTGCATAAATTCTGAGCTGAAGATGCAATTGCAGCTTGTGTTAAGCTTGTGGTTTGAGGGTTTTTTGGTAGACTTGGGCAACGAAGTACGGAGGCGTTTACACACCACCGAGGCGGTCTCTTGAGAGATGCAATTTTTTGGAGCACACATGTGGAGCTTCTTTCACTGGTTTTCACAGGATACTTTGGTAGTGATTTTGTGCTTGGATTCATGGTCTTTGCGGATGGTTTGCATATGCTTATGGCGCATGGTTGATGCCCATTATACATGCATTTTGGCGAGCACTTTCAAGTGCCGGTAAGCTCTCTTGAGAGCATTGTTTTCACATTGATCAAGTTTCCGGATTGCAAATCTTTTGGCGTTTGCTTATTTGCAGTCACTCCATTGATGTACGTTGAGTGCGGATTGCCATTGTATGTGAAAATGTGGAGCCATTTTGGCATTTCTACTCATTGGCATTGAGTAGTGTTATGGTTTATGGTAGAGATTGTACTTGAGTTTTTGCTCAGTTTTCAGGGGAAATTCTGTCCGATTTTTCCCGGATTCTCGCCATAGTTTGTGATCGAGTGTTTACTCTCACTTTGACAGGTTTTGTCGGTTTGGACACAGTTTTGTGTTTTTGTATCCACTCTCGCAAGAGTAATGAGTTGTGTATCTTTCTTTGCTTGAGACAGTGGTTTGCTCTCGGGTGGGAGAGTCTTGTGATCTTGAGCATTGTTTGCCATAGTTTTGCAGAGATTATGCATGTATGTTGAGTGTAGTTTGATGCGCATTGATTGCTCATTGTATTGAGCTTGCAGGACAATGGTTATTTTGTGTTGATAGCCATTGTGCGTCGAAACTCTCGCGAAATTTTCCCAGGAGTTTTATGCGTATCATTTATGCGATCTAGGTAGAGATTGCAAGTTGCACTCAGCATTTGCGTGCGGTGTTCTCTGCAGGTGGGAGATTTGTGCGTGTGTATGCATCGATACCGCACAGTGTGGGCTTGGTGATTAGCTCACAGATTGCAGTGTGATACTAGAGCATGAGAGGCTTGTATTGACATTGCGGGAGCTCTATTGTGGAGTGTGTCTCACAGGTTTTACATTGTGTTTCTGGCCATATTTGTAGACAATTTCCAGGTGTTGTTGGTGAGGTGGTTTTGCTTTCTAGTTTGCTACATTGTGCTCATGGCAGAGACAGGTGATCGATCAGATTGTGACCTCTCACAGATGCGCATGTTTGATGGGTCAGACTTTGCGGCATGGAGAGAGTGTATGTTTGATGCATTGACACAGCGAGGGTTGCAACGACCATTGAGTGGTGATGCAGGTAGACCTTCAAACATGTCTGACGATCTGTGGTAGGAGCTAGAGGAGATGGCACTATCTACGCTCTCTTTGCACCTTGCGGAATCTGTATATGCTCTTGTTATGTATGAGACTACTTCGAGAGCACTTTGGCGCAGATTACATGATATGTATGATAGATCTGAGTCATCACGAACTCGTGTGAGACATGTACATTCACGAGCACGGCGACAGGTGACATGTTGGTATTGTCGTCATTCTGGACACATTAGACGACGTTGTTTTCGTAGTATGCGACATCGTAGGAGACATGGCAGTCTCAGAGATGTATGTAGTGATGCCATGGACTCAGTTGCTTTGACAGTTGAGGCACATGTAGTGTCGGAGTATACTAGTGACGGGGATGTCACTTTTACCTCGAGCTATGCACAAGATGCTATACATGTGGATAGTGCACTCCCTTCGCAGTGGTTGCTAGACGCAGATGCTATGTTTCATGTCACGCCGCATCGTGCATGGTTTTGTAGCTATTCTAGCGGGATGCTTGGCAGTGTACGTTTGACCGATGGATCGGTGCATGCAATAGCAGGTGCAAGAGATGTGAGACTGTCATTACTGAGTGGTGCATCTTACTTGTTACGACATGTGCGCTATGTACCAGATTTGACAGTGAGTTTGATCTCGATTGGTCAGCTTAGAGATTGTGGATGTCAGATTTCGCTACGAGAGCGAGATTTTGTGATGCATTTGGATTCGCTAGTGATTGCGAGAGGTGCCAGGAGTGGTACAGGTTACCCATTGCATGTGGATCACACGAGAGACAGTGTTGTCTATGTGATCATGCAGCCAGGTAGACAGCGAGAGAGTAGGTGAGTCTCTTTTGCTCATGGGTTGCAGGGTACTTTGCATGGAGTGCAGAGTAGTGAGCTCGTTGTGCACACAGTTGGGGCACGACTTGAGCAGTCACATAGAGAGGTGACAGAGTCAGACATGCATGCTTTGCTAGTGACTGAGCAAAGCAGAGAGTCAGTTGTGCGAGATACTTCTATGTAGGATAGATAGGTAGAGCGGTCTTGCTCTAGTGAGTCACAACAGGAGGACGTTGTGCAAGAGTCTATGCATACGGAGTTAGAGCATGAGAGCTCTAGTGAGTCACAGCAGATTGAGTGGTCATGTTTGCAGTGGATGATTGCAGAGGAGGCTGAGATGTCAGCGATTATGCAGTCATTCCTTTCTATGCTCGACAGTGAGCATGGGGATATAGTTGTGCAAGATATGTCTTCCAGCAGACACCTAGAGCAGCTGGTTTGCTCTGAGGTTGCACGACAGGTTGATGCGTCTTTTGCGGACAGTCAGGAGATGCATGTGGCTGACACGCCTTGTCAGTCACAGATGCCTATTGCCAGGGATATATATGTTGATGCATGCTCCGTAGAGCTAGCAGGGCCCGCTAGCATTGCATCGGCATTCGGTGGTCTCATGTATGAGATGTTGATCTTGAAACCGGATATCGCAGCTGCAGTAAGAGCATTTGCAGTTGGGGTTGCCAGTCGTTTGTTGACTGATGATGGCATAGTGCACGAGGGAGATATGCAGGTATTGCGTACATACTTGCAGTACGTGTGAGGTACATCTGGTGGTGTATGGACTTACACGGGAGGAGGACAACCGGATGCACATGATCACAGCCAGCCAGTGGGCATCAGTTGAGAGCGGTTTTCTCTCGCCTTTTGTAGTCTTTAGACTAGGTTCCCTTGCTTAAAGGCACAGTCGCCTTTAAGTGGGAGGTTGTTGGGGTATAGGCGCCTGTGCCTTGCCCGGCCGCCCAGAGTCTGGGCGCCCACTGACTTGTATACCTTATACATAGCATAAGTGTATAGGGGGCTGCTCACTCTTTGAGTCTCTCCACCCATATCTGTGTGTCGTGTGTCTCCTTCTCTCTCTCTCACTCTCCGTCTGTGGTGCTCCCCGATCCCCTTCACGTCGTTCTACCTGTGCTGCATAGTGATTGATTGCTTCTTTCGTATCCAGTTGGAGTCTCTCCATATCCAAGATGTGGTTTTGGAGGTTTACAATCGGACGATGTGTCTGACTAGCCAAAACTCGTAAGCTGGCTATTTGTACCTCAATGGGTAGAATTTCCTCCTTCCCATAAACTAGATGGAAAGGGGTGAAACCTAGTGATGTTCCGAACGTTGTTCTGTAGGCCCAAAGAGCTGCCATGAGATGTTTATCCCAGTCCCCTGTGTGGTTGTTCACCTGTTTTGTGATGATTTTGCAAATCATTCCATTTACCTTCTCTACCAGACCATTGCATTGTGGATAGTACGGTGTGGAATGTCGAAGTGTGATGCCTAACTTCTTCATCAGTTCTCCCACCAAATCCCCTCTGAATCCTGGTCCTCTATCTGATATTATCTCAAGAGGAGTGCCAAAACGGCAAACGATATGCTCAAAAATGAACTTTGCCACCTCTTGGGCTGTAATGCGGGTAGTGGCCGTTGCTTCTGCCCATCGAGTCATGTAGTCTACACCCACTATGATATACAGTTTACCTGATTGGGCCCTTTGTAAAGGACCGATTGCATCTATTCCCCATTTCTCAAAAGGACCATATGAGATGATAGGGGTTTGTGGCTCGTAGGTTAACGTGCGATCACTGGCCACTTGACAAGCCTTGCATGTTTTACACCAATGGTGTACATCCCTGTTCAAACTAGGCCAAAAGTATCCTGCCTGTAGATTCTTCCCACTGGTGATATCTAGAGCAAAATGACCGCCGCAGACGCCGTCATGGCAACTTGAAATTACCTTTGTGATTTCATTGGAGGTTGGCACCCACCTGAGAATTTGATCTTTGCCCTTACAATACAAGTGGTCGTCAATAAGGCGGTACCTAGTAGCCTTCCTTAACAGCCACTGTTTTTGGCCTTTGGTGTGTCCTGCTGGACATTCTCCTGTATCTAGAAAACTGATGACATCAGGCATAACATCACTACCTTGGAAGAGGGGTACTATGGGAACGTCTTGTATTCTTTCTTTAGCTAGGGCATCTGCCTCTTGATTTTCTGCTCTGGGGACATGGAATAGTTTCACTGCTTCAAACTTCTTTAGAAGGTCCTTAACTTGGCGAAGTTGACCAAGTAAAACCTGATTTTTACAATCCCAGGTGCCATTTATCTGCCTTATCAAAAGCAAAGCGTCGTCGAACACATTTAGGCACTGAATTCTTTGTGAAATACATTGTTCCAACCCAAGAATTAGGGCTGCATATTCTGCTTCATTGTTGGAGTGGGAGTGTAATAACTGCCCCATGGAGAATACTCTTTCTTGCCGTTCATTGAAAATGACCATGCCTGCTGCAGACTGATCCATTGTTCTCTTGTATGCTTCGTAAAAGAAAAGAGAGTGAGATATCTCTAGCCTAGGACTTTGTATCGTTGGTGTTTCTTCCTTTGATTCCGTGTTGACCTTCAACTTCTTCTCATAATGGCGATGAGTGAGAATTCCTGCTAAACTAGCCCTGGTGGAGTTTTCTACTTGCATGGTGTAGTCAAACTCTTGTAGTCTAATTAACCACTTTGAGATCCTAGATGAGACATCCATGTGTCGCATTACATATGGGAAAACCTCCTCCATTGTCAGGATTACAAAGGGTCTAGGCAGGAGATAGGAGCGGAACTTTGTGGTAGCAAACATTAGTGCCAAAACCATGTGTTCTACTTCGGTAAATCTTTTTTCTGACGGGGTCATGACACGACTAGAGAAGTAAATAGGGCGCATGAAAGAAGTTTTGGGGTCCTTTTGCATTAGCACTGCTCCGAGTGTATCACTTACCACACTAGGGTACACATAAAATGGCTCGTCCCACTTAGGAGGTGAAATAGTGGGAAGCTTAGCTAGGATTTGCTTCACCTGAATAAACTGTTGCTCATTCTCTTCACTCCATGTGAAGACATCCCTCTGGGTGAGTTGTTGTAGGGAAAGGACCACTTGAGATAGAAGGTGAATGAACCTGCTTAAGTATCTTACCTTCTGAAGGAAAGAAACCAGTTGCTTGGCGGTGGTGGATGGCGATAAAGATACTAGGGCCTGAATCTTGCTAGGGTCAGCCTCGATTCCTTTTGCTGAAATTACATGACCAAGGAGAGTGACTTTGCTCTCACCAATGTGACACTTGTCCTCATTGAGTTGGCCACCCAAGGTTTGTAGCCTGGTTAAGCCATCATAGGCTTTGCTTAAATGAAGGGCTCGTGAGCTATAAATGCAAAAATCATCTATGAAAACCCATATTGATGTTCTAAATTAGGGTTGGAAAACAAAAGTCACATAGCGTTGAAACGTGGCCGGGCCGTTAGTGAGGCCAAACGGAATCACTCTATAGGCAAAACATCCCCAAGGTGTGATGAAGGTTGTCTTCTTCTGATCCTCCTCTGCAATGCTAATCTAGAAGTATCCTGAGTAGCCATCGCATACTGTGTATCTCTCGTGACCTGCCACTTCATTGAGTATTTCATCCTGGAATGGGAGGGGAAAGTGGTCCCTCTTCGTGGCTGCATTGAGAGGTTTATAATCCACATAGACTCTCCACTTACCATTTTTTTTTGGTGTGACTACCACTGGGGAGACCCATTCTGAGTCTTCGACAGGGTAGATGAAACCTGCTTGTAGCAAACTTCTCACTTCTTTAAGCAATGCCTCTTGTTGGATTACTCCAAGTCTTCTGAGCTTTTGTACTACGGGTTTACTGCCTTCCTTGAGGTTTATGTGGTGTTGTACTACTGTAATTCCTGTGATCTTATCATAGCCATCAATGAACAAAGTAGTGAAGTTACCTAGCATGGAGACATACTCCTTTCTTTTTTCATTGGTTAACTCATTTGAGAGAATTTTTTGTAGCTTACCTACATCGTCCAAGGACTGCATACCTGATGATCTCTCTTCGTTTGTCAAGTTTGTTTCACATTGTGTTAATCTGTTTGGGTCTTTAAGAATGACCCCCATCACTTCGATGCTACTGTCACTTCCGTCGGTGGTGGTCGTTTCTTCTCCTGAGTTAGACGAGTAGTCGTTGGTGGACTCATCTTCTGAAGCCTCCAAGATCATGTTGCACTGATTTCCAGTCCTCATGTCGTAGAATATGGACTTCCCTTTAGCATCCTTCATTTGGATCATCCCAGTGCTCCAGTCTTCTTTAGCTTCCATAGCCATAAGCCAAGGCCTCCCAAGAATGATGGGGTAGCCCTCCCCTTTGTGTGGCATGACAAAGATGTCTATCTCCACTTCTGTATTGAATGCTTTTACTTTGACCGCAGGGAACCGGCCTACTTACCTCTAGACCTAGATGGTGCATCATCTTTTCACTCATGACGCATATTTGCGCGCCACCATCTATGTAGACGTTTGAAATTTGTTGCCCCTTGATGTGAGCGTCCATGGTTGGCAGGATGTCGTCGAGATCCCTCCCAGAGATAGCCCCAGCTATCCTGGGCCTTGATTTCCTGCTACTTACCATTTTCGTCCATTGCCTCCTCATTCTGGGTGCAAGGTGGAGTAATTGGGGCCAAGTTATCTTCGGGCCCTGCATTATTAACACATCCTGAACTAAGTCATAGGGTTTTGCACACTCACCTAGTGAGAAGTCCACGATGTCTATCTTCCGCTGCGGTTTAGCTGCTTGCTTGATAGACTCAGCTTTTCCTTTTATCTTCTCTTCTCTTTGAGATGCCTCCTCGTGCCTTGCACGTTTAACTCCCATAGCATCCACTTCTTCTACCTTTGCTTTTACTTTGTGCTTCTCTCGAGCCGATTCTTCTACCTTCGCCTTCCCTTTAACCTCCAAGCTAATAACACTCACCGCTTGGTTCACAGCAGGTGGTGGGGGTAGTGGTGGAATGACAGGTTGGGATGGTGGTTGCTGTTGTACAGGTGGTCGAAGGATTTGGACTGGTGGGATTGGTCCTGGTTGCCTAGGTGGTGGTGGTCTTGCTCTTGGTGGAGAGATCTGATTCTGTCTCTCCCCTCTATTGAAATTCTGCCTCCTCGGGTGTGAGCAGTAGTACATTCCATGGCCATCTTCCCGACAGTTGTAACAGTGGTACTCTGGGTTCTACCTTTATTGTCCCTTTCCTTGTTCTGGGTTTCTGCCAGATGCATGCCCTTGCTGCACCAAATGCACAGATAAACTCTCTAGTTGGGTGGTGATGCGACTCAGCAGGTCTTGCTGCTCTTCTGATGCCTCTTGCGGTTGGACTCTATGATTGGCTGTTGCAGCCACTGGGATTGGTCGGGCCGAGCTTGTTTCCTCTGACTCGTTTACTCTTGCTTGCATGCGCAGCTTCTTGTCTTTAAGGCGGGCTACTTCGACTGCAAAATCATATGTTGAGGGAAACCTTGCCTTCACCTTCTCTCTAAGCGGCGACCATAGACCATCAATGAAACGGTCCTTCTTTAGGAAATTAGGTGCTCCTTCACCTTCCTCCAGTGAGGCAACCCATCTCTCCCATAAGTCCACAAATTTGGACTCGTAGGTGGCATACTCCAGCAAGCCTCCCTGCTTTAATTCTGTCAGTATTAGCTTCTCCGAGGTTGTGCCTCCACCAAACCTCTTTACAAAAGCCGCCCTTAACACATCCCATGCATTCTTGGTAGCCTGGGGCAATGCATTATACCAGGACTTGGCCTCTACTTTCATTAGTAGAGGAAAAATTCTAAGTCGTGAAACGTCGTCATCTTTGTTGGAGATGACACAAGCAATGTCGAAATCATCCAAAAAGTCGGTGGTGAGATCCTCTCCCTTCTTTCCACTAAACGTAGGGAAAGAAACACTTGCCATGGTGGTGACTCAGAAAATTACAAACCCTTTTTTTTAAAAAACATTACATTAACAGTAGCAGCTCATAGCGGATTTTTACAGGGATGGGTGGATAGGTTAAAACAAGATAAAGTTAGAGACATTAAAGGAATGATGGTAATCTAATATGGGGAGAATGATAGGGTTCGGGGAATTGAGGATTTCTCCTAGTACCGCCGCGTTAACCCTCACGGCTCACGGACACCCTATTACCTACGACGGACGTTGTAACTTACAACGGACATTGTATTATTTATTTGGTAGAGTCAGGTACCGGGCTTGTCGGTCCAATAGGAAAAGGGTAAGAGTGATCGCCGATGAGAGGCGCACTCTAACTGGAACATTCAAGGGATTAGTTGGCTAAGCATGGGCACCCAAGTGTGAATGGGGTGAGCTCATATAAAAGTCAACTAAACCTAAAATTCACTCATTCTCTCATTTGTGCAATAGAAGAGTGCTCTTGCTCCATCTCCATCTCCATCTTCTTCTTCTTCACCTCTTTGTGTGTGTGTGTGTGTGTGTGTGTGTGTGTGTGTGTGTGTGTGTGTGAGAGAGAGAGAGAGAGAGAGAGAGAGAGAGAGAGAGAGAGAGAGAGAGAGTGGGCGATCGAGCATTACGAAGGCACGACGGCGGTGAAGCGGTTGAGCGCGGCGTAGCGGCGTCTCCTTCTTCTTCGCGGCGAGGAATCCTCCACGAAGCAAGCGTAGAGCGGTGAGTGACACACCATCGCCTTCTTTGAGCTTACTAGTTTAGGCTTGTTGTGTGCTTGGAGCCATTTGTGGCTCGCACACGGTGTATCGGCAAGTTCCTTGCATTGACACGTGCGATATACGCACACATTTTTGGCGCCGTTTCCGGGGAGTGCCATACATGAAGCTCGAGTAGCACTCTGTGCTTCTCCGTGGTGCAATTTCTATTGTAGGAAAGGTAAGGAAGGAGTGTGTGTGTGTTGAGAAGAGGGATTTGTTGTTATATTGTGTGTTTTTTTTATTAATGGAGTTTTCAAAGGTTCTGTGTTTATTCTTTGTGTATTAAGGTAGTTAGTTTTCTTTGTTAATAGAGATTTCAAAGGTTCTGTGTTTATTCTCTGTGTATTAAGGTAGTTAGTTTTCTGTGTACAATAAGTAGGAAGTAGATTAGTGAGAGTTAATAGAGTGTGTTAGTGTGTAAGAGTAGGTGTATAAGTTAGAAGTAGGTAGAGAGTGTGTGTGTGTGCTCTCGCGCAAGCCGTGGCAGCCTTATCCTTAAAAAAAATAAAAAATAAAAAAAAGAATTAGAAAAATAAAATTGAAAAAAAATAAAATTTTAAAGGTAGGACCGGGATCGGGAATACCAGACCCAAGCCTAGACCCAAGCCCAAGCTCATGCTCAGGCCTAGGCCTCAGTCGCCTTTAAAAAAAACGAATTTTAGCTTCACACGTAGCTAAAACTTGATTTTTGAGGACCAACGGAACGTCAGATGCCCGAAAATTGTGCTGTAAAGCACACAACGACCCTTTAAGTGATACGCTCGTTTTGAGCTATCACACACTTCAATAAAAAAAATCAAACATTAAAAAAACATCAAAAACAAGAAAAAATCAAGTAGAAAACGGGGTGCAAAACACCCACAAAACACCCACAAAACAAAGCAAGTAACCTTTGAGGGTACTTGCCGACACTTGTAGGGCACCCAAAGCAGATGTATCTACGCTCTGGTTGTGTGCTAGAGTCCGAACAACTAGCTAGTGCTTCGATTTACGGGGGTACTCACTATCCTTCCACGCTAGGGTCTACGTCCTCGGCGGGGACCCAAGGTAGTGCAGCCCAAGACCCAAATATAGCGGCTAGCGACTCTTCCTCTGACTACGATATTATGGAAGAGCATCTTACACAAAGCCCCGGGGGAACAAACGAAACCGTACCTAGCTGGGCCCAACAACCTGGAACTAGTGTTTTTAGCCGTTTGATGGAAACTTTTAATAGAGCTACGTGCTCTGAACCTACGGCTAGAAGGGGGTGGGGAAGTAGAATCACCATTCACATCTCCTGTAGACCCCACACTCCCTCAGAGTGTCCATGTGGACATTCCACCTACCTCATTTAATGAGGGCCCTACCGAGCTACCACCTTTAAGCAATGCCTCTTGTTGGATTACTCCAAATGTTCTGAGCTTTTGTACTACGGGTTTACTGCCTTCCTTGAGCTTTATGTGGTGTTGTACTACTGTAATTCCTGTGATCTTATCATAGCCATCAATGAACAAAGTAGTGAAGCTACCTAGCATGGAGACATACTCCTTCCTTTCTTCATTGGTTAACTCATTTGAGAGCATTTTTTGTAGCTTACCTGCATCCTCCAAGGACTGCATACCTGATGATCTCTCTTGGTTTGTCAAGGTTGTTTCACATTGTGTTAATCTGTTTGGGTCTTTAAGAATGACCCCCATCACTTCGATGCTGCTGTCACTTCCGTCGGTGGTTGTCGTCTCTTCTCTTGAGGTAGACAAGTAGTTGTTGGTGGACTCAACTTCTGAAGCCATGGTGGTGACTTTGGAAATTACAAACCCTTTTTTTTTAAAAACATTACATTAACAGTAGCGGCTCATAGCGGCTTTTTACAGGGGTGGGTGGATAGGTTAAAACAAGATAAAGTTAGAGACATTAAAGGAATGATGGTAATCTAATATGGGGAGAATGATAGGGTTCGGGGAATCGAGGATTTCTCCTAGTACCGCCGTGTTAACCCTCACGGCTCACGGACACCCTATTACCTATGACGGACGTTGTAACCTACGGCGGACATTGTATTATTTATTTGGTAGAGTCAGGTACTGGGCTTGTCGGTCTAATAGGAAAAGGGTAAGAGTGATCGCCGATGAGAGGCGCACTCTAACTGGAACATTCAAGGGATTAGTTGGCTAAGCATGGGCGCCCAAGTGTGAATGGGATGAGCTCATATAAAAGTCAACTAAACCTAAAATTCACTCATTCTCTCATTTGTGCAATAGAAGAGTGCTCTTGCTCCATCTCCATCTCCATCTCCATCTTCTTCTTCTTCACCTCTTTGTGTGTGTGTGTATGTGAGAGAGAGAGAGAGAGAGAGAGAGAGAGAGAGAGAGAGAGAGAGAGAGAGAGAGAGTTTGGGCGATCGAGCATTACGAAGGCACGATGGCGGTGAAGCGGTTGAGCGCGGTGTAGCGGCGTCTCCTTCTTCTTCGCGGCGAGGAATCCTCCACGAAGCAAGCGTAGAGCGGTGAGTGACACACCATCGTCTTCTTTGAGCTTATTAGTTTAGGCTTGTTGTGTGCTTGGAGCCATTTTATGCTCGTACACGGTGTATCGGCAAGTTCCTTGCATTGACACATGCGATATACGCGCACATTTTTGGCGCCGCTGCCGGGGAGTGCCATACATGAAGCTCGAGTAGCACTGTGTGCTTCTCCGTGGTGCAATTTCTATTGTAGAAAAGGTAAGGAAGGAGTGTGTGTGTGTTGAGAAGAGGGATTTGGTGTTATACTGTGTGTTTTTTTATTAATGGAGTTTTCAAAGGTTCTGTGTTTATTCTCTGTGTATTAAGCTAGTTAGTTTTCTTTGTTAATAGAGATTTCAAAGGTTCTATGTTTATTCTCTTTGTATTAAGGTAGTTAGTTTTCTGTGTATAGTAAGTAGGAAGAAGATTAGTGAGAGTTAATAGAGTGTGTTAGTGTGTAAGAGTAGGTGTATTAGTTAGAAGTAGGTAGAGAGAGTGTGTGTGTGCTCTCGCGCAAGCCGTGGCGGCCTTATCCTTAAAAAAAATAAAAAATAAAAAAAAGAATTAGAAAAATAAAATTGAAAAAAAATAAAATTTTAAAGGTAGGACCGGGATCGGGAATACCAGACCCAAGCCTAGACCCAAGCCCAAGCTCATGCTCAGGCCTAGGCCTCAGTCGCCTTTAAAAAAAACGAATTTTAGCTTCACACGTAGCTAAAACTTGATTTTTGAGGACCAACGGAACGTCAGATGCCCGAAAATTGTGCTGTAAAGCACACAACGACCCTTTAAGTGATACGCTCGTTTTGAGCTATCACACACTTCAATCAAAAAAATCAAACATTAAAAAAACATCAAAAACAAGAAAAAATCAAGTAGAAAACGGGGTGCAAAACACCCACAAAACACCCACAAAACAAAGCAAGTAACCTTTGAGGGTACTTGCCGACACTTGTAGGGCACCCAAAGCAGATGTATCTACGCTCTGGTCGTGTGCTCGAGTCCGAACAACTAGCTAGTGCTTCGATTTACGGGGGTACTCACTATCCTTCCATGCTAGGGTCTACGTCCTTGGCGGGGACCCAAGGTAGTGCAGCCCAAGACCCAAATATAGCGGCTAGCGACTCTTCCTCTGACTACGATATTATGGAAGAGCATCTTACACAAAGCCCCGGGGGAACAAACGAAACCGTACCTAGCTGGGCCCAACAACCTGGAACTAGTGTTTTTAGCCGTTTGATGGAAACTTTTAGTAGAGCTACGTGCTCTGAACCTACGGCTAGTGAAGTAAACGAAGGGGGTGGGGAAGTAGAATCACCATTCACATCTCCTGTAGACCCCACACTCCCTCAGAGTGTCCACGTGGACATTCCACCTACCTCATTTAATGAGGGCCCTACCGAGCTACCACCTTCCAAAGTCGCCTCTAAGGTAGCGGTGACTAAAAGTCAAAACACGGGAAGCAACATTGCATCCACCTCACGGAAACCCTCTAGTACACCAAGTTTGGACGGGGTATTTCTCAATGAAAATTGGGAATATGACCTACACACGGAGACTTTGACCGACCTATACATGGGCTACACATACCATGTGGGTTGTACAATCCACATCTAGTGCCACTAGTCTAGAGGAACAACAACACATGATCTGCAATGTCATCCATAGGATTATCCAGTCCGAGAGGCAAAATCGAGGAATAAACATACCTTCGACGGGTCGTATGCAATGTTTAGGCACGGGCAAAGGGAAACAACCCACTCTATCACAAATGGAGAGTCCCCCACTGAGTCCCATCGATCCCCCATATGTTGTTTCGCCAGGGGTCTCAATGCAATCTGAGCCCACAAGTGATAGCTTTACTTTTCCAAGTCTAGCTCATCTTTCCCTGGATGACACCACGGATACCATGCCTACCCCAATGATGGGCATGCCAAGAAACACACCATGGACCTCGTTTGTTAGTAAAGCACCGCTACATGGTAGCTCAATGCCTGCAATAGTACCTACAAGTGCGAACCAATCGTATGCACCTATGGGTCCACACACTCATGTAGTCCCTACCCCTCCCATTGTTTCAACTATCTATGCTCCACAACCACAATACACAAGTTCTTATTTCCATGGGACTATACCGGCTAGCATTAGCATGTCACATCCGACGTCTGCTATGCCTAGGACCACTCATATGAACTATGGACCACCACATGACACAACATCGTACCCAACGTGGAACCCAAGGGCTTCCTTTGCGCCAAGCTTAATGCCAATACCTACTCCACATGTAGTCTCTGGAGCGCCTTCACCCACGGTGCCTGCTCACTTAGGTGACTTGGCAACATTTGCTCAAGCTATTGGTCGATCTATTGCTGAGAATATGCCTAACACTCCTGATAGAGAGCCTAGAAGTAAGGCAGTACAAATAGCCAAGCTCACACAAAAATTTAGTGGAGACGGGGATGTGAGAAAGCATATCGAAGTTTTTGAACAAATATGCGATTCTCTAGGAGAACACAATGACCTACATAAGAGCAATGCTTTAAGCCTAACCTTAAGTGGAAAGGCTGGGGATTGGTATAGAACCCTAAGGATGGAAGAAAAAACGATTTACCCTACTCTTAGGAGACTATTCTTAAAAGAATACATACGAGAGGGAGTGCTTTGGGGTGTAGCCTCTTAGCTTCAAAAAGCCCAACGAGAGGAAGGAGAGTCAGTGAGAGACTTTATAAGTCGCTTGAAGCATTTGAATTCTCGTTGTAATCCAAATGAGCGGTTCAACAATAACCAATTGCTTGATAGATTCATTAGGGGATTACGACATGAGGATATCTACAATGGCGTAGTCATTAGAGGTATCACCACTTGGGAAGCAGTCACCACCAATGCGATCCAATTGGAGGATAATTTAATGATTCAAGGAGAAAGAGTGTCTGTTGAGCCTAAATCTATTAGCTCGCAAGCATCAGGGCATCAGCCAATGACCCTAAAGCCTATTGCTAAGTAGCCAAAGATATTTAAGATGACTTTAGCAGATCTCACCAAGGCAATTCAAGAGAGTCTTAGAGACAATCGTGCTCCGCAGAACAATCATATGTATCCAAGAAGGGAGCAACAATTGTGCTCACTATGCTATGGACCGCGTAGTACCAGTGAATGCCCTACGTTTAGAGTAAAATTCAATGGGAACTGCAATGCATGTGGAAGGTATGGTCATCAAGCTAAGGATTGCATAGTATTTAAGCGCGCAATGGCCAATAGACCAACCTTAGTATGGATAGACACACCTCGAGTGCCTGCATTGATGCCGACCCCACCTCTTGAACAAACAAGACAACACATGGTCCCTAGGTCCACATCGTGTAGCCGAGTGTCCTATTAGGCTACAAAAGAACGGCACATTAATACAAGCCAATCAAGCGAGCACGTCTACAATGCCGATACTCATGTGTAATCGATGTGGCATAGATCATTTGATTGCCCAATGTCCAAATAATCCAAATGCACCGAAGATCACGCCATTAAACTTGATTGAAGTTACCGATGAGCCATCACCAAGTACACTTGTGGTACCAGTAAACGTACTCACACGATCGATGCTCCAAAAACAAAATTATATTCTTGAGGAAAGAGACACGGCATCAATTGCCCAATCTCAGAAAAAGAAGAAAACACGAAGAAAGAGATCGCAAAAAGTAGCGAAGTCAGACCCCAGTTCAAAGACCAACATAGAGACTGGTGACGACCCCGTATATATGAACTATGCTGAAGAAGATTCTGATTCAGGTGAAACCATGGAGACCAGAATGACCACTATCATAGAAACCAACAAGGAGGATTTTCATGAGCCACAATGGCCAGGATCCAAAAAGAAGATAGGAAGTTACCCAAACCCTACATAGGAGATTGAGCGAGTCAAGCATTTAAGGAGTTTGGCAGAAGATACCCAAAGGGATCTAGAACCAGCACCTAGGAAGATCCAGATTACAGGCACCATGTTCCCTACGCAACAACAACCTCACCAAGTCCATAGACCCTTGGACATACCTAGTGTCATCCAAGAAGAAAGTGACTTAAAGTCATGGGAAAGTGGGCGTACTCACTTCTTGATGGAAAGAATGTTTACAGAGGGCTTACCTGATCCTATCGAAGAAATGGAGATCCCATCTTCCCCACGTCGAGGGACTCAAGGCCAAAAGGTGCCGTTAAACATTGCCAAATTGATGGATTTCATGTCTTCAGAAGTTAGAACCACCATCATGTCCAAACTATATAAAGACCTCGAGCTAGTCTCAGCTCTTTGAGCCTTCCTCAATGGAGAACTGAAGTTTGGGCCACCACAATTTGCACAGATAGATGGAGTTGGGGAGATGCCGATAGAGGAGGAATACTTAGATCCACAACCCGACCTAGATGAGAACCTTGTTATAGAAATACTTGTTAACAAGTTGGGGCAATACTTTGAGGGTGACGAATCCAATGCGACTATACCAATCACTACTAAGGGATTAACTGTGAAGGGAATCCTTGATGGTGGCGCTGGGGTTAGCATTGTGACTAAAAATTGCTGGGAAACTATGGGAAGACCTCACCTTGCGACCACAACCATAGTAGTGAAGATGGCCAATGGGTCTATTGTTATACCTATTGGGATGCTAGAAGATCTCAAGATCAAGGTCTTTGGACATAAAATAAGAGTTAACTTCATTGTTATGGATTTCTCCAAACACTCTATGGCATCGGAGATGATCTTAGGACGTCCTTTCATGAGGGAAGCAAGAATGGTGCATGACTGGTCCAAAAACCATGTCTACCTGCAGTTCCAAGATTCTGTCATTCGAGTGGATCTTGTGACGGGTCGAGCACATCCTCTAAGAAAGAGGTTTATAATTGATCATAGATCTGACACCACATTTCAATCGGCCCCATTGCAGTATTGTTACACGTGTAAAGCGGACACTGATGTTGGGGAAGATTCTTCTTATATGGATGTACTACCTGGGATGACTGAGTCGGACAATGTGGATTGGGTCCACCTAGCAGCAACCATAGACACTTGGGGAAATAGGGGGACGACCTGGGTAACACCTGAGGGGGATGAAATACCACCACTTGTACCCTTAAACATGCTAGAAGCAATGCATATAGATTCTGATGATCTACAAGATGAAAGTTTGACTAGCATTGAAACCAGTAGCGTCTCACAAGACTATAGCCCACACGATTTGGGGTCAAAATCATCAGTTGAAAATGACTCCGAGGACAAAGAATCTGAGTTAAATCTTAGTGCAAATGTGGGGAAAAACCATTCAGGGCCCAGTGGTAACCTAGATGATAATCTATCCAAGGGAGCAGAAGACACAAGTAGTGATTCATCTAGTGAGTCTTCACTAGAAATCGACCGTAATCGAGAATTAAACAAGAAGAGTAAGAGATATAAGAGGCGACGATATCGAGAAAATGTGCGTGCTAGAATAAATGAAAAGAAATCTACCGCAGAATTGCTTAATTATATAGGGGCATGTGATGCTCATCGAAAGTTGGTAAATAACTGGGGTGAATACCTTCAAAGCATTATGTGGTGTAGTCCACAACCCATTGGCATCGCACAACTAGAGGCTACAAATAAGCCAAAGTTGAGCCGTACCGTAAGGAGACGACAAAATTGAGAGTTAGGTCAACAACAAAAGGAATCAGAAGTTAAAACACAGTCCATAGAACAACAGGACCCCACAGACTTACACCCTGCACCTGAACATTTCAAATCCTATACCACAGAGGAACGTAAGGTTGTGTATACAAAGGCTCAAAGAAAACCTATGGATGGTAGCAATGGAGTCTATGATGGTCCAGCGATAGTTAAGGAAATAGAGTTAGCAGACCCAGGAGAAGAGTCTAAACCTGTCTTCATTGCCCAAGATCTGACAGCGACTGAGGAATGTGTACTTAAAGAACTTCTCAAGGAATTCAGGGATATATTTGCCTGGACTTATCACGATATGAAAGGTGTTCCACCTTCCGTGGTGCAGCACACAATCCACATGAATAGCCTGGCTAAACCAGTTCAACAACGACCCTACCCAATGAATCCTAAATATGCAAAGATCGTTCAAGAAGAGATTGAAAAGCTTGTTGAATGCAGATTCATATACCCTATCGAGCACTCAGAATGGGTGTCTCCAATAGTGATTGTGCCAAAAAAGAATGGGAAACTCAGAGTGTGCGTGGATCTCAAGAAGGTCAATGCCGCCACTAGGAGGGACCATTACCCCTTGCCATATTCAGAACATGTGCTTGAAAGAGTTGCAGGGAAGGAAGATTATAGCTTTTTGGATTGGTACTCTGGCTACAATCAAATCACAATTGCGCTGGAGGACCAAGCTAAAACAGCCTTTATAACCGAATTTGGAGTGTTCGCATTTCGTGTTATGGCTTTTGGCTTAACCAATGCCCCGGCTACCTTTCAAAGATTAATAAACACTGCTTTTAGAGAATATTTGAGGGAGTTTTGTGAAGCTTTCTTAGATGACCTTTGTGTTTATTCCTCTTGGAAAGAACATCTATCATGCTTACGAAAAGTGTTTGAGAAGTGTAGATTGTATCGCATCTCCTTAAACCCTTTCAAATGCCAATTTTGGGTTAAACATGGAGTCATTTTAGGGCATATAGTGTCCAAAAATGGGATTTCCACAGATGAGAGCAAAATTAAAGCCATTGCAGAATTGCCACCACCAACAAACTATAAAGGAGTTCAAAGGTTCATGGGCCATGTTGGTTATTACCGACGGTTTATTTTAAACTTTGCCGAGATAGCTCGTCCTTTGTACAAGCTTCTTATTGAGTTCCAATGGACTGCGGAGTGTGACCATGCTTATGAGTCATTGAAAAAGACCTTGACTAACGCCCCTATTCTACGAGTGCCCGATTGGAATGTAATTTTTCATGTGCATATTGATGCATCGAACTTTGCTATTGGGTGTGTTCTAGCTCAACCGGGAGAACATAAAGTGGACTACCCCATTAGCTTTGCAAGTCGTCAGTTGAATGATGCCGAAAGAAACTACACCACTACAGAGCGAGAAGGTTTAGGTATGATTTATGCAGTGAAGAAATTTCGCTACCACCTTCTGGCCAACAAGTTTGTGCTCTATGTTGATCATCAAGCCTTGTTGTATCTAGTAAATAAACCTTGTTCCACGGGAAGAATTACACGATGGTTGTTAATTCTCCTTGAGTTTGATTTTACCATTGTGGTGAGACCTGGTAAAAGACATGTCATGGCTGGTCATTTGTCTCGCATACCCAATGGTGAAGCCCCTACTGGAGTGGATGATGAATTGCTTGATACTTCTCTATTCCTAGTCGAAACCATACTTGAATGGAGTGAGAAGATTGTGAACTTTCTAGTTAATGGTTTTCCACCCAAAGAGCTTCGTAAAGAAATAGCTCGAAAACTGTTAAAAGAATGTGAACCTTACTCTCTCATTGCGGGAACTCTCTACAGGCTAGGGAAGGATGATATTCTTAGACGTTGTGCCCGTGAGGATGAGTATTTATACATACTGCAAGAAGCCCACATGGGTATAGCTGGAGGACATTTCTCAGGGGAAATAACAGCTAGAAAGGTGTTGCAATCAGGCTATTGGTGGCCAACCTTATTTAAGGATGCATCACTTTTTGCAAAAGGATGTGATGAATGCCAGCATTACAAGATCACACAACAAAAGGATAGGATGCCCTCACATCCTGTTAAAGTATTTCAACCATTTGAAAAATGGGGTTTGGACTTTGTAGGCCCAATTAGTCCGGCAGCTCGTAGCACTCAATCTCAATATATTGTCGTTGCCACTGACTATGTGACAAAGTGGGCGGAAGCCAGGGCGACACGTAAGGCCGATGCAAGGTTAACTGCCAAGTTTCTCTTTGAGAACATTGTTACAAGATTTGGTTGCCCCTTTGAGATTGTGAGTGACAATGGTACTCATTTTATAAATGGAGTAATAAAAGAACTCACTACCAACGTTATGATAGCTCACCATAAATCCACACCTTATTATCCACAAGCAAATGGCCAAGCTGAGAGCACCAATAAGACCTTAATCTCTATCTTAACCAAAACGGTGGAAGCTCATCGCACAGATTGGGATTTAAAGCTTACATCAACTCTATGGGCTTATCGTACTGCGTATAAAGTTGCCATTAACTGCACACCATTCAAGATGGTGTATGGCCAAGAAGCGGTTATGCCATGGGAGTTTGTCGTTCCTAGTCTTCGAGTAGCTTCTCAAGAAGGTTGGGATGGTAACCCCTTAGTTGAGCGATTATATATCCATGAAAAGCTAGATGAAGAGAGGCAATTAGCTGTGCAAAATGCACTTGTGGAGAAAGATAGGAGGAAGAAATGGTTTGACCGTCATCTAAAGAACAAAGATATCAATGTTGGTGATAAAGTCCTTATGTATGGAGTGCGTAACAAAAAGAAAAAGTTGAAATATGCGGGAAAAGGACCATATAGAGTATGTGAGATCACCCCACAAGGAACCATTTGTGTGGAGACTCTTGATGGAGTTGAAACCATTGGATTCCTCAATGGGAGCAAATTTAAAAGATACTATGATCCTTTAAGCCAAGAGGAGTTGCGTGCCATCCATACAAAAAAGACAGCCAAGACATAAATAGAATTGAAGAAGATACAAGCTCAAGCTGAGGCTAAGGAGCGACAACAACGTATAAGACGAAAACGAGAGGCTAACCTTGGAGTCACACATGCATTCCATGTTGAAATCGACGAGGATTGGTTGGACTCTGACACACCTCTACGATACCCTATTGAGCGAAATAGCACCTATGGAAAAGTGCTATATAACGCCTTATTGGACACGGGTGCTAAATATAATCTGCTATCATATGGGGTGTGGTGTCAGTTAGGGAAGCCACCTCTATCTGAGAGTATTATCCAAGTCAAGGGTGTCAACAAGAAAA
This sequence comes from Adiantum capillus-veneris, assembly GCF_014529385.1. Classification (NCBI taxonomy): domain Eukaryota; kingdom Viridiplantae; phylum Streptophyta; class Polypodiopsida; order Polypodiales; family Pteridaceae; genus Adiantum; species Adiantum capillus-veneris. Next base: position 77,786,976 of record NC_140934.1, on the reverse strand, counting down.
AAACTACGGTTTTTGGAATCTGGCACACTTCTGTCAGTTATGACAATGGGGTTGTAGCTCAAGACTTTTTGGTCATGCCTATTGGAACTATGGAGAGTAATATAAACCTAGGACGCACGTGGATTATAGCCACCAAATGCACTATTGATTGGGGGACTGGGGGTGTCACAATGCAAAAACCAACTCTTATCCCTACCACTCAAGCCATAGTCCCTCAGATATTGCCTAAGGAAATAAAACCCAAGACATTGCATGTCCAAGAGGTTGAACCATACGTCCCCATAGCCCAACTCTCTAGAGCTTCAACTGATGTAGTTGAAAGAAAGCTTGAGACACACAAGAACCATCCTAATATAACAAAGAAAACATACAAGTGGGTCCCTAAAGCTTCTTTAGTAACCATGGCTGATGCTAAAAACGGAAGCCTCGTAAGAAACGTCCCCCTCACTCCAAGAAATGTAAAGAAACATTGCGTTGGATTCCTAAACGACTATTGGAAACCCAAGGATACTATGAAGGAAATGATCAAATCTCGGTGCCCAAATATAAATTGTAGTCTTACCTGTCACCGGGCCCATGTGAGCTCAATCCCGTGGCTCCAAAACAAATTGAAGATTGTGGAAAGGAAAAAATCACAGAATGCGACACACCTGCTCCAGAGCTAGTTTGGGTACCAAAGAAAGAACGATTTGTTCCACCTAGCTCAGGAACATGGAAAGAAAATGAAGCTTCTTGCTCTTCATGTAGTTCCTATACGGAAATAGAAGCTTCGATACAACCTCCACCTACCATTGTACATATCCATACAAGCAAGAAAGAGTTTACACCTCCCGTTGTAAGTACACCACCTACAACGATGTTGCAAATAAAATCATGGGAGAGTACCTTACCACCCTTGCAACTAGATGAAATGCATAGAGCGGTCGAAAACTATTGGTTAAAGCCTTCACCTATAACAACTTGGAACAACTGGTTTCAAAGGGTGACGACATCATTTCAAACGGTATGATCTGCCCAAGGAAGGGGGGAGTGTTTGTTGACATCCATCATTCACTTGCTTCCCTCTCAACCTTTCTCCCTGACCTCTTAATCTCCAATCTTGGGGAATGTATATATAAAGCCTTATACTCACAAAAACAAGATAAAAAAGTAAAAGAGAAAGAGCGACTAGCAACGAGAGAGCACCCTATCAGATCCTACACATAAGTCTAAATTCACCATGTCACATCAATCAACACACAAAAAAAACTCATGTTTTAAAGACCTAACCAAATCTATTTGTATTCTCAGAGATGGCTAGTTCACCAGAGGCATGCGCTTCTATTTTTGATGAAAGGTACCCTTTTTCTTTTCATCAAGTGTTTCACATCTGCTACCCTGTACTTTCTTGCGAATGGGATTTGGTAGAGAGACTTGCACGTGAGCGAAATTTTGAGGAGTTAGAATGGCTGATACGTCTATGGATAACTAGTGATCCCTACCCAGTAGCGAATGTTGTTTCGGTGGCACATGCTTATTCTTTTGCACAGGATGAATATCCACGCATCGCGAGGTTCTTGATTAACACGCTTGCACAAGAGGATGATGAAGAAGAAATAATAGAGACCGAGGAAGACTATGGCCTCACGGAAAATGATTTCGTTTATCTAGATGATGAGGATAGAGGCCTAGCCTTAGGGTGGCCACCCGGTTTATATAATATCCTCTTTCCTTGATTCTAAAAGGGATGACAGATAGGTAGGTTAGGGGTCTGGATTGTGTTTTGAGTTTGTTTTCTAGGAGTTTTAATTTTTTCACACTGACATGCCTCCTAGAGGTATAGTGCTTGTTTTTTGGATGTGTTAGGTAGGACTTATATGGATCTCCATCCACATGACTGAGGACATCTGTTTCGACGAAATGGGCAACTCCATATCTCCAGGTGTACTACTTTCCATGATTCATGTTGGTGGATATGTATAATTGCTAATAATGATTTTTCATGGTTTGTTTGAGTGCAATAGTTATGTTTGTTATCTGCCATTATAGATGTTTAAATTTGTCTTTGCTTAAGTTGATGTAGCTAGAGTTTAACCTTATGGATGAGCCTTGAGATTAGGAGACCGCGACTTTAGGTTAACTCATTTACTTGACCACTAGGCCTAGCTGATAAAATTATCTGAGTATTTGAGACCTTAGGAATGTTTAAGGCATAGAGAAGCTTGCTCACTTAAACAACAAAACACTAGTGAGAATACTAAGGAAATGGAAGCAAAAAACATAAGTGCCACAAATGAAAAATCTAATGCTGGAAGAGAAATCCTGGTTTGATTTGGTACTTCACTCACATGTATTGTCTATGGTACTAGAGCCCTAGAGGTTCCCAGTGTGGGCGCTTTTCCTTGAGAAGCAAAAAGCCCCGGACATACAAAATAAGCACACACATCAAATGATTGTGAACCAAAGTAAAAAAGAGAAAAAGAAAAAAATGAATGACATTTAAAAGACTTCCATCGAGCTTACAGTTAACATTTCAAGCTTTTGTTTGCAGTTGTGAGAGCTAGTTGGCTAATCAAAGCTAAAAAGCACAATTAGGCAATCTTGCATTTAGATAATCTTCTTAGCTTAGCTAGTACTAGAGTAGTTGTTTTAACTTTAGTCATAGCTAACTAATTGATAGACTCACCCATAAGCCAAAAACTTTTGATTAATTAATTTACTCAAAGTGCGATTTATTTGTCCTTAATGGCAGTCTAACATTTCATAAATCTTGCATTTACTGATTTCACATGTACTTTACATTCCCCTCATGATTTATGGAAATATAATTCCGCTTGCTGAAGCAGGGACTTTGCCTTGCAGTTTCAAATCCAAATGCTCTACCACATGGACATAACAAGCTTCAACTCAATAGCTTCTGAGGACGGAATCTACATCAGGAAGGGGGGCATGTTAACCCTCACGGCTCACGGACACCCTATTACCTACGACGGACGTTGTAACCTACGGCGGACATTGTATTATTTATTTGGTAGAGTCAGGTACCGGGCTTGTCGGTCCAATAGGAAAAGGGTAAGAGTGATTGCCGATGAGAGGCGCACTCTAACTGGAACATTCAAGGGATTAGTTGGCTAAGCATGGGCGCCCAAATGTGAATGGGGTGAGCTCATATAAAAGTCAACTAAACCTAAAATTCACTCATTCTCTCATTTGTGCAATAGAAGAGTGCTCTTGCTCCATCTCCATCTCCATATCCATCTTCTTCTTCTTCAAATCCTTGTGTGTGTGTGTATGTGAGAGAGAGAGAGAGAGAGAGAGAGAGAGAGAGAGAGAGAGAGAGAGAGAGAGAGAGAGAGAGAGAGTGGGCGATGGAGCATTACGAAGGCACGACGGTGGTGAAGTGGTTGAGCGCGGCGTAGCGGCATCTCTTTCTTCTTCGCGGCGAGGAATCCTCCACAAAGCAAGCGTAGAGCGGTGAGTGACACACCATCGCCTTCTTTGAGCTTACTAGTTTAAGCTTGTTGTGTGCTTGGAGCCATTTGTGGCTCGCACATGGTGTCACGGCAAGTTCCTTGCATGGATACGTGCGATATACGCGCACATGCCGCACCGAATAGGTGTACGATCTTCTGTTGGTAGAAGACTTTCCTATCTACATAGATATTCACATGCATATGCTGCAAGAATCTGAACGGGAATGCCGTCGGCCCATTTTCCATCATGCACAGAGGGTGTAATACTTACTTATACTCTTACCGTGCCAGTGTTGACGAGTCGGCACATCCACAAGAGGTTGTCGCCTTTCATGGGCTCTACCTTTCCTTCGTTGCTCAGCACGTACGGGGTGATGGCGACGCATCTGACCACTCCCAGCCTCTTGGCTAACAACAATTGCAGGTAATTTCCGTAGTCGGCGTGTTGCATGAATTCTACTCCATTCAGTTGCAACGCGTCCCCAGCCCACTGGGTTTCTCCCGTGGTAGAGAGTTTCTTCAGGATAAATTGTACAGGGAGAGGAGGAAGATCCTCCACTCGCTTTCCAAAACAGCGAGAGCAGTAGCCGAACCACTCTTCTCTAGGACATGGGAATCTTCTTACCACTTCTTCTTCCGGATTGTCGAAGTGGATTGGTAGCACTCGCATGCGTCGTGCAAATCGATAGGCGACCTTCCGCCGCTTAGCTTCGGATGACTTCTTCTTTGACAAAGTCGGTACAACCTGGCTTTCTGAGCTTGAAGCACTTGCTTGGCCAGATGCTTCTCCCTTCGGGGTCATGTGTTTCCAGACTGTCTTATCTTCTCCTTGCCTTTGGCTCGAGCAACCCCTTTAGGACACTTTGGAGTTATATCTTTGACTGTAGTTTCTTTAGGGAAAAGAGGTCTCATTGTTGCTTCCCTTCCTTGACGTGAATGATTTCTTCGCGATGAATGTCGATGTAGATGACTTTAGCCCTTTCGCTGCCTTCGTTGCTGGCACTCTTTGACAGTGTGCCTTGGTTGACAACAGTGATGGCACTTCACCAACCTCCCACATGATGCTTTTGATTTATAGTTAGAACAAGCTACACAAGATGGAGAATTTACCTCTTGAATGTTGACGACACTGCAGCCTGGTAGTAGCACCTCAATGAAGGCGGCTAGTGCCTCCTTCGTCTCCTCTTCTTCCGTCCTCCAATTAGAAAATTCCTTCAGCCATTCGTCCATGATTGATAGTGGGCATCACTTTTAGCATTGTAAACTGAAGGGTCTTAGAAAAGCCCTCCTCAGTGGGGGCACCAAATGACGGACGCAAAGCGAACCCCGAACCCCGACGGCCTCTAAATCCCCGGGGGTCGAATGGCGCACCTTGAGGCTGCCACGGTAAAGTGAACAGGGGGCACCACCTAGCTTTGAGCGACTAGGACACAAACCACGATGATATGAACACCGCAAACTTATACACACACACACACAGAGAGAGAGAGAGAGAGAGAGAGAGAGAGAGAGAGAGAGAGAGAGAGAGAGAGAGAGAGAGAGAGAGAGAGAGAGAGAGAGAGAGAGAGAGAGAGAGAGAGAGAGAGACAGAGAGAAATTTGCAAATGATGAAAACCCTCGGGGGTGTGAGGGTGAATTATTTCTGCAATATTTACAAAGTGGCATGGCGTGGTGGTAGAGAGGTAGGGAGAGGAGGTGGTGCAACCTACTTGGTGCGTTCTCTAAGACGACTCAATGATTGTGAATACTTACTACCAAGAGCGTGTATACGTGTGTGCATCGACCATTGGAATTGAGAGATGGATGTGGTTCCCTTCGCATGGTGCAATTCCCAAGGATAACCCAACACACAAGCCCCTTCCCCGTGATGGTGATAGTGTCAATCCTTCCCACTACACTCTACCAAATGCTTGGCTCCTCATGAATTGCCCCCCCGTCGATAGTGACCTCTCAGTGCCAATTTATAGGTGTTGGTTGCTTGGATTATGGTAATCCCAGTGTGGTTAGGGTAAGCTTAATCGGGGAGACAAAGCAAGTGGTGGGCCCGGTGTGGTTGACCCTTGCTTTGTTTTGGGAGGTTATTAAAAGATGGGAATCTCTAGGTGGGCCTTTGTGACCATCACCTAGAGAGAGGATATTTACAAAAAAATGGGAATTTACAGTGGCTCGGGTAAAAACTGAAGATAATGATGAAAATAACATATAAATTACTGAAATGGCGTCGTGGTTGCGTGTTGCTGGTGAATGGTGTGCTGTCGGTGCATTGGTGTCGATCGTACTTCTTTTCGGGGTCGGCCGGGGCATGCCTTTGGCGCATTTTCTCTTTTTGTTGTTGGTGGCACATGCTTTGGATCCTTCTTCTTTTACGTCGATGTCGTAGTCGTAAACCTTTGGGTTTTTTTGTATTTGTGGTGCGGTGCGTATATGCGTGTGTGTGTATGTATTGGTGCATGAGGGCGGGTGTGTGTGTATGTGCGAGTGCGCACGCGTGCGTGTATGTGTGTGTATTTGTATATGTATGTGTGTACGCGTAAGCGTGCGTGGAAAAGGGGGCTTAATACTATTATGTAATTAATATATACATTCTATATATATATATATATATATATTTTTTTGTTTTCTCTGTTGGTTGACCGCCGACTGCCTGCTATGCTACGCGAGGCGGATGGGGGGGGGGGGGGGGGGGAAGATGGGGTCAGAGAGAGAGTGTGGGTGTGGGCGAAGTGTGTGTGTGGAGAGAGATTCGGTCTGCTACGGCCTGAGCGCTAGAGAGAGAGAGAGAGAGAGAGAGAGAGAGAGAGAGAGAGAGAGAGAGAGAGAGAGAGAGAGAGAGAGAGAGAGAGAGAGAGAGAGAGAGAGAGAGAGAGAGAGAGAGAGAGAGAGAGAGCTGCTGCGGGTTCGTGCACAATGCCAGAGGGGGAGAGGGCGGGGTGAGATGGAGTGTGTGTGTGTGTGTTTGTGTAAAGAGAGAGAGAGAGAGAGGGAGGTTCTACGCCTGCTGCCCGTGAGAAGGAGAGAGAGAGAGATTGGTCTGCGGGGCGTGAGCGCCCGAGAGGGAGAGAGAGAGAGAGCATTCGGGTTGAGAGAAGGAGAGAGATATGGGGTGAGGGAGAGGGAGGGATAGGGTGTGTGGATAGAGAGAGAGAGAGAGAGAGAGAGAGAGAGAGAGAGAGAGAGAGAGAGAGAGAGAGAGAGAGAGAGAGAGAGAGAGAGAGAGAGAGAGAGAGAGAGAGAGAGAGAGTATTTTCTGCGCCTTCACAGGCTGGGTGAGAGAGAGAGAGAATGTGAGGGAGAGAGAGAAGGAGTGAGGTCCGCGCCTTGTGGGCCGCTGGACAAGAGAGTGAGGGAAGGGGGGGCGGGGGGGGTTTGGCAATGGAGTGGGGTAGGGGGAATGTGTGGGTGAGAGAGAGAGAGGGAATAGTATCTACTGTCTGGCATGGTAGCTTAAGGACGAGAGGAGGGGAGCAAGTAAATGGGTGGGAGTAAGGGAATATATTAGCGGGCTAAGGGAGGAGGGAATGAGGCCGTGGGGAGGGTGAGGCGAGCGGGTGGGGAAGAGGGGAGAGGGGTTGGGGAAAGAATATTAGCAGGCCAAGGTAGGGGGTAAGAAGAGTGGGGCGGGGAAAAAGTGTGAGGGGGGGGGGGGGGGTTGCATGCGGCTCACACAGAGGGAGCACGAGAGAGGGGTAGGGGGTTGAGTGCTCAAAGTTTGCGCCTGGCCGGGGGGGGGGGGGGGTGGTGGTGGTAAATTTGGGAGAGAGGATATTAGAGAGAGGTGTGTAGGGAAAATGAGAGAGAGAGAGAGGGTGTTATTTCATCCAATGCCCGTCGGGCGGGGGGGGGGGGGGGGGGGGGGGAAATAGGCCACGGGAGGGGTGTGAGAAAGGGTATCTGAAACCAAGGGCGGCCGGCTAGGCTAGGGTATGGACCAACGGGGCTGAGGGTGATAAGACGGCAAATCGAAGGGGGGGGGGGGTGTGTGTGTCATGCCCGTAGGGGTGTTGGGAGGATTGACCAGGCGATGCCGAGCCCTCCAACAGTGTTGCCAAGGCTTCAATAGAGGAAAATAAGTTTTTTTTTTTCTTCTTTTTATTTGATTTTCAAAAGTCAGCTATCAGCATATCTTGCACCACTAGTGAACATCTCACACTATAGATGGACACCAAATACCAGCTCTAAGCACACAAAAAAGTATATGATCTTTGCTCCGATGTCCTCTCTCTTCATGAATTGATCATGACCCATTGCTTAGCTTTGGTGTAAGTCTTTTCTACTTGGCTAGTCACACAACTATCAAAATAGACAAGCTTGTAGGACCTCCTCACCTTCTACATGAAAACAACACCTATAGAAACAATGCCTACTGTCATAGTAGCATAGAAGTCATTCTCATTATTGGGAGGAAAAATTGTGAGCAATTGAAAATGAATCTCCCCTTCACCTTGTCAAAGGCTACCTTTGCATCTTCAGACCACTGGAAGCCATGAACATGTTGACTCATCTTTTGAAGAGGATATACGTACTACGAAAGCATCCAAAGAACCTAGACAAATACTTCAGCTTGTGCACAAAGAAAGCCAAACTTGTTACATTGGTTGGAGATTCTGCCAAAACCAAAGACTTCACCTTCTTGGGATCTACCTCCATACCATTTTATGAGACCATATGACCCAGTAGATGAGCCCACGATTGAGACAATTTGCACTTCTTGGGATTCAAATGCCCACCCTCTTCATCTAGCCTTTGAATTCATAGCTTTCACTTTTGACAAATGATCCACCCTTGAATTGTAGCACCCAATATCATTCATAAAAAATATGATAAATTTATCCAAATATGGCCCAAACACCCTGTTCATCCAATCCTAGAAAATCGTATAGGCATTCACCAAAACAAAAGGCATCCTCCGATAAGAAAAGAAACCCCATGGTGAAATGAAATTAGTCTTCAACTGATCCTCCAAAGCAACAATGTGGAAATACCCAAAGAAACCATCCATTATCAAGTATCTCTCATGCCTTGCTACTTGGTTCAAAATTTCATCCTGGAATGGCAAGGGGTAATGATTCTGCTTTGTAGTGGCATTCAATGTTTATAATCTATGCACACTCTCCACTTTCCATTTTTCTTTGGTGTAATGGCAACAAGAGAAACCCACTCAGAATCTTGTGCTGGATATACGATACCTGCTTCAGGTAGCTTGTTGATTTCTTGCCACAAAGTCCTTTTGAATGTCTCCCAATCTCCATAGCTTTTGGGCCCTCAGGTTGCATCCTTCTTTGAGAAAAATCCAATGCTCCATACCTTTGGATCCCTGTAGATCTTTGTTGCTCTATCCCACAAGGTTTTTTTTCTCTGCTTGGTCAGATCTTCACCCAACATATTCTCTACCTCTACTGCCTCCACACCACAAAGCGGAGATTGCATACCTTTATTGGGACTAGGGGAGTCTATGGTGACTCCAGACAAATTCGTATCAGCCTTCAACATGTCCTCATCACTTTCTTCCTCCTCTACACCTACCTACCATTCTCTTTGTCTGGCACAATGAAAACTCCCTTTTCCCAGTGTTGCTTAGCTAGCATTCTCACCTGCTTTCATTACAAAAAAATCAATGAGGCACTCAATTACCATCACCTTTACCTTTACATCTTGAACCACCCCTAAAGACCTTGCCTTGGCATTGTTGGTCATCCTCATTCACACATTGGACTTGACCACAAATTTGATACCAATATCCTTTATAGAAGCCTCTATAAGGACACAAACTTGGGCCCCACCATAAATGTATGCCTGCATCTACATCTTCTTCTCAATCAAGACATCAACAATAGGAAGCACATCCACTAGATTCCTTACCCTTAGAGCCAAATTTTGTAGTGCATGCACATCACCTCAAAGTTGTGGAAGTCTCGTACAAACACTTGTAGACCATTGCCTCCTCAACTTGGAATTTAATGCTAGTAGTTGACCAAATATGATGTTAGCCTTTTGGTTTTGGATATCACTCACCAGATCATACTCTGGATGACCCTGCCTAAGCTAAAACTTTGATTTCTTGATCTTGTGATGACATATCCTTTTGGTAGTCTCTGAATGCTATCTGATTCATCGACCTTCTCTTTGCCTTACGAGCTCTAGTCCCCCGCTCAATTTCTACCCTTTCTCCTCATGCTTTTTTGTTAGCCAAAGCATCCATGTCTTGTTTATCCACACCAATGATAATAACCCTAGGAACTTCATCATTACCTGGCGGAGTGGTCGTACCGGGTTCTCAACTATAGTTTTCTCTCTTTGACCATTGAACTGCCCTTGCCCCCTACCTTCGCCAAATAGTGGGTACATACCTCCTCTTTCTCTGGATGGATGTGGGCAATCTGGTGCATAGTGAGCTTTGTATTCGTAATTGTAACAACGGCCAAGCTCTACCTCTACCTCTACCTGCCCCTTTCCTGCCCTATGTCCATCAACCTTAAACAAAGCTCTTGCATTTGCACAGATAAATCTTGAGCAATACGTACCCAATCTCGAGGAACGATTGCCATGCCTTGATTCACTTGATTTTTTGCCTAGACTTCATCGCTTGGATCCAGAAGTAGGCTAAGAGATATTGCTTCATATCCCAATGTATCTTGCTCAATGTTCTTGTTGATCTTCTTGCTCTTTGCTCGTGCAATTGCAACTGCACCGTTATAATTTTTTGGACTCTTGAAATCTACCTTTTCTTGCAACTTGGGATGCAGACACACCATGAATTTGTCTAGCTTGAAGTACTCTCCAATGGCCAATTGCATAGTAGCAGCTAACTATGCCCAACATTCTTCAAAATGATCAAGAAAAACAACAAACTCTTGACTTACACCTTGCTTTAGACTCTTGAAATCTACCTTTTCTTGCAACTTGGGATGCAGACACACCATGAATTTGTCTAGCTTGAAGTACTCTCCAATGGCCAATTGCATAGTAGCAGCTAACTATGCCCAACATTCTTCAAAATGATCAAGGAAAACAACAAACTCTTGACTTACACCTTGCTTTAGAGCCTTTGATTTCATATCCAACTGGACAGTGATACCTCCTTGCAAAAATCCTGCAAGAAGTGGTCTTGCATGACCGGCCATGCCTACCTTGGTTCACCTTCTAAAGCATCAAACCATACCTTTGCTTTACTGTGCATCAACAATGGATTTGTATGCATCTTGATGTCACTGTTCCGAATACACAGTGATAACATATACAGCTCAAAATCAGCCATCCATTCCTCTAGATTCTCTTTATTGAAAAATATGGGCTCGTAGCTTTGTGTTGCCATTGCTTCTTGTCAACAAAAACCACTTTTTGATAGAGATCCACTTGCTTCATATAAAGAGATGTGTTTGCTTTGCATCATCTGAAAATAGTATGTAGCTTCCTTGCCCCACCATGTTTCGCACGACCCCCTATAGGAAACTAGAGCTTCTTGGCCCTGTCCCTGTTGAGCATATGCCACAATCAATGCACTTGAAGAGATGACATTCAAGACATCAAGGACGTGCCACATGCTTCCAAGACAAAATCATAGGTGGTTGCATATGGAGAGATGCCCTCACTTTGCATCTGTAAAAAACAGCCCATGTTTTTTCCCATCTTAGCATCTTCCAGATTGCCACATGCCTTCAAGATGCAAGCATAGATGATTGCATCTAGAGAGATGTGATCAATTCATATAGAGAGATGTGCTTGCTTTGCATTAGCTGAAAATAGTATAGAGCTTGTTGGCTCCGCCCTTGTTCAGTACATCCTGCAATCGGTTTGTTTCAAGAGGCGACATTCCGTACAAGAATATCCTCAAGCACTTTTTGTGCTTTTTGAAGAACACCATATGTAGCATACATGTAATCCCAGGAAATGCCAAGAAAAACTTCTTTTTTCAGCAGCCCTTGACTAACAATATTGTAATTTTTGAAGAACACCATATTTGGCATTCATCCTAGGCAATGCCAAGCATAACTTCTTTGTTCATCACCCCCTGACTAACGATATCACCAAGAATTTTGGTGCCCCTATGAGTGTCTTGCATAGTGCCACATGAATTCAAGAGGAAAGTATAGGTTATTTCATCTAGAGCGATGCGCTTGCTTCATATGGAGAGATGTTCTTGCTTCGCATGAGCTGAAAGTAATTTGGAGTTTCCTTGCCCCATTGATGTTTTGCACATCCTGCTAGAGATAGCTAGAGCTTCTTGGCCCTGTCCCTATTGGGCATATACCGCAATCAATGCACTTGAAGAGATAACATTTTGGACATCAAGGTAGTGCCACATGCCTACTAGCTGAAAGCATAGGTGATTGCATCTACAGAGATACCCTTGCCTTGGATCTGTCTGCTGAAAATAGCCCAGGGCTTTTTCCCATCTCAGCATCTTTCAAATTTCCACATGTCTTCAAGATGCAAGCATAGGTAAATTAAAATTTAACACCAACGGGGCTGAGGGTGATAAGACCGGCAAATCGAAGGGGGGGGGGGGGTGTGTGTGTGTCATGCCCGCAGGGGTGTTGGGAGGATTGACCAGGCAATACCGAGCACTCCAACAGAGTTGCCGAGGCTTCAACAGAGGAAAAAAAGTTTTTTTTTTCTTTTTCTTTGATTTTCAAAAGTCGCTATCATTAGCCCTCTCCCTTTGGCTAGAGGCATTTATGCTTCTAGCCCTTCTTCTGCTTCTTCAGCTGTAGAGTTAGAGGGTTCTCCCTCCTCTGGAATGTTAAGCACGAATTCTGGGTCAAACCTAAGAAAATACCTTTTCAGTCTCCATCCATTGACCCTAGTCTTGTGAATTCTCCCATCTGTTTCCATCAGCTTATAGCTGCCGTTGTCATAGTGTTTCTTGATGATGAATGGCCCTTCCCATCTGGGTTGAAATTTCTTATCCTTCCTAGTGTCAAATCTGTTGTTGTATCGCAGTACTAACATGCCTTTTTCCAGTCCCTTTTCTTTAAGCCGTTGATTGAAAGTGAGCCGGTGTTGTTCTACCTGTGCTGCATAGTGATTGATTGCTTCTTCCTTATCCAGTTGGAGTCTCTCCATATCCAAGATGTGGTTTTGGAGGTTTACAATCGGACGATGTGTCTGACTAGCCAAAACTCGTAAGCTGGCTATTTGTACCTCAATGGGTAGAATTTCCTCCTTCCCATAAACTAGATGGAAAGGGGTGAAACCTAGTGATGTTCCGAACGTTGTTCTGTAGGCCCAAAGAGCTGCCATGAGATGTTTATCCCAGTCCCCTGTGTGGTTGTTCACCTGTTTTGTGATGATTTTGCAAATCATTCCATTTACCTTCTCTACCAGACCATTGCATTGTGGATAGTACGGTGTGGAATGTCAAAGTGTGATGCCTAACTTCTTCATCAGTTCTCCCACCAAATCCCCTCTGAATCCTGGTCCTCTATCTGATATTATCTCAAGAGGAGTGCCAAAACGGCAAAAGATATGCTCAAAAATGAACTTTGCCACCTCTTGGGCTGTAATGCGGGTGGTGGCCGTTGCTTCTGCCCATCGAGTCATGTAGTCTACACCCACTATGATGTACAGTTTACCTGATTGGGCCCTTGGTAAAGGACCGATTGCATCTATTCCCCATTTCTCAAAAGGACCATATGAGATGATAGGGGTTTGTGGCTCGTAGGTTAACGTGCGATCATTGGCCACTTGACAAGCCTTGCATGTTTTACACCAATGGTGTACATCCCTGTTCAAACTAGGCCAAAAGTATCCTGCCTGTAGATTCTTCCTACTGGTGATATCTAGAGAAAAATGACCGCCGTAGACGCCGTCATGGCAACTTGAAATTACCTCTATGATTTCACTGGAGGTTGGCACCCGCTTGAGAATTTGATCTTTGCCCTTACAATACAAGTGGTCGTCTATAAGGCGGTACCTAGTAGCCTTCCTTACCAGCCACTGTTTTTGGCCTTTGGTGTGTCCTGCTGGACATTCTCCTGTATCTAGAAAACTGATGACATTAGGCATAGCATCAGTTTTAATTTGATCGCCCCTACGGGAACGTCTTGTATTCTTTATTTAGCTAGCGCATCTGTCTCTTGATTTTCTGCTCTGGGGACATGGAATAGTTTCACTGCTTCAAACTTCTTTAGAAGTTCCTTAACTTGGCGAAGTTGACCAAGTAAAACCTGATTTTTACAATCCCAGGTGCCATTTATCTCCCTTATCAAAAGCGAAGCGTCGTGGAACACATTTAGGCGCTGAATTCTTTGTGAAATACATTGTTCCAACCCAGAATTAGGGCTGCATATTTTGCTTCATTGTTGGAGTGGGAGTGTAATAACTGCCCCATGGAGAATACTCTTTCTTTCCGTTCATTGAAAATGACCATGCCTGCTCCGTCAAAGAAAAGAGAGTGAGCTCTCTCTAGCCTAGGACTTTCTATCGTTGGTGTTTCTTCCTTTGCTTCCGTGTTGACCTTCAGCTTCTTCTCATAATGGCGATGAGTGAGAAATCCTGCTAAACTAGCCCTGGTGGAGTTTTCTACTTGCATGGTGTAGTCAAACTCTTGTAGTCTAATTAACCACTTTGAGATCCTAGATGAGACATCCATGTGTCGCATTACATATGGGAAAACCTCCTCCATTGTCAGGATTACAAAGGGTCTAGGCAGGAGATAGGAGCGGAACTTTGTGGTAGCAAACATTAGTGCCAAAACCATGTGTTCTACTTCGGTAAATCTTTTTTCTGATGGGGTTATGACACGACTAGAGAAGTAAATAGGGCGCATGAAAGAAGTTTTGGGGTCCTTTTGCATTAGCACCGATCCCAGTGTATCACTTCCCACACTAGGGTTCACATAAAATGTCTCGTCCCACTTAGGAGGTGAAATGGTGGGAAGCTTAGCTAGGATTTGCTTCACCTCAATAAACTGTTGCTCATTCTCTTCAATCCCTGCGAAGACATCCCTCTGGGTGAGTTGTTGTAGGGGAAGGACCACTTGAGATAGCAGGTGAATGAACCTGCTTAAGTATCTTACCTTCTGAAGGAAAGAAACTAGTTGCTTGGCGGTGGTGGATGAAGATAAAGATACTAGGGCCTGAATCTTTCTAGGGTCAGCCTCGATTCCTTTTGCTGAAATTACATGACCAAGGAGAGTGGCTTTTCTCTCACCAATGTGACACTTGTCCTCGTTGAGTTGGCCACCCAAGGTTTGTAGCCTGGTAAAGCCATCATAGACTTTGCTTAAATGAAGGGCTCGTGAGCTATAAATGCAAAAATCATCTATGAAAACCCGTATTGATGTTCCAAATTAGGGTTGGAAAACAAAAGTCACATAGCGTTGAAACGTGGCCGGGGTGTTAGTGAGGCCAAACAACATCACTCTGTAGGAAAAACATCCCCAAGGTGTGATGAAGGTTGTCTTCTTCTGATCCTCCTCCGCAATGCTAATCTGGAAGTATCCTGAGTAGCCATCGCATACTGTGTATCTCTCGTGACCTGCCACTTCATTGAGTATTTCATCCTGGAATGGGAGGGGAAAGTGGTCCCTCTTCGTGGCTGCATTGAGAGGTTTATAATCCACACAGACTCTCCACTTACCATTTTTTTTTGGTGTGACTACCACTGGGGAGACCCATTCCGAGTCTTCGACAGGGTAGATGAAACCTGCTTGTAGCAAACTTCTCACTTCTTTAAGCAATGCCTCTTGTTGGATTACTCCAAATGTTCTGAGCTTTTGTACTACGGGTTTACTGCCTTCCTTGAGCTTTATGTGGTGTTGTACTACTGTAATTCCTGTGATCTTATCATAGCCATCAATGAACAAAGTAGTGAAGCTACCTAGCATGGAGACATACTCCTTCCTTTCTTCATTGGTTAACTCATTTGAGAGCATTTTTTGTAGCTTACCTGCATCCTCCAAGGACTGCATACCTGATGATCTCTCTTGGTTTGTCAAGGTTGTTTCACATTGTGTTAATCTGTTTGGGTCTTTAAGAATGACCCCCATCACTTCGATGCTGCTGTCACTTCCGTCGGTGGTTGTCGTCTCTTCTCTTGAGGTAGACGAGTAGTTGTTGGTGGACTCAACTTCTGAAGCCATGGTGGTGACTCTGGAAATTACAAACCCTTTTTTTTTAAAAACATTACATTAACAGTAGCGGCTCATAGCGGTTTTTTACAGGGGTGGGTGGATAGGTTAAAACAAGATAAAGATAGAGACATTAAAGGAATGATGGTAATCTAATATGGGGAGAATGATAGGGTTCGGGGAATCGAGGATTTCTCCTAGTACCGCCGTGTTAACCCTCACGGCTCACGGACACCCTATTACCTATGACGGACGTTGTAACCTACGGCGGACATTGTATTATTTATTTGGTAGAGTCAGGTACTGGGCTTGTCGGTCTAATAGGAAAAGGGTAAGAGTGATCGCCGATGAGAGGCGCACTCTAACTGGAACATTCAAGGGATTAGTTGGCTAAGCATGGGCGCCCAAGTGTGAATGGGATGAGCTCATATAAAAGTCAACTAAACCTAAAATTCACTCATTCTCTCATTTGTGCAATAGAAGAGTGCTCTTGCTCCATCTCCATCTCCATCTCCATCTTCTTCTTCTTCACCTCTTTGTGTGTGTGTGTATGTGAGAGAGAGAGAGAGAGAGAGAGAGAGAGAGAGAGAGAGAGAGAGAGAGAGAGAGAGTTTGGGCGATCGAGCATTACGAAGGCACGATGGCGGTGAAGCGGTTGAGCGCGGTGTAGCGGCGTCTCCTTCTTCTTCGCGGCGAGGAATCCTCCACGAAGCAAGCGTAGAGCGGTGAGTGACACACCATCGTCTTCTTTGAGCTTATTAGTTTAGGCTTGTTGTGTGCTTGGAGCCATTTTATGCTCGTACACGGTGTATCGGCAAGTTCCTTGCATTGACACATGCGATATACGCGCACATTTTTGGCGCCGCTGCCGGGGAGTGCCATACATGAAGCTCGAGTAGCACTGTGTGCTTCTCCGTGGTGCAATTTCTATTGTAGAAAAGGTAAGGAAGGAGTGTGTGTGTGTTGAGAAGAGGGATTTGGTGTTATACTGTGTGTTTTTTTATTAATGGAGTTTTCAAAGGTTCTGTGTTTATTCTCTGTGTATTAAGCTAGTTAGTTTTCTTTGTTAATAGAGATTTCAAAGGTTCTATGTTTATTCTCTTTGTATTAAGGTAGTTAGTTTTCTGTGTATAGTAAGTAGGAAGAAGATTAGTGAGAGGTAATAGAGTGTGTTAGTGTGTAAGAGTAGGTGTATTAGTTAGAAGTAGGTAGAGAGAGTGTGTGTGTGCTCTCGCGCAAGCCGTGGCGGCCTTATCCTTAAAAAAAATAAAAAATAAAAAAAAGAATTAGAAAAATAAAATTGAAAAAAAATAAAATTTTAAAGGTAGGACCGGGATCGGGAATACCAGACCCAAGCCTAGACCCAAGCCCAAGCTCATGCTCAGGCCTAGGCCTCAGTCGCCTTTAAAAAAAACGAATTTTAGCTTCACACGTAGCTAAAACTTGATTTTTGAGGACCAACGGAACGTCAGATGCCCGAAAATTGTGCTGTAAAGCACACAACGACCCTTTAAGTGATACGCTCGTTTTGAGCTATCACACACTTCAATCAAAAAAATCAAACATTAAAAAAACATCAAAAACAAGAAAAAATCAAGTAGAAAACGGGGTGCAAAACACCCACAAAACACCCACAAAACAAAGCAAGTAACCTTTGAGGGTACTTGCCGACACTTGTAGGGCACCCAAAGCAGATGTATCTACGCTCTGGTCGTGTGCTAGAGTCCGAACAACTAGCTAGTGCTTCGATTTACGGGGGTACTCACTATCCTTCCATGCTAGGGTCTACGTCCTTGGCGGGGACCCAAGGTAGTGCAGCCCAAGACCCAAATATAGCGGCTAGCGACTCTTCCTCTGACTACGATATTATGGAAGAGCATCTTACACAAAGCCCCGGGGGAACAAACGAAACCGTACCTAGCTGGGCCCAACAACCTGGAACTAGTGTTTTTAGCCGTTTGATGGAAACTTTTAGTAGAGCTACGTGCTCTGAACCTACGGCTAGTGAAGTAAACGAAGGGGGTGGGGAAGTAGAATCACCATTCACATCTCCTGTAGACCCCACACTCCCTCAGAGTGTCCACGTGGACATTCCACCTACCTCATTTAATGAGGGCCCTACCGAGCTACCACCTTCCAAAGTCGCCTCTAAGGTAGCGGTGACTAAAAGTCAAAACACGGGAAGCAACATTGCATCCACCTCACGGAAACCCTCTAGTACACCAAGTTTGGACGGGGTATTTCTCAATGAAAATTGGGAATATGACCTACACATGGAGACTTTGACTGATCTATACATGGGCTACACATACCATGTGGGTTGGTTAGAAGTTGTACAATCCACATCTAGTGCCACTAGTCTAGAGGAACAACAACACATGATCTGCAATGTCATCCATAGGATTATCCAGTCCGAGAGGCAAAATCGAGGAATAAACATACCTTCGATGGGTCCTATGCAATTTTTAGACACGGGCAAAGGGAAACAACCCACTCTATCACAAATGGAGAATCCCCCACTGAGTCCCATAGATCCCCCATATGTTGTTTCGCCAGGGGTCTCAATGCAATCTGAGCCCACAAGTGATAGCTTTACTTTTCCAAGTCTAGCTCATCTTTCCCTGGATGACACCACGGATACCATGCCTACCCCAATGATGGGCATGCCAAGAAACACACCATGGACCTCGTTTGTTAGTAAAGCACTGCTACATGGTAGCTCAATACTTGCAATAGTACCTACAAGTGCGAACCAATCGTATGCACCTATGGGTCCACACACTCATGTAGTCCCTACCCCTCCCATTGTTTCAACTACCTATGCTCCACAACCACAATACACAAGTTCTTATTTCCATGGGACTATACCGGCTAGCATTAGCATGTCACATCCGACGTCTGCTATGCCTAGGGCCACTCATATGAACTATGGACCACCACATGGCACAACATCGTACCGAACGTGGAACCCAAGGGCTTCCTATGTGCCAAGCCCAATGCCAATACCTACTCCACATGTAGTCTCTGGAGCGCCTTCACCCACGGTGCCTGCTCACTTAGGTGACTTGGTAACATTTGCTCAAGCTATTGGTCGATCTATTGCTGAGAATATACGTAACACGCCTGATAGAGAGCCTAGAAGTAAGGCAGTACAAATAGCGAAGCTCACACAAAAATTTAGTGGAGACGGAGATGTGAGAAAGCATATCGAAGTGTTTGAACAAATATGCGATTCTCTAGGAGAACACAATGACCTACATAAGAGCAATGCTTTAAGCCTAACCTTAAGTGGAAAGGATGGGGATTGGTATAGAACCGTAAGGGTTTGAAGAAAAAACGATTTACCCTACTCTTAGGAGACTGTTCTTAAAAGAATACATACGAGAGGGAGTGCTTTGGGGTGTAGCCTCTCAGCTTCAAAAAGCCCAACGAGAGGAAGGAGAGTCGGTGAGAGACTTTATAAGTCACTTGAAGCATTTGAATTCTCATTGTAATCCAAATGAGCGGTTCAACAATAACCAATTGCTTGATAGATTCATTAGGGGATTACAACATGAGGATATCTACAATGGCCTAGTCATTAGAGGTATCACCACTTGGGAAGCAGTCCCACCAATGCGATCCAATTGGAGGATAATTTAATGATTCAAGGAGAAAGAGTGTCTGTTGAGCCTAAATCTATTAGCTCTCAAGCATCAGGGCATCAGCCAATGACCCTAAAGCCTATTTCTAAGGAGCCAAAGATATCTGAGATGACTTTAGCAGATCTCACCAAGGCTATTCAAGAGAGTCTTAGAGACAATCGTGCTCCGTAGAACAATCATATGTATCCAAGAAGGGAGCAACAATTGTGCTCAGTATGCTATGGACCGCATAGTACCAGTGAATGCCCTACTTTTAGAGTAAAATTCAATGGGAACTACAATGCATGTGGAAGGTATGGTCATCAAGCTAAGGATTGCATAGTATTTAAGCGCGCAATGGCCAATAGACCAACCTTAGCATGGACAAACACACCTCGAGTGCCTCCATTGATGCCGGCCCCACCTCTTGAACAAACAACACAACACATGGTCCCGAGGGCCCAAAATGTTGTTCAAACAACACCCTTACCATCTCCAATGCTAGGACCGCAACCACCACATCCGAGAATCACTTCTGTGAATCAAGTGGTTTGTGAGTCATCTATTTCTTGTTTGGAAGGCTATGAGGAAGATATAGATCCTAATATCGCCTATGGGATGGATGTGCTTGAAGAAAGTCCACAATACTACATGGAGGACTATTGGGGACAAGTCAAACCTGTATATCAAGTAGCTGTTCTTGCGGTGTGAGCGGGATGAAAACACACACAGCGCCTCTATAACGACCCGACACACACTCTTGGGAAGATACACACACACACTATGGGGCACCACTTGGCGTAGACAACACACCTGGCCGAGACAGGGAACACACCTCTGGAGTGAGAGGAAAGAGACTATCCACTTGCCCACTCCACACAGACACACACACACACACGCACACACAAAAAACTCAGCTCAAAAGAGGAGAATTTCTGATTTTTAGATACAAATGAGCTTGGGCCAACACCAATGGGGCAAACAGCTCACACAATATGGGTAAAAGATACCAGATACAATCACAAACTGGAGCAGAAACTTCGCTCATAGGAGAAACTTACACAGAAAAACAGCAGGAAAAGAGTGAAGAATTTGGCAAAATGGACAGCGCCATCGCGTCCGGAACGGCCCAAAACCCTAGTCTACAATGTCAAAGTGCTCAAATCCGACCTCGGATGAGCAGTTTCCGGCAAAACAGGCTCCAAAATGGGCAAAAACACACCTGCGGCTGTACCTCCTCTCTTCTCCACGTTTTTTCTGGTCTTCTCTCAGTTTTTTCAGTTCCCACACTTAGATTTTTTAGTTGGGTACCCTTGGCCTTTTAAATGACCTCAAACGGACCCCGAACAGGCCAAAAACTGACCTCGCAGTGCATAGTTGTCACCTTTTTGCATCATTCGCACACCGGGCACTCAGCTTTTTCCAATAATGCATCTCGTCACCACGTGAAGTGGCCCCAAAAAGTGGTCCTAATGATGACCTTTCTGCATAACTCTCACAAGAAAACACCCACGTTGTGTCCGTACTCATCCACGTGCAAGTATTGACCCCGTTCGGCCTCCTGACGCCACTAGATGCCATCTGACGCACCTGCTTACCTCATGTCGTCGGCCCGCGGATAGCTTCCTCGAGAAGTTTTACGCGCTACAAACTCCTCCTTATTGTAGAAAAACACAATGGTACTAGTAACGATGAAAATCGATGCACTATGTACATGCTGTCCTACCTGTACACATGTGGGCCCCACGTAACCACCTGGCTCTGAAAAATGGGCAATACTTTATTTGATGCACCATGCATGGGTATGTACATATGCGCAATCCCTTGCTCCAAAAAACTCCTGACATAATTTGCCCACCCCCTAGCCTGCTAGATCATTCATGATCAGCAGCAGCAAAGAGAGATATGAGACTCGCCGCATCACAAGTCTCCTCATCCTTCACCAACATTTCTTGCTCCATCGACAACTCATCTTGCTCCACCATCATCAATCCAGCATGATACAATTTAAGAAGCAATCCATTTACCCTTGACTTATGTAGAACACCATCCAGGTTAGCCAGCTGATATGTGCCATTTGGAAAACACTCCACTACCTTGAAAGGGCCTTCCCACTTAATTTGAAACTTCTTTTGGAAGGTGTTGTCCAGCTTACTGTTGTAGCGCAAAACCAAGTCATGTTTCTTGATACCCTTACTTTTAACCTTTTCATTTATCTTTGCCAAAGCCTTATCCTGCATCTGCCCATAATGCTCCAATGCGCTCATCCTATCCAACTGGACCTCTTGTAACTGCAAGAGCCTCTCTTTGAATGCATCACTAGGCGGCCCAAGCAACTTCTCTAACATCTTGACCGCAGGCAACTCTACCTCCACAGGCAATAGTGCTTCCTTTCCATACACCAAATGAAATGGAGTAAACCCTGTACCTGTCTTCACCGAAGTACGGTAAGCCCATAATGCACTAGGCAATTCCAAATCCCAATTCTTTCCTTGGTGCTCTGTCACTTTCGAAAGAATCTGTACCAACTCACCATTGAATCTTTCATTTAAGCCATTACACTGCGGGTAATAAGGAGTGGTATGCTGGTGCCTAATCTTCATCTTTGTGCATAAGAAGTCTAGCAGTTTAGCTCTAAATCCTGGCCCCTTATCTGAAAGTAGCTCTAATGGCACCCCAAACTTGCAACATATTTCATCATACACAAATTTTACCACATCCTTTGCAGTGATCTGTTTTACTGCTATAGCCTCTGCCCATCTAGAAAGATAGTCCACTGCCGTCAAAATATAGCTTTTGCCCCTGCTTGTGATAGGTAACGGGCCTATTGCATCAATCCCCCACTTTTCAAACACATGAAACGCCATAATGGTTTTTCGTAGCTCTGGCTTCAACACTCTCTTCCCAAATGCTTGACACCTATTGCAAGACCTACACCAATGGTGAACATCCTTGTGCAAACTAGGCCATACATACCCCTCTTGCAAAATCTTATGCAAGGTGATCTTTAGAGAAAAATGGCCACCACATGCGCCTTCATGATTCTCTTCCAACACTCTGTAAAGCTCCTCCCGCCAAGGTACACGTCTCAACACGAGATCAGCCCCTTTCATGTATAAGACATCACCAATCAATTTGTACCTGTATGCTCTACGCACAAAGCCATACTTCTTAGACTTCTGAATCTCCTTTGGAATGATTCCTGTTAGCAAAAACTCCTCTTCTTGAGCCAAACTTTCCCGGCCATGATAAAGAGGTAAATTGGTCCTCAACACGAATAGCTCCCCAATCATGCCTTGAGCTGCTTCATGTGCCTCTCCATTTAGAGCACGTTCAATGTGTCTGATGCTCCATGCTTCAAACTTTTTTAACAGGCCTTTAATTCTGAAGCACATTTCCTTCAATGAGGTGTTCTTGCTCTTCCACACACCCAGCACTTGCTTCACCACTAACAAGGCATCACCTTTTATGCTCAACCTTCGAACCCCATGCTTCAAACAAATGTGTAATCCGGCTTCCAATGTAGCATATTTAGCCTCATTGTTACTATGCGCATCCAATTTGAACCCTCTCTTGCATACTAGCTTCCCCTCTGGATCATAAAGTGCTATACCCCCTGAAGCTGCATCGTGGCTCTTTCTGTATGAACCATCAAAGAACAACACATGTGCATTGCTGATCTGTGGCACTTCTTCAACTACCTTTCTCACCACCTCTTCCTTAACAATAAGGGGATTCTCCTTATAGGTCAACAAATCAGCTAGGGTAGCCCTTGTACTATCTTCCACTAGAAAAGAGAACTCAAACTCTTGCAGCTCAATTACCCATTTCTTCACCACATTTGACATGTTAGTACCATTAATTAACTGTGCCAAAAAGGCATAACTCGTCAAGAAAACAAAAGGCCGTGGTAGCAAGTAATGACGAAATCGTCGACAAGCAAATATTACATTGGCCATCACTAGCTCTACTTCCGATAACTTTCTCTCCGCTACCAACTTCACTCGGCTTGCACAATACACTGGCCTCATATAATGGCTGCCCTTCCCCTTTTGCAATAGCATGGCTCCAATGGCATCATCCCCTACTGAGGGATTTACATAAAAAACTTTCTCCCAATCAGGAGCCTGCATGGCTGACAACCCCCCTAACACCTCTTTCACCTCTTGAAATACTTCTTCACACTTGTCATCCCATTGCAATGGATCATGCTTTGCCACTTGTTGTAATGGATAAAGAATCTGAGAAGACAATGGAATAAACCGTGCCATGTACTTCACTTTGTGTATAAAGGTTGCCAATTGCTTCGTACTCATAGGTGATGGAAGAAGAATAATAGACTTCACCTTATCTGGATCAGCCTCAATGCCATTTTCTGACACCATATGGCCCAATAACTTCACCCTTGGCTGTGCTAGATGACATTTCTTTGGATTTAGTTGTCCTCCACATTCATCATATCGAGCCAATACCATCTGCAGCTTCTCATGGTGATCAGCCCTACTGCTATAGACACAGAAGTCATCCATAAAAGCTTTAACACAACTACCAATGAATGGTTCCAACACCCAATTTGCTCTCTCTTGATAGAAGGAAGGTCCATTTGACAACCCAAATGGCAATACTGTGTAGCAATAGCAGCCCCATGGCGTAATAAAAGTTGTCTTTGTGCGGTCTTTAAGAGCAATCTTCAATTGAAAATAGCCTGAAAAACCATCACACACACTGTACCTCTCATAACCTGCCACTGAATCCAAGATCTGATCGATGAATGGAAGAGGATATGGGTTCTTCTTAGTGGCTGCGTTTAAGGGTTTAAAATCCACACAAATTCTCCACTTCCCATCCTTCTTTGGACTGACTACAACTGGACTCACCCATTCTGTGGTCTCCACTGGAACTATGAACCCTGCCTTCAATAACTTGTCCACCTCTACCCGCAAGGCTTCCATTTGCTCTTGACCCATCCTTCTTAGCATTTGCCGCACTGGCTTAGCACCTTCTTTCAGCTCTATATGCATCTCTTCACCCTTGAACCCTCTGATCTCTTCATATGAAGTAATGAACAAATCAGGAAAACTAGCCAGCATATGCAAATATATATCCTTCTCCATAGCTGAGAGATCTCCACTAATCATTTGCGTCATTAATTCCTGCTTCTTTGACAATTCAACCTTGGTTTGCATCAGCCCTTCAATCACTTCATAAGGCCCTTCACTTTCATCTTCAACCTCATTTGCAAATGCAACTAAACCAATCTCCTGGATTTCTTTGTCCATCAAAAGAAATGCAATATCAGCATCCTCATCACTGCTGGTAGTGCTATCACTGTCCTCATCTGTCACCGTGGAAGAGTCTTCATCACTAGACTCATCCTCATCTTCATAAAGCTCCTCTAATCGTTTCCTTGTGTCCATATTATAAAGCTTCTTGGTACCTGTCTTTCCATAGAGGCTAATCGTACCATGTCGCCAATCTTGAACAGCTCCCACTGCACGTAACCATGGTCTGCCCAGTATAATAGGATATGCACCCAACCCTGCTGGCATCACATGAAAATCAACCACTGCCTTTGTATCATATGCCTCCACTTCTAAGCTCTTTACAACACCCAAGCATTTTACTTTTTGATGGTTTGCCAATCTGATCCGAAAACCTGACACCCCAGCCACTGTGAGACCCATCTTCTCAACGCATGAGTGTGTTATGACGCATATTTGGGCTCCGCCATCCACATAACCTTGTCCCAAATTTTTCCTTTTATGCCACACATCTACTATTGGACAAATGTCTGGTAGCTCATCCATTGCCAACACCTTCACTGAACCTCTCTTTGGCTCTTTCTCCATTGGGTTAACCATCCTCTTCCACTGTCGCTTTAGCTTAGGCACCATCTCTATAAGCTGCCCAAAAGTAACATCTGCCTTCCTGCTTGTCAGATCCTCCTTCAAGTCATAGCTTAATTGCCCATCCCCTAGTGGAAAATCTGAAACATGAAACTTTCGACGAGCTCTCCTTTTCCTCTTGGCCTTGACATCCTCGCCTTCATGGCTCTTTCCTTTCTTCTTACTAGGACCTGGGGCACTTCTTCCTTCCTTTTCCTCTGTGGTCCTCTTCCCAATAGGCATCACTAATGTATCCTCTAGCTTTGATGCCTTCTCCAAGGTGACTACACTTAGCACTTTTGTCTTTCCCTTTTCCTCCTGGGTCAGTCCACAGGTTCCTTCGTCTCCCTTAATTTCGATGCCATAATCATTTGACCTAGTTAGCACCTGTCTTGTCAATGGATACATGTCTCCCCCTATCCTTGGTGGCTTATCACATTGCGGGCTGATGTGACCCAACTCTCCACAATTATAACATGTGGGCGTCTGTCTCCAAAACCTACTATTACTTTGTCCAGCACCATTCCTAGGCCTTTCTTCACCTCCTGGCTGATTTGCAAACCTCCCTTGACCTCGATTATTTCCCACTTGACCTAGCATGTTTAGGCTGAGATTCTTCATCAAATCTACCATTTGCCTCATGTCTTGCTTTAGCCCATCATCTTGCACTGCTGTAGTGACCACTGCTGGCATAACCTGAGTAGTAACAGGAACTACTGGTTCATGATGAACCCCTGACATGCGCCCTTGTAAAGACTCTATAGGCTGAAATTCAGACCTCATTGGCAAAGACTCCACCCCTAACAGGCTCATTTTCCTCAGCTTCCACTCTTTATTCCTTGCTACCTCTAGTGCATTCTCATATGTCCTAGGCTTCTTTAGCTCCACTCTCCAACGTATATTCTCCCAAAGACCAGCCAAGAACCTGTCCTTCTTCATCATGTCAGGCGGGGGTACCTGTGGTGCTAAAGCCTTGCACATCCGCTCCCATGCCAATGAAAACTTTCGTATATACGCATCTACTGGCTCACCGTCCTTTTGCACTAAAGCCTGTACTTCTTGCCACACTTTGTCAGGGTCTTCTATCTTCACAAACTCCACTTCCAATCCATGCCTTAGATTGTCCCAACTCAATCTTATAGGTGGATCAGCCACACGCAACTCCTCTTCAAATGCTTTAGACCAAACTCGTGCATCACTCTTCAAACAAATTTGGAGAAGGCGTAACATTTGCCTAGGGTCATGAATCTGGTTGCTAATGCAGGCTACCCAAATTATGATGCTTTGAGAACCCCTTCGAACACACGTGCAAGAACCCAAAACTTTTCACTACCCAATCCCCAGAAACTTCAATGGAGCTCAACTTTAGATAAGGACAAACACATGCACATCAAATGAGTTTTCATAGTTAATCATCGGAATGACAACAGGCAAAGGACATTCCAGGATCTCTCTCAATCTTCTTGGCCCAAACATAAAGACTATGCGCTGCTGGAAAAAGATCTTCCTGGACACATGAACATTAATCTGAATTCTTTGAGTTAAATGAAAAGGAGTGAACTGAGGGCCATTTTGATCATCCATTAAAGCCAACCATGAAGCTCCCAAGAAGGCACACCTGACTCAACCTCTGATTTTGCCAAAATTTCAGCAGCATAACAACATAAATGGCTCAAAATACCAAAAAACCAGCCATCATAACTTGGGAAAATTTCGACAGAGTTTCCCTAGAAGTAGAGCAATGAGAACCCAAAATATAGACTGTATCTGTATGCATAAACTGCCAACAATAGAACCCGAGCATCAAATAGGACTCACTAGTACATAGCCTATGGCGAGGTCACAAAAAGGGTGCTCCAGCTACCTGTATCACCGAAAGGATCTCCACATTTGAGAATCCCCCAGCTCAATAAAAACCTCACGCTATCGACCCTTACACGAAGGATAATGCAAATCGCGTATAGTCAAGTCTCAGAAATGACTATCTTCCAGACCAAGTCTCAGAAATGGCTGGGACTGCCAAATACAACCAAGTATGGCTCCACAAATGCGTACAATGGGAGTTTCCACAAGTAACGTACAATCCAGCAGACAATGTGCTCAAATAGGCGCCAAGTGATGCATACCCACAACAACTGCAAGTGACCTCACTGCTAGTATATCACTGTACTTTAGCTACCTGTACCTGTGTGAATCACCTGTACCTGTACCTGTCCCTGTAACCTGTAACTTGTAATCTGCAACCTGCAACCTGTACTCCCGAATCTTGAAGCTCGAAGCTCGAAGTAGAAGGTACTCGAAGAAGATCCTCCGTGGGGGCGCCAAAAGAATGTGAGCGGGATGAAAACACACACAGCGCCTCTATAACGACCCGACACACACTCTTGGGAAGATACACACACACACACACACACTATGGGGCACCACTCGGCGTAGACAACACACTTGGCCGAGACAGGGAACACACCTCTGGAGTGAGAGGAAAGAGACTATCCACTTGCTCACTCCACACACACACACACACACACACACAAACACACACACACACACACACACACACACACACAAAACCCAGCTCAAAAGAGGAGAATTTCTGATTTTTAGATACAAATGAGCTTGGGCCAACACCAATGGGGCAAACAGCTCACACAATATGGGTAAAAGATACCAGATACAATCACAAACTGGAGCAGAAACTTCGCTCATAGGAGAAACTTACGCAGAAAAACAGCAGGAAAAGAGTGAGGAATTTGGCAAAATGGACAGTGCCATCGCGTCCGGAACGGCCCAAAACCCCAGTCTACAATGTCAAAGTGCTCAAATCCGACCTCGGATGAGCAGTTTACGGCCAAAACAGGCTCCAAAATGGGCAAAAACACACCTGCGGCTGTTCCTCCTCTCTTCTCCACGTTTTTTCTGGTCTTCTCTCAGTTTTTTCAAGTCCCACACTTAGCTGTTTTAGTTGGGCACCCTTGGCCTTTTAGATGACCTCAAACGGACCTCGAACAGGCCAAAAACTGACCTCGCAGTGCATAGTTGTCACCTTTTTGCATCATTCGCACACCGGGCACTCAGCTTTTTCCAATGATGCATCTCGTCACCACGTGAAGTGGCCCCAAAAAGTGGTCCTAATGATGACCTTTCTGCATAACTCTCACAAGAAAACACCCACGTTGTGTCCGTACTGATCCATGTGCAAGTATTGACCCCGTTCGGCCTCCTGACGCCACTAGATGCCATCTGACGCACCTGCTTACCTCATGTCGTCGGCCTGCGGATAGCTTCCTCGAGAAGTTTTACGCGCTACCAACTCCTCCTTATTGTAGAAAAACACAATGGTACTAGTAACGATGAAAATCGATGCACTATGTACATGCTGTCCTACCTGTACACATGTGGGCCCCATGTAACCACCTGGCTTTGAAAAATGGGCAATACTTTATTTGATGCACCATGCATGGGTATGTACATATGCGCAATCCCTTGCTCCAAAAAACTCCTGACAGCGGCAAGAGGCCAAAATATCAACTACACTGCTAAGAGACCACCTCTTCAATGCTATGAGTGTGGAGGTCCACATCGTGTAGCCGAGTGTCCTATTAGGCTACAAAAGAACACCACATTAATACAAACCAATCAAGCGAGCACGTCTACAATGCCGATACTCATGTGTAATCGATGTGGCATAGATCATTTGATTGCCCAATGTCCAAATAATCCAAATGCACGGATGATCACGCCATTAAACTTGATTGAAGTTACCGAGGAGCCATCACCAAGTACACCTGTGGTACCAGTAAACGTACTCACACGATCGATGCTCCAAAAACAAAATTATATTCTTGAGGAAAGAGACATGGCATCAATTGCCCAATCTCAGAAAAAGAAGAAAACACGAAGAAAGAGATCGCAAAAAGCAGCGAAGTCAGACCCCAGTTCAAAGACCAACATAGGGACTGGTGACTACCCCATATATATGAATGATACTGAAGAAGATTCTGATTCAGGTGAAACCATGGAGACCAAAACGACCACTATCATAGAAACCAACAAGGAAGATCTTCATGAGCCACAATGGCCGGGATCCAAAAAGAAGATAGGAACTTACCCAAACCCTACAGAGGAGATTGAGAGAGTCAAGCATTTAAGGAGTTTGGTAGAAGATACCCAAAGGGATCTAGAACCAGCACCTAGGAAGATCCAAATTACAGACACCGTGTTCCCTACGCAACAACAACCTCACCAAGTCCATAGACCCTTGGACATACCTAGTGTCATCCAAGAAGAAAGTGACTTAAAGTCATGGGAAAGTGGGCATACTCACTTCTTGATGGAAACAATGTTTACAGAGGGCTAACCTGATCCTATCGATGAAATGGAGATCCCATCTTCCCCACGTCAAGGGACTCAAGGCCAAAAGGTGCCGTTAAACATTGCCAAATTGATGGATTTCATGTCTTCAGAAGTTAGAACCACCATCATGTCCAAACTATATAAAGACCCCGAGCTAGTCTCAGCTCTTCGAGCCTTCCTCAATGGAGAACTGAAGTTTGGGCTACCACAATTTGCACAGATAGATGGAGTTGGGGAGATGCTGATAGAGGAGGAATACTTAGATCCACAACCCAACCTAGATGAGAACCTTGTTATAGAAATACATGTTAACAAGTTGGGGCAATACTTTGAGGGTGATGAATCCAATGTGACTATACCAATCACTACTAAGGGATTAACTGTGAAGGTAATCCTTGATGGTGGCGCTGGGGTTAGCATTGTGACTAAAAATTGCTGGGAAACTATGGGAAGACCTCACCTTGCAACCACAACCATAGTAGTGAAGATGGCCAATGGGTCTATTGTTAAACCTATTGGGATGCTAGAAGATCTCAAGATCAAGGTATTTGGACATAAAATAAGAGTTAACTTCATTGTTATGGATTTCTCCAAACACACTATGGCATCGGAGATGATCTTAGGACGTCCTTTCATGAGGGAAGAAAAAATGGTGCATGACTGGTCCGAAAACCATGTCTACCTGCAGTTCCAAGATTCTGTCATTCGAGTGGATCTTGTGACGGGTCGAGCACATCCTCTAGGAATCAGGTTTATAATTGATCATAGATCTGACACCACAGTTCACTCGGCCCCATTGCAGTATTGTTACACGTGTAAAGCGGACACTGATGTTGGGGAAGATTCTCCTTATATGGATGTACTACCTGGGATGACTAAGTCGGACAATGTGGATTGGGTCCACCTAGCAGCAACCATAGACACTTGGGGAAATAGGGGGACGACGTGGGTAACACCTGAGGGGGATGAAATACCACCACTTGTACCCTTAAACATGCTAGAAGCAATGCATATAGCTTCTGATGATCTACAAGATGAAAGTTTGACTGACATTTAAACCAGTAGCACCTCACAAGACTATAGCCCACAAGATTTGGGGTCAAAATCATCAGTTGAAATTGACTCTGAGGACAAAGCATCTGAGTTAAATCTTAGTGCAAATGTGGGGACAAACCATTCAGGGCCCAGTGGTAACCTAGATGATAATCTATCCAAGGGAGCAGAAGACACAAGTAGTGATTCATCTAGTGAGTCTTCACTAGAAATCAACCGTAATCGAGAATTAAACAAGAAGAGTAAGAGATATAAGAGGCGACGATATCGAGCAAATGTGCGTGCTAGAATAAATGAAAAGAAATCTACTGCAGAATGGCTTAATTATATAGGGTCATGTGATGCTCATCAAAAGTTGGTAAATAAGTGGGGTGAACACCTTCAAAGCATTATGTGGTGTAGTCCACAACCCTTTGACATCGCACAACTAGAGGCTACAGATAAGCCAAAGTTGAGCCGTACCGTAAGGAGACGACAAAATTGAGAGTTAGGTCAACAACAAAAGGAATCAGAAGTTAAAACACAGTCCATAGAACAACAGGACCCCACAGACTTACACCCTGCACCTGAACATTTCAAATCCTATACCACAGAGGAACGTAAGGTTGTGTATAAAAAGGCTCAAAGAAAACCTATCGATGGTAGCAATGGAGTCTATGATGGTCCAACGATAGTTAAGGAAATAGAGTTAGTAGACCCAAGAGAAGAGTCTAAACCTGTCTTCATTGCCCAAGATCTGACAGCGACTGAGGAATGTGTACTTAAAGAACTTCTCAAGGAATTCAGGGATATATTTGCCTGGACTTATCACGATATGAAAGGTGTTCCACCTTGCGTGGTGCAGCACACAATCCCCATGAATAGCCTGGCTAAACCAGTTCAGCAACGACCCTACCCAATGAATCCTGAATATGCAAAGATCGTTCAAGAAAAGATTGAAAAGCTTGTGGAATGCGGATTCATATGCCCTATCGAGCACTCAGAATGGGTGTCTCCAATAGTGATTGTGCCAAAAAAGAATGGGAAACTCAGAGTGTGCATGGATCTCAAGAAGGTCAATGCCGCCACTAGGAGGGACCATTACCCCTTGCCATATTCAGAACATGTGCTTGAAAGAGTTGCAGGGAAGGAAGATTATAGCTTTTTGGATTGGTACTCTGGCTACAATCAAATCACAATTGCGCTGGAGGACCAAGCTAAAACAGCCTTTATAACCGAATTTGGAGTGTTCGCATTTCGTGTTATGGCTTTTGGCTTAACCAATGCCCCGGCTACCTTTCAAAGATTAATAAACACTGCTTTTAGAGAATATTTGAGGGAGTTTTGTGAAGCTTTCTTAGATGACCTTTGTGTTTATTCCTCTTGGAAAGAACATCTATCATGCTTACGAAAAGTGTTTGAGAAGTGTAGATTGTATCGCATCTCCTTAAACCCTTTCAAATGCCAATTTTGGGTTAAACATGGAGTCATTTTAGGGCATATAGTGTCCAAAAATGGGATTTCCACAGATGAGAGCAAAATTAAAGCCATTGCAGAATTGCCACCACCTACAAACTATAAAGGAGTTCAAAGGTTCATGGGCCATGTTGGTTATTACCGATGGTTTATTTTAAACTTTGCCGAGATAGCTCGTCCTTTGTACAAGCTTCTTATTGAGTTCCAATGGACTGCGGAGTGTGACCATGCTTATGAGTCATTGAAAAAGACCTTGACTAGCGTCCCTATTCTACGAGTGCCCGATTGGAATGTAATTTTTCATGTGCATATTGATGCATTGAACTTTGCTATTGGGTGTGTTCTAGCTCAACCGGGAGAACATAAAGTGGACTACCCCATTAGCTTTGCAAGTCGTCAGTTGAATGATGCCGAAAGAAACTACACCACTACAGAGCGAGAAGGTTTAGGTATGATTTATGCAGTGAAGAAATTTCACTACCACCTTCTGGCCAACAAGTTTGTGCTCTATGTTGATCATCAAGCCTTGTTGTATCTAGTAAATAAACCTTGTTCCACGGGAAGAATTACACGATGGTTGTTAATTCTCCTTGAGTTTGATTTTACCATTGTGGTGAGACCTGGTAAAAAACATGTCATGGCTGGTCATTTGTCTCGCATACCCAATGGTGAAGCCCCTACTGGAGTGGATGATGAATTGCTTGATACTTCTCTATTCCTAGTCGAAACCATACTTGAATGGAGTGAGAAGATTGTGAACTTTCTAGTTAATGGTTTTCCACCCAAAGAGCTTCGTAAAGAAATAGCTCGAAAACTGTTAAAAGAATGTGAACCTTACTCTCTCATTGCGGGAACTCTCTACAGGCTAGGGAAGGATGATATTCTTAGACGTTGTGCCCGTGAGGATGAGTATTTATACATACTGCAAGAAGCCCACATGGGTATAGCCGGAGGACATTTCTCAAGGGAACTAACAGCTAGAAAGGTGTTGCAATCAGGCTATTGGTGGCCAACCTTATTTAAGGATGCATCACTTTTTGCAAAAGGATGTGATGAATGCCAGCGTTACAAGATCACACAACAAAAGGATAGGATGCCCTTACATCCTGTTAAAGTATCTCAACCATTTGAAAAATGGGGTTTGGACTTTGTAGGCCCAATTAGTCCGGCAGCTCGTAGCACTCAATCTCGATATATTGTCATTGCCACTGACTATGTGACAAAGTGGGCGGAAGCCAGGGCGACACGTAAGGCCGATGCAAGGTCAACTGCCAAGTTTCTCTTTGAGAACATTGTTACAAGATTTGGTTTCCCCTTTGAGATTGTGAGTGACAATGGTACTCATTTTATAAATGGAGTAATAAAAGAACTCACTACCAACTTTATGATAGCTCACCATAAATCCACACCTTATTATCCACAAGCAAATGGCCAAGCTGAGAGCACCAATAAGACCTTAATCTCTATCTTAACCAAAACGGTGGAAGCTTATCGCACAGATTGGGATTTAAAGCTTACATCAACTCTATGGGCTTATCGTACTGCGTATAAAGTTGCCATTAACTGCACACCATTTAAGATTGTGTATGGCCAAGGAGCGGTTATGCCATGGGAGTTTGTCGTTCCTAGTCTTCGAGTAGCTTCTCAAGAAGGTTGGGATGGTAACCCCTTAGTTGAGCGATTATATATCCTTGAAAGGCTAGATGAAGAGAGGCAATTAGCTGTGCAAAATGCACTTGTGGAGAAAGATAGGAGGAAGAAATGGTTTGACCGTCATCTAAAGAACAAAGATATCAATGTTGGTGATAAAGTCCTTATGTATGGAGTGCGTAACAAAAAGAAAAAGTTAAAATATGCGGGAAAAGGACCATATATAGTATGTGAGATCACCCCACAAAGAACCACTCGTGTGGAGACTCTTGATGGAGTTGAAACCATTGGATTCCTCAATGGGAGCAAATTTAAAAGATACTATGATCCTTTAAGCCAAGAGGAGTTGCGTGCCATCCATAAAAAAAAGGCAGCCAAGACACAAATAGAATTGAAGAAGATACAAGCTCAAGCTGAGGCTAAGGAGCGACAACAACGTATAAGACGAAAACGAGAGGCTAAACTTAGAGTCACACATGCATTCCATGTTGAAATCGACGAGGATTGGTTGGACTCTGACACACCTCTACGATACCCTATTGAGCTAAATAGCACCTATGGAAAAGTGCTATATAACGCCTTATTGGACACGGGTGCTAAATATAATCTGCTATCATATGGGGTGTGGTGTCAGTTAGGGAAGCCACCTCTATCTGAGAGTATTATCCAAGTCAAGGGTGTCAACAAGAAAAAAACTACGGTTTTTGGAATCTGGCACACTTCTGTCAGTTATGACAATGGGGTTGTAGCTCAAGACTTTTTGGTCATGCCTGTTGGAACTATGGAGAGTAATATAAACCTAGGACGCACGTGGATGATAGCCACCAAATGCACTATTGATTGGGGGACTGGGGGTGTCACAACGCAAAAACCAACTCTTATCCCTACCACTCAAGCCATAGTCCCTGAGATATTGCCTAAGGAAATAAAACCCAAGACATTGCATGTCCAAGAGGTTGAACCATACGTCCCCATAACCCAACTCTCTAGAGCTTCAACTGATGTAGTTGAAAGAAAGCTTGAGACACACAACAACCATCCTAATATAACAAAGAAAACATACAAGTGGGTCCCTAAAGCTTCTTTAGTAACCATGGATGATGCTAAAAAACGGAAGCCTCGTAAGAAACGTCCCCCTCACTCCAAGAAATGTAAAGAAACATTGCGTTGGATTCATAAACGACTATTGGAAACCCAAGGATACTATGAAGGAAATGATCAAATCTGGGTGCCCAAACGTAAATTGTACTCTTACCTGTCACCGGGCCCATGTGAGCTCAATCCTGTGGCTCCAAACCAAATTGAAGATTGTGGAAAGGAAAAAATCACAGAATGCGACACACCTGCTCCAGAGCTAGTTTGGGTACCAAAGAAAGAACGATTTGTTCCACCTAGCTCAGGAACAGGGAAAGCAAATGAAGCTTCTTGCTCTTCATGTAGTTCCTATACGGAAATAGAAGCTTCCATACAACCTCCACCTACCATTGTACATATCCATACAAGCAAGAAAGAGTTTACACCTCCCGTTGTAAGTTCACCACCTACAACGATGTTGCAAATAAAATCATGGGAGAATACCTTACCACCCTTGCAACTA
This sequence comes from Adiantum capillus-veneris, assembly GCF_014529385.1. NCBI lineage: Eukaryota > Viridiplantae > Streptophyta > Polypodiopsida > Polypodiales > Pteridaceae > Adiantum > Adiantum capillus-veneris. Next base: position 77,751,838 of record NC_140934.1, on the reverse strand, counting down.
GATGAAATGCATAGAGCGGTCGAAAACTATTGGTTAAAGCCTTCATCTATAACAACTTGGAACAACTGGTTTCAAAGGGTGACGACATCATTTCAAACGGTGTGATCTACCCAAGGAAGGAGGGAGTGTTTGTTGACATCCATCATTCACTTGCTTCCCTCTCAACCTTTCTCCCTGACCTCTTAATCTCCAATCTTAGGGAATGTATATATAAAGCCTTATACTCACAAAAACAAGATAAAAAAGCAAAAGAGCAAGAGCGACTAGCAACGAGAGAGCACCCTATCAGATCCTACACATAAGCCTAAATTCACCATGTCACATCAATCAACACACAAAAACAACTCATGTTTTAAAGACCTAACCAAATCTATTTGTATTCTCAGAGATGGCTAGTTCACCAGAGACATGCGCTTCTATTTTTGATGAAAGGTACCCTTTTTCTTTTTCTCAAGTGTTTCACATCTGCTACCCTGTACTTTCTTGCGAATGTGATTTGGTAGAGAGACTTGCACCTGAGCGAAATTTTGAGGAGTTAGAATGGCTGATACGTCTATGGATAACTAGTGATCCCTACCTAGTAGTGAATGTTTCTCCGGTGGCACATGCTTATTCTTTTGCACAGGATGAGTATCCACGCATCGCGAGGTTCTTGATTAACACGCTTGCGCAAGAGGATGATGAAGAAGAAATAATAGAGACCGCGGAAGACTATGGCCTCATGGAAAATGATTTCGTTTATCTAGATGATGAGGATAGAGGCCTAGCCTTAGGGTGGCCACTCAGTTTATATAATATCCTCTTTCCTTGATTCTAAAAGGGATGACAGATAGGTAGGTTAGGGGTCTGGATTGTGTTTTGAGTTTGTTTTTTAGGAGTTTTAATTTTTTCACACTGACATGCCTCCTAGAGGTATAGTGCTTGTTTTTTGGATGTGTTAGGTAGGACTTATATGGATCTCCATCCACATGGCTGAGGACATCTGCTTCGACGAAATGAGCAACTCCATATCTCCAGGTGTACTACTTTCCATGATTCATGTTGGTGGATATGTATAATTGCTAATAATGATTTTTCATGGTTTGTTTGAGTGCAATAGTTATGTTTGCTATCTGCCATTATAGATGTATAAATTTGTCTTTGCTTAAGTTGATGGTACTAGAGTTTAATCTTATGGATGATTCTTGAGATTAGGAGAACGTGACTTTAGGTTAACTCATTTACTTGACCACTAGTCCTAGCTGATAAAATTATTTGAGTATTTGAGACCTTAGGAATGTTTAAGGCATAGAGAAGCTTGCTCACTTAAACAACAAAACACTAGTGAGAATACAAAGGAAATGGAAGAAAAAAACATAAGTGCCACAAATGAAAAATCTAATGCTGGAAGAGAAATCCTGGCTTGATTTGGTACTTCACTCACATGTATTGTATATGGTACTAGAGCCCTAGAGGTTCCTAGTGTGGGCGCTTTTCCTTGAGAAGCAAAAAGCCCCGGACATACAAAATAAGCACACACGTCAAATGATTGTGAACCAAAGTAAAAAAGAGAAAAAGAAAAAAATGAATGACATTTAAAAGACTTCCATCGAGCTTACAGTTAACGTTTCAAGCTTTTTTTTGCAGTTGTTAGAGCTAGTTGGCTAATCAAAGCTGAAAAACACAATTAGGTAATCTTGCATTTAGATAATCTTCTTAGCTTAGCTAGTACTAGAGTAGTTGTTTTAACCTTAGTCATAGCTAACTAATTGATAGACTCACCCATAAGCCCAAAACTCTTGATTAATTAATTTACTCAAAGTGCGATTTATTTGTCCTTAATGGCAGTCTAACATTTCATAAATCTTGCATTTACTCATTCCACATGTACTTTACATTTCCCTCATGATTTATGGAAATATAATTCCGCTTGTTGAAGCAGTGACTTTGCCTTGCAGATTCAAATCCAGATGCTCTACCACATGGACATAACAAGCTTCAACTCAATAGCTTCCGAGGACGGAATCTACATCAGGAAGGGGGGCATGCTAACCCTCACTGCTCACGGACACCCTATTACCTACGACGGACGTTGTAACCTACGGCGGACATTTTATTATTTATTTGGTAGAGTCAGGTACCGGGCTTGTCAGTCCAATAGGAAAAGGGTAAGAGTGATCGCCGATGAGAGGCGCACTCTAACTGGAATATTCAAGGGATTAGTTGGCTAAGCATGGGTGCCCAAGTGTGAATGGGGTGAGCTCATATAAAAGTCAACTAAACCTAAAATTCACTTATTCTCTCATTTTTGCAATAGAAGAGTGCTCTTGCTCCATCTCCAATCTCCATCTTCTTCTTCTTCAACTCCTTGTGTGTGTGTGTATGTGAGAGAGAGAGAGAGAGAGAGAGAGAGAGAGAGAGAGAGAGAGAGTGGGCGATCGAGCATTACGAAGGCACGACGGCGGTGAAGCGATTGAGCGCGGCGTAGCGGCATCTCCTTCTTCTTCGCAGCGAGGAATTCTCCACAAAGCAAGCGTAGAGCGGTGAGTGACACACCATCGCCTTCTTTGAGCTTACTAGTTTAGGCTTGTTGTGTGCTTGGAGCCATTTGTGGCTCGTACACGATGTGTCGGCAAGTTCCTTGCATTGACACGTGCGATATACGCGCACACGCCGCATCAAATAGGTGTACGATCTTCTGTTGGTAGAAGACTTTCCTATCTACATAGATATTCACATGCATATGCTGCAGGAATCTGGACAGGAATGCCATCGGCCCATTTTCCATCATGCACAGAGGGTGTAATACTTACGTTGTGAGCGGGATGAAAACACACACAGCGCCTCTATAACGACCCGATACACACTCTTGGGAAGATACACACACACACTATGGGGAACCACTCGGCTTACACAACACACCTGGCCGAGACAGGGAACACACCTCTGGAGTGAGAGGAGAGAGACTATCCACTTGCCCACTCCACACAGAGACACACACACACACACACACACACACACACACACACACACACAAAATCAGCTGAAAAGAGGAGAACTTTTGATGTTTAGATACAAATGAGCTTGGGCCAACACCAATGGGGCAAACAGCTCACACAATATGGGTAAAAGATACCACATACAATCACAAATTGGAGAAGAAGCTTCAGTCACCGGAGAAGATTACACAGAAAAACAGCAAAAAAAGAGTGAGGAATTTGGCAAAATAGACAGCGCCATCGTGTCCGGAACGGCCCAAAACCCCAGTCTTTAATGTCAAAGTGCTCAAATCCGACAACGGATGAGCAGTTTACGGCCAAAACAGGCTCCAAAATGGGCAAAAACACACCTGCGGCTGTTCCTCCTCTCTTCTCCACGTTTTTTCTGGTCTTATCTCAGTTTTTTCAGTTCCCACACTTAGATTTTTTAGTTGGGCACCCTTGGACTTTTAGATGACCTCAAACGGACCCTGAACAGGCCAAAAACTGACCTCGCAGTGCATAGTTGTCACCTTTTTGCATCATTCGCACACCTGGCACTCAGCTTTTTTCCAATAATGCATCTCGCCACCACGTGAAGTGGCCCCAAAAAGTGGTCCTAATGATGACCTTTCTGCATAACTCTCACCAGAAAACACCCACGTTGTGTCCGTCCTCATCCGCGTGCAAATATTGACCTCGTTCGCCCTCCTGACGCCACTAGATGCCATCTGACGCACCTGCTGACCTCACGTCGTCGGCCCGCGGATAGCTTCCTCGAGAAGTTTTACGCGCTACCAACTCCTCCTTATTGTAGAAAAAACACAGTGGTACTGGTAATAGTGAAAATCGATGCACTATGTACACCCTGTCCTACCTGTACACATGTGGGCCCCACATAACCACCTGGCTAAGGAAAATGGGCAATCCTTTATTTGATGCACCATGCATGTATATGTACATATGCGCAATCCCTTGCTCCAAAAAACTCTTGACAACGTATACTCTTACCGTGCCAGTGTTGAGGAAGATCCTCCACTCGCTTTCCAAAACAGCGAGAGCAGTAGATGAACCACTCTTCTATAGGACATGGGAATCTTCTTACCACTTCTTCTTCCGGATTGTCGAAGTGGATTGGTAGCACTCACATGCATCGTGCAAATCTGTAGGCGACCTTCCGCCGCTTAGCTTCGGATGACTTCTTCTTTGACAAAGTGGGTACAACCTGGATTTCTGAGCTTGAAGAACTTGCTTGGCTAGATGCTTCTCCCTTCGGGGTCATGTGTTTCCAGACTGGCTTATCTTCTTCTTGCCTTTGGCTCGAGCAGCCCCTTTAGGCCACTTTGGAGTTATATCTTTGACTGCAGTTTCTTTAGGAAAAAGAGGACTCACCGTTGCTTCCTTTCCTTGACGTGAATGATTTCTTCGCGATGAATGTCGATGTAGATGACTTCATCCCTTTCCTTGCCTTCGTTGCTAGCACTCTTTGACAGTGTGCCTTGGTTGACAACAGTGATGGCACTTCACCAACCTCCCACTTGATGCTTTCGATTTATAGTTAGAACAAGCTACACGAGATGGAGAATTTACCTCTTGAATGCTGACGACACTGCAGCCTGGTAGTAGCACCTCAATGAAGGCAGCTAGTGCCTCCTTCGTCTCCTCTTCTTCCGTCCTCCAGTTAGAAAATTCCTTCAGCCATTCGTCCATGATTGATAGTGGGCGTCACTTTCAGCATTGTAAACTGAAGGGTCTTAGAAAATCCCTCCTCAGTGGGGGCACCAAATGACGAACGCAAAGCGGACCCCGAACCCCGACGGCCTCTAAATCCCCGGGGGTCGAATGGCGCGCCTCGAGCCTGCCACGGTAAAGTGAACAGGGGGCACCACCTAGCTTTGAGCGGCTAGGAAGCAAACCACGATGATATGAACACCGCAAACTTATACACCGAGAGAGAGAGAGAGAGAGAGAGAGAGAGAGAGAGAGAGAGAGAGAGAGAGAGAGAGAGAGAGAGAGAGAGAGAGAGAGAGAGAGAGAGAAATTTGCAAATGATGAAAACCCTCGGGGGTGTGAGGGTGAATTATTTCTGCAATATTTACAAAGTGGCATGCCGTGGTGGTAGAGAGGTAGGGAGAGGAGGTGGTGCAACCTACTTGGTGCGTTCTCTAAGACGACTCAATGATTGTGAATACTTACTACCAAGAGCATGAATACGTGTGTGCATCGACCATTGGAGTCGAGAGATGGATGTGGTTCCCTTCGCATGGTGCAATTCCCAAGGCAAACCCAACACACAAGCCCCCTCCTCGTGATGGTGATAGTGTCAATCCTTCCCACTACACTCTACCAAATGCTTGGATCCTCATGGATTGCCCCCCCGTCGATAGTGACCTCTCAGTGCCAATTTATAGGTGTTGGCTGCTTGGATTATGGTAATCCCAGTGTGGTTGGGGTAAGCTTAATCGGGGAGACAAAGCAAGTGGTGGGCCCGGTGTGTTTGACCCTTGCTTTGTTTTGGGAGGTTATTAAAAGATGGGAATCTCTAGGTGGGCCTTTGTGACCATCACCTAGAGAGAGGATATTTACAAAAAAATGGGAATTTACAATGGCTCGGGTAAAAACTGAAGATAATGATGAAAATAATCTATAAATTACTGGAATGGCATCGTGGTTGTGTGTTGCGTGTTGCTGGTGAATGGTGTGCTGTCGGTGCGTTGATGTCGAGCGTACTTGTTTTCGGGGTCGGCTGGGGCATGCCTTTGGCGCATTTTCTCTTTTTGTTGCTGGCGGCACGTGCTTTGGATCCTTCTTATTTTACATCGATGTCGTAGTCGTAAACCTTTGGGTTTTTTTGTATTTGTGGTGTGGTGCGTATATGCGTGTGTGTGTATGTATTGGTGCATGAGACGGGTGTGTGTGTATGTGCGAGTGCGCACGCGTGCGTGTATGTGTGTGTATTTGTATATGTATGTGTGTGCGCATAAGCGTGCGTGGAAAAGGGGGCTTAATATTATTATGTAATTAATATATACATTATATATATATATATTGTTTTCTCTGTTGGTTGACCGCCGACTGCCTGCTATGCTACGCGAGGCGGATGGGGGGGAGGGGAAGATGGGGTCAGAGAGAGAGTGTGGGTGTGGGCGAAGTGTGTGTGTGGAGAGAGATTCGGTCTGCTGCGGCCTGAGAGCCTGAGAGAGAGAGAGAGAGAGAGAGAGAGAGAGAGAGAGAGAGAGAGAGAGAGAGAGAGAGAGAGAGAGAGAGAGAGAGAGAGAGCTACTGCGGGTTCGTGCACAATGCCAAAGGGGGAGAGGGCGGGGTGAGATGGAGTGTGTGTGTGTGTGTGTGTGTAAAGAGAGAGAGAGGGAGGTTCTACGCCTGCTGCCCGTGAGAAGGAGAGAGAGAGAGATTGGTCTGCACGGCCTGAGCGCCCGAGAGGGAGAGAGAGAGAGCATTCGGGTTGAGAGAAGGAGAGAGATATGGGGTGAGGGAGAGGGAGGGATAGGGTGTGTGGATAATAGAGAGAGAGAGAGAGAGAGAGAGAGAGAGAGAGAGAGAGAGAGAGAGAGAGAATGTGAGGGAGAGAGAGAAGGAGTGAGGTCCGCGCCTTGTGGGCCGCCGGACAAGAGAGTGAGGGAAGGGGGGGGGGGTTTGGCAGTGGAGTGGGGTAGGGGGAATGTGTGGGTGAGAGAGAGAGAGAGAGGGAATAGTATCTACTGTCTTGCATGGTAGCTTAAGGACGAGAGGAGGGGAGCAAGTCAATGGGTGGGAGTGAGGGAATATATTAGAGGGCCAAGGGAGGAGGGAATGAGGCCGAGGGGAGGGTGAGGCGAGCGGGTGAGGAAGAGGGGGGAGGGGTTGGGGAAAGAATATTAGTAGGCCAAGGTAGGGGGTAATGAGAGTGGGGCGGGGAAAAAGTGTGAGGGGGGGGGGGTGGTAAATTTGGGAGAGAGGATATTAGAGAGAGGTGTGTAGGGAAAATGAGAGAGAGAGAGAGAGAGAGAGAGAGAGAGAGAGAGAGAGAGAGAGAGAGAGAGAGAGAGAGAGAGAGAGAGAGAGAGAGAGAGAGAGAGAGAGGGTGTTATTTCTTCCAATGCCCGTCGGGCGGGGGCGGGGGGGGGGGGGATAGGCTACGGGAGGGGTGTGAGAAAGGGTATCTGAAACCAAGGGCGGCCGGCTAGGCTGGGGTATGGACCAACGGGGCTGAGGGTGATAAGACTGGCAAATCGAAAGGGGTGGGGGGTGGGGGGGGGGCGTGTGTCATGCCCGTAGGGGTGTTGGGAGGATTGACCAGGCGGTGTTGAGCTCTCCAACACGGTTGCCAAGGCTTCAACAGAGGAAAATAAGTTTTTTTTTTCTTCTTTTTATTTGATTTTCAGAAGTCGGCTATCATCATATCTTGCACCACTAGTGCACATCTCACACAATAGATGGACACCAAATACCAGCTCTAAGCACACAAAAAAGTATATGATCTTTGCTCCGATGTCCTCTCTCTTCATGAATTGATCATGACCCATTGCTTAGATTTGGTGTAAGTCTTTTCTCCTTGGCTAGTCACACAACTATCAAAATAGACAAGCTTGTAGCACCTCCTCACCTTCTACATGAAAACAACACCTATAGCAACAATGCCTACTGTCATAGTAGCATAGAAGTCATTCTCATTATTGGGAGGAAAAATTGTCAGCAATTGAAAATGAATCTCCCCATCACCTTGTCAAAGGCTACCTTTGCATCTTCAGACCACTGGAAGCCATGAACATGTTGACTCATCTTTTGAAGAGGATATACGTACTACGAAAGCATCCAAAGAACCTAGACAAATACTTCAGCTTGTGCACAAAGAAAGTCAAATTTGTTACATTGGTTGGAGATTCCGCCAAAACCAAAGACTTCACCTTCTTGGGATCTACCTCCATACCATTTTATGAGACCACATGACCCAGTAGATGAGCCCACGATTGAGACAATTTGCACTTCTTGGGATTCAAATGCCCACCCTCTTCATCTAGCCTTTGAATTCATAGCTTTCACTTTTGACAAATGATCCACCCTTGAATTGTAGCACCCAATATCATTCATAAAAAATATGATAAATTTATCCAAATATGGCCCAAACACCCTGTTCATCCAATCCTAGAAAATCGTATAGGCATTCACCAAAACAAAAGGCATCCTCCGATAAGAAAAGAAACCCCATGGTGAAATGAAATTAGTCTTCAACTGATCCTCCAAAGCAACAATGTGGAAATACCCAAAGAAACCATCCATTATCAAGTATCTCTTATGCCTTGCTACTTGGTTCAAAATTTCATCCTGGAATGGCAAGGGGTAATGATTCTGCTTTGTAGTGGCATTCAATGTTTATAATCTATGCACACTCTCCACTTTCCATTTTTCTTTGGTGTAATGGAAACAAGAGAAACCCACTCAGAATCTTGTGCTGGATATACGATACCTGCTTCAGGTAGCTTGTTGATTTCTTGCCACAACGCCTCCTTTTGAATGTCTCCCAATCTCCATAGCTTTTGGGCCCTCAGGTTGCATCCTTCTTTGAGAAAAATCCAATGCTCCATACCTTTGGATCCCTGTAGATCTTTGTTGCTCTATCCCACAAGGTTGTTTTTCTCCTGCTTGGTCAGATCTTCACCCAACATATTCTCTACCTCTACTGCCTCCACACCACAAAGCGGAGATTGCATACCTTTATTGGGACTAGGGGAGTCTATGGTGACTCCAGCCAAATTCGTATCAGCCTTCAACATGTCCTCATCACTTTCTTCCTCCTCTACACCTACCTACCATTCTCTTTGTCTGGCACAATGAAAACTCCCTTTTTGCAGTCTTGCTTAGCTAGCATTCTCACCTGCTTTCATTACAAAAAAATCAATGAGGCACTCAATTACCATCACCTTTACCTTTACATCTTGAACCACCCCTAAAGACCTTGCCTTGGCATTGTTGGTCATCCTCATTCACACATTGGACTTGACCACAACTGTGATACCAATATCCTTTATAGAAGCCTCTATAAGGACACAAACTTGGGCCCCACCATAAATGTATGCCTGCATCTACATCTTCTTCTCAATCAAGACATCAACAATAGGAAGCACATCCACTAGATTCCTTACCCTTAGAGCCAAATTTTGTAGTGCATGCACATCACCTCAAACTTGTGGAAGTCTCGTACTAAAACTTGTAGACCATTGCCTCCTCAACTTGGAATTTAATGCTAGTAGTTGACCAAATCTGATGTTAGCCTTTTGGTTTTGGATATCACTCACCAGATCATACTCCGGATGACCCTGCCTAAGCTAAAACTTTGATTTCTTGATCTTGTGATGACATATCCTTTTGGTAGTCTCTGACTGCTATCTGATTCATCGACCTTCTCTTTGCCTTTACGAGCTCTAGTCCCCCGCTCAATTTCTACCCTTTCTCCTCATGATTTTTTGTTAGCCAAAGCATCCATGTCTTGTTTATCCACACCAATGATAATAACCCTAGAAACTTCATCATTACCTGGTGGAGTGGTCGTACCGGGTTCTCAACTATAGTTTTCTCTCTTTGACCATTGAACTGCCCTTGCCCCCTACCTTCGCCAAATAGTGGGTACATACCTCCTCTTTCTCTGGATGGATGTGGGCAATCTGGTGCATAGTGAGCTTTGTATTCGTAATTGTAACAAGGGCCAAGCTCTACCTCTACCTCTACCTGCCCCTTTCCTGCCCTATGTCCATCAACCTTAAACAAAGCTCTTGCATTTGCACAGATAAATCTTGAGCAATACGTATCTAATCTCGAGGAACGATTGCCATGCCTTGATTCACTTGATTTTTTGCCTAGACTTCATCGCTTGGATCCAGAAGTAGGCTAAGAGATATGGCTTCATATCCCAATGTATCTTGCTCAATGTTCTTGTTGATCTTCTTGCTCTTTGCTCGTGCAATTGCAACTGCACCGTTATAATTTTTTGGACTCTTGAAATCTACCTTTTCTTGCAACTTGGGATGCAGAAACACCATGAATTTGTCTAGCTTGAAGTACTCTCCAATGGCCAATTGCATAGTAGCAGCTAACTATGCCCAACATTCTTCAAAATGATCAAGAAAAACAACAAACTCTTGACTTACACCTTGCTTTAGACTCTTGAAATCTACCTTTTCTTGCAACTTGGGATGCAAACACACCATGAATTTGTCTAGCTTGAAGTACTCTCCAATGGCCAATTGCATAGTAGCAGCTAACTATGCCCAACATTCTTCAAAATGATCAAGAAAAACAACAAACTCTTGACTTACATCTTGCTTTAGAGCCTTTGATTTCATATCCAACTGGACAGTGATACCTCCTTGGAAAAATCTTGCAAGAAGTGGTCCTCCATGGCCGGCCATGCCTACCTTGGTTCACCTTCTAAAGCATCAAACCATACCTTTGCTTTACTGTGCATCAACAATGGATTTGTATGCATCTTGATGTCACTGTTCCGAATACACAATGATAACATATACAGCTCAAAATCAGCCATCCATTCCTCTAGATTCTCTTTATTGAAAAAGATTGGCTCGTAGCTTTGTGATGCCATTGCTTCTTGTCAACAAAAACCACTTTTTGATAGAGATCCACTTGCTTCATATAAAGAGATGTGTTTGCTTTGCATCATCTGAAAATAGTATGTAGCTTCCTTGCCCCACCATGTTTCGCACGACCCCCTATAGGCAACTAGAGCTTCTTGGCCCTGTCCCTGTTGGGCATATGCCACAATCAATGCACTTGAAGAGATGACATTCAAGACATCAAGGACGTGCCACATGCTTCCAAGACAAAATCATAGGTGGTTGCGTATGGAGAGATGCCCTCACTTTGCATCTGTAAAAAACACCCCATGTTTTTTCCCATCTTAGCATCTTCCAGATTGCCACATGCCTTCAAGATGCAAGCATAGATGATTGCATCTAGAGAGATGTGATCAATTCATATAGAGAGATGTGCTTGCTTTGCATTAGCTCAAAATAGTATAGAGCTTGTTGGCTCCGCCCTTGTTTAGTACATCCTACAATCGGTTTGTTTCAAGAGGCGACATTCCGTACAAGAATATCCTCAAGCACTTTTTGTGCTTTTTGAAGAACACCATATTTAGCATACATGTCATCCCAGGAAATGCCAAGAAAAACTTATTTTTTCAGCAGCCCTTGACTAACAATATTGTAATTTTTGAAGAACACCATATTTGGCATTCATCCTAGGCAATGCCAAGCATAACTTCTTTGTTCATCAGCCCCTGCCTAACGATATCACCAAGAATTTTGGTGCCCCTATGAGTGTCTTGCATAGTGCCACATGAATTCAAGAAGAAAGTATAGGTTATTTCATCTAGAGCGATGCGCTTGCTTCATATAGAGAGATGTTCTTGCTTCGCATGAGCTGAAAGTAATTTGGAGTTTCCTTGCCCCATTGATGTTTTGCACATCCTGCTAGAGCTATCTAGAGCTTCTTGGCCCTGTCCCTATTGGGCATATACCGCAATCAATGCACTTGAAGAGATAACATTTTGGACATCAAGGTAGTGCCACATGCCTACAAGTTGAAAGCATAGGTGATTGCATCTAGAGAGATACCCTTGCCTTGGATTTGTCTGCTGAAAATAGCCCAGGGCTTTTGCCCATCTCAGCATCTTTCAAATTTCCACATGTCCTCAAGATGCAAGCATAGGTAAATTAAAATTAAAATTAAATAACACCATATTAGAGAATTTGAGACTTTCGAGACAATTTGGGAATCACCAATGTCTTGAATATTTGGCCATGTGGAAAAATCTCAACGCGTTTTTTAAGAACAAAGTCTTAGGCCAGGTAGTACTTGAAAAGGTCTTTCTAGCCATGCTCTCAAAACTTTGGCTAAAATTTGGCCATGTCGTCAAATATTAAGCTCTTTTTGAAAGTGGGAAGTGGGAAATTCCCAAATTCACTAATATGGTTGCATCTATAGAGATGGATCTTGCTTTATATGGAGAGAAGTACTCTCTTCGCATCAATTGAAAATACTCTAAAGTTTTCTTGCCTCCTCGGACATCTCGCAATTAGTGCATTTCAAGAGGCGGCATTTCATACAAAAAGATCCTCAAGAACTTTTTGTGCTTTTGAAAGAATACCATACTTGGCCAACATGTCGTCCCACGAAATTCCAAGCACATCATCTTTTTTCAGTAGCCCTTAACTAACAGTATCATCATGAATTTTGTTGCCCATATCAACGTCTTGCAAAAGAAGAGAAAAAGGAAGTTGGTTATGTTCAGTCTTATAAGGATAAGTAGAGGTTTGTGTTGATGCCCATCAAGATTTCCACTGAGGGACTCTTCACATGCAATTATCAAAACCTGCGCACATGTTCGATTGAGAGCAAGCCTATTTTAGCGTGCTTTAAGATGCTTGTATCAAAACATGCACACATGTTCAATTGAAAGCAAGCCTACTTGCTTTGAGGCACGAGACTTGAAAGTGTGTAACCTTGGGTTCTATTGGACAAACACTGTATTCAACTATACACCATGGTATAGATAAGCCTATACAAGTGTAAGGTCATCAATAACCCAACTCGATCCTTGCATAAAAAATATGTAGCGCTAAAGTGACACTGAGAATACCATTAATGGCAAGGCTCTTTCTTGTCCATTAACAATGATGGGTACTCCACTAGGTAGATCTGTTCAATCTTGAGAACAATCACCCATGAATTGAAAACAGTTGGCTCTTAGCTCATTGAAAATAAATGTCCCTTAGCCTTTGTGGCTCTTAGACATTATGTCAATTTTAAGTAGATAACCAATCTACTGACCAATGACTACTAAATTTTAATTATGGCATCATCGAGAATTTCTTGCTGAGAGTCGTAGCACCCTGGCACATGACTACATACAACCAAAACATGCATCAAATACCTACTTAGAAGGTTTTCATTATTCCTTGAGAGAAAGAGGAAAGATAGAGAGAAAGAGCATGCTAGGATGACGAAAATTTCTTAGCCTATTGGACGGTGAATTCCTTTTGCCCATGCTGTTGTGCATACTATGCCTGGCTTGCAGCTTATCCTATGAACATACAACAGTCTGCTTGTATGACGCTCTCGTAGAGAGAGGTAACAAAAAACATAAGTCACATCTTGGCCCACCTACCTTGTATGTGGTCGTGAAGATACCAAGGTGACTTAACTTTAGCACTTTGCCTATGAAGCAAGTCCTTGCCGTTTAGGTTCTTTTTAGTGTTATTGTGCATTGACATCACAAAAGAAATAGAAATAAAAAGTGGTTTAAACAACCAATAACTTACCTTGTCCTTGATAGAGTAGCTGGTGTTATAGTGGAAGCGTAAACAATGATGAGGTGAAATTCATTCTACGTGACTAGCATGATGTACATGCAGAGGTTAAGCCCTTGGCTATAGTGATGGCTTTAAGCATGAGAGCCAAAACCATAAGTGCCTTGCACAGTATGTACTAGTCGGGATACATCACATTTTTATGTTGCCATATGTAAAATGTGAGATGATATCCCTATTTTGCTGATTCCCCAAACTCATGTGCCAATGCCCTTGATTCCAAGTCAATGGGCAACACATGAAACCGTCAAAGCACTTTGCTTTGTGCACAACAGACAATCTTTTTCAAAGTAAAGGTTTAAACATGGAAAAACAAGAAAAACTTGAAATTGTCTAACTTGAGCGCCCTGATGTGGCCATTTGTGCTAAAATTCTGAAGGAAAATATCATTTTGAGAGTAAATTTTAGCCTAATTTTGTTGTTTCTGATGGAATATGGCTCATAGCCATGTATGTGGATAAAGTGAGAGCTATCATATGTAGCATGTATGCCGTCTTGGCTTGTGTCATACTGGCACTCTCACTTAAGATCGTTGCAAAGTCTCCCCTCTTGGAAGCCTCGATGCAAGATGCCTAAAATTGAAGCCTTGCTTCACATAAGTATTTTTGTGCTCATAGCCAATAAATGTTGTTGCGGACATACAACTATCATGGCAAAAGAGAATCGACCGTGTTGAACCCTTTCATCTTGTTGTAGTCTTAAATATGGTCCCTACCATGGTGGTTTGTAGCCTTGCCAATTGCCTTGGTCCTATTTCCGGGCAAGGTTTGTGGTGTCCTTGATTCCCTTGCTGTCAACATCTAGCATGTATGTTGGCTTGTAGCCTTGCCAAAATCTGCATGTCAAGAGAGCTCCATGTTGAAGGACATTGCTTTGCCATTGACGGGTTATCCGTGCCAAAACGTACCAGGAGGCCTCGCCTAATTTCTAAGCATGACACCACAATCACATCGTTGCACTTGCTAGAAACATCGCACTTTATTGGCCTCAAGATTTGCATCATTGATGGCTCCTTGACAATGCGAAATCCAAAAACATGACTTGAATTGCGCAAGTCTGTTGCTTTGGCAGCATTTGCCTAGTTGGCCATGCCAAGAAATCCTACCGAGCCCTTCTAAAATTGCTGTGGGCATTGTCAATCGGCTGTGGGTATCGCCAAGTTGCTAGAAGTAGTGCAACCCTTGTCGGTCAGTGTAGCCGTGGGCCAAAACCCTTAACTAGGGAGGGTGTCCAAATTAGGGCGCCCACCCTAAAAACTTGGGGAAAAAAGCTCAAGCTGTGGCAGTAACGCAAAGTGTAGGCGAGGGAAAAAACATGGTGATGGCATCCTTTGCAAGCGTTATCTACTCCAGCCACAGTGACGAGAACTACTCCCCCTGCTATTGCAAACCCAGCAAGCCCACCCATGATGTATTGCATGTAGGCTATCTGCGCCTTCTCTTGCATGCAAGGGGTATTTCCTTTCCGGCCTAGCCTCCTTTCCGGCCTAGCCTTGTTGAACCTACCATCAAAATACTCACATGCAAGAGGCTGCTCCCATGCCCATGTCCTATGTCGGTCCAGCCATGTAACTCTTCTCGAGAAAGAGAAAGAGAGAGAGAGAGACTATCGACAGGCTATGTCTCCATGCTTCTTTGAGAAGGAGATATTGATTAAGAGAGAGCGAGGCCATGCCTCCACGCTTCTCCATAGCCGCCCTTCTCTCCCAAGACTTGATACCAGTGTTAGATAGAGGGGACTGGACCATGCAACTCTCCACCCAACCATGACATATATAGGCTTGTAGCCATCTAAATATAGCATCCCTTGACCACATGTCCGTCCTGGCCCTTGGCCCGACACTAGACTCTTTTTAGCTAATGTACAATGAGTGCATCTCTCTATATGCGATCACCTATGCTTGCATCTCAAAGGCATGTAAAAATTTGGAAGATAGGAAAAAGAACTTACGATCATGTTTTTAGTCAAGGATTGATAAAAAATCTTTATGCTCAGCAATGCCTTAGTCGACATGTATGCCAAATGTGGCAGGGCTAGGAAGCCCTGGGCTGTTTTCAGTAGATTTATAAAGCAACGTCATTGCTCGACCTCTTTAAGTCATGTGGCACTATGCAAAACGTTGATATAGGCAACAAAATTGATGATGATATTGTTAGTCATGGGTTGCTCAAAAAATAAGCCACCTATCTTCAATATTACCTATGCTTTTGTCTTGAAGGTAGGTGGCACTCCGCAAGATGCTGATATGTGCAACAAAATTCATGATGATATTGTCAAACAAGGGCTGTTGAAATAGAATGTCATGCTTGGCACTGCCTTGATCGACATGTATGCCAAATTTCATGTGCTTTAGAAAGCACAAAATCTACTTGAGAAGCTTTCTATTTGGAATGCCGTCTTTTGGAAGAGACTAATTACGGGGTATTCTCGACAAGGACAGGGCTAGAAAGATGTGGGTTATTTTCAGTAGATGCAAAACGAGGGCATTTCTCCAGGTGCAATCACGCTTGCATCTTGAAGGTATGTGACCCTATGTAGAATGCCTATATGGACATAATTCACAATGATATTGTTACTCAAGGGCTATTGAAACAAACATCATGCTTGGCACTACCTTGGTCGATAGGTATGCCAAATGTGGTGTACTTTAAAAATCACAAAAAGTTATTGAGGAGTTGCCTGTCTAGATTGTTATATCTTAGATTGCATTGAATGTGGGATATGACGGACAAGGACAGGGCCAAGAATCTTTGGGACGTTTTCAATTGATGCGAAGTGAGCACATCTCTCCAGATGTGAAATCACCTATACTTGCATCTTGAAGGAATGTGGCAATTTAGAAGACACTAGGATGGACAAAAGCACTTAGGATGATATCATTAGTCAGGGGTTGTTGAAAAAAAAAAAACATTATGATTGGCCCTGGCTTGGTCGACATGTATGCCAAATGTGGTAGGGCCAAGAGGCCTTCAATAAATGTGAAGAGACAACATCTCTCCATATGCAATCACCCATGGGTGAAAGCATGCATGGGTGGAAAATAAAGATGTGTTCGAGACATAGCTATTTTTAAAGTGTTTGACCAAAATTACAAAACCTAGGGCATGTTATATATTAGTGGATAGCTTTTCAAAAGGAGAATCTAAATCTATAATGGGCACAAATTTTAAAATTGATTTGTCAAAAGTTTACCAGTCCTCACTTTTGAAAAATTAGCTATTAAAAAACAACTTCCCACCCTTAAAAGTGTACCACCCATTCATGCTTTCACTCCTATGCTTTTGTCTTGAAGGCATGTGACACTATGCAAGATGCCGATATGGGCAACAAAATTCACAATGATATTGTTAGTCATGAGCTATTGAAAAACAAAGTTGTGCTTGGCATTGCTTGGGGTGCATTGATCGCGGAATATGCCCAACAGGACAGGGTCAGAAACCTCTGGGCTCCTTACAACAGATACAAAGAGATCTCATCTCTCCAAATGCGATCACTTGCACTTGCATTTTGAAGGCATGTGGAATTACACAAGGTGCTCATATGGACAAAAGAATTCACGATGATATTTCTAGTCAAAGCCTGTTGAAAAAAGAATTCATACTTGGAAATAGCATTGTACTTGGATTGGTGCAAATATTCACAAATTGTTTTGATTTTTATTTTGACTGTAAAACGTTCAAAGTTAGAAAAATGTTTCATGCGTCCTACCTAAATTTCAGACCTTCTTGATGTTATTTAGTTTCATTGCAGTCAACCTATAAAGAAGCCTGGACACAACTCTTGTACATTTACAAACACAAGATGTTTGAGTGTGCGGTGAGTAAGAACTACCACATTTTACTCTTGATTTGCTGAGAGCGCTATGAAATGAACACACTAAAAATTGCACGTTGCCTTGGGAATGGCACGTTCCCTCGTATTATAAAAATTGGGGAGGACTGTGCGAACTCCCCCATGCAAGGAGGCTTGCATGTTTTCTTTTTTTCCAAACATAAAAGGGATCAACATCTAAAGGTAACGGTCCCTTGTATTATAAAAATTGGGGAGGATTGTGCAAACCCCCCCATGCAAGGAGACTTGCATGTTTTGTTTTTTCCCAAACATAAAAGGGAACAACATCTAA
This sequence comes from Adiantum capillus-veneris, assembly GCF_014529385.1. NCBI lineage: Eukaryota > Viridiplantae > Streptophyta > Polypodiopsida > Polypodiales > Pteridaceae > Adiantum > Adiantum capillus-veneris. Next base: position 77,734,376 of record NC_140934.1, on the reverse strand, counting down.
AAGTAAACATAATTCAAATAATTCATATATAGTCTCTATAAATATTACCCCTTCTTATGGTTCTTTTGCGAGTACATGGATAAAAAATGGAGCGTCACGATCGCAACGTACTAGAGGTGGTACCAATTAAAAACCAAGGAAACATGCTTTGATGAACGGTAACAAACTTTCTCTCCCTTCTCTTTCTTGCTCTCTCTCTCTCTCTCTCTCTCTCTCTCTCTTTTATTGTGGATGTATACTCTTGTTGAATCTTCATGATGAAATTTCTAGTCAAGGGTTGCTCAATATGTATGCAAAATGTGATGCTTTCACCAAAAGCATGTAAGTTCTTTCTTAAATGATTCCTCGCACTCATCTGTCCATTCAAAGATCACTATAAGTCTATACAGGGGTTGTGAAATAATTGCATACATGTGTATGAACCTCCTGTAATAACCACAATGTCCCATGAAGCACTGTACTTGCTTCGCATTGATTGGATTAGGCATTTTGATAATCACCTTAATCTTATCCAAATATGTAGAAATGCCATGTTTCGAGACAATATGCCCAAAGATTCGTCCTTGTCTTCCTATGAAAATGTATTTTTTTGGATTAAGGCAAATCCTATATGTCCTGCATTTCTTGAATACCTTTTTGAGGTGTTCCGAATGTTCCTCTCTTTGCAGAGTGTGTACACATAGGTCATCCATATAGATTTCCAAGAAATTCCTCAAGTACTTCTTGAAGGCATGGGCCATCAATCTTTGAAATATTGCAGGTGCATTTGTCAACCCAAATGGCACGACTCGATATGCAAATATGCCCCATTCTATGGAAAATTCCATTTTATATTGGTCCTCAGGTGCAATTGCAAGTTGATTGTAACCAGAGAAGCCATCCAAGAAGGAATATGTATGCTTTCCTGCCACTCATTTAAGGACGTGGTCCATAATTGGTAAGGGATAGTTATCTCTTATTGTGCCTGCATTGACTTTTTTGAGGTTGACACACACTCGGAGTTTACCATTATTTTTGGGTACAGCAACGATTGGAGATACCCAATCAGCATGTTCTATCTCATAGATAAAGGCCGCTTCTTTCGGTTTATCAATCTCTTCCTTGATACGCTTAGCAAAGGTATCATTGTATGTGTATCACCTTTGTCTGCTAGGTTTTGCATTAGGTTTTAGAGGGATAGTATGCTGACATATTGACGGATCCACTCCCTTTAAATAATTGTAAGACCATGCAAACACATCCTTATATTCTTGAAGAAGACTGAGAAGCTCCTCTTCCTCTTCTTGGCTTAGGTCAGCGGCTATATAAACGGGTTGGGGTTTCTCTCCTGGTACGGCTAGGTCTACTTTCTTTGCATCTTCCAGCCCATCATAAGACTCTTTCTCCCGTTGTTCTCTTCTGGGTTGTGTCAGCACTACCTTTTGGTTTTAAATAGTGAAATTTCTATAATGGGACGATATACTCATATGGTTTTTGCTATTGTCTTTCTCATCCTCTCTGTTGTCAGTTTCGATTGTCCATACTTCCCTCAAAGTCTTCTTGAGGTCTTGGTACCTTTTCTTACGTTCAAGTTTTGTAAATTTTTGTTCTTCTAATTTGTTCGATTTTGTTTCCATTCTTTTGGATTTAGTTTCCGCCTTCAACTTCTGAGTTCGTTTTTTTACATCCCTAGGACTGTCTTTTGTCCTAGGGTCTTGATCTCAAGAGAACGAAGATGATATTTTGTTTTTAATGCAATCTTCAGCCCTTATCAGAGATAAGAATTCCGTTCTATTTTTGATGTTTGGCATTGGCCTTGGAAAATCGTAAAACCTTACATAAGATATTATTTCCTCTAGCTCAATGGGGTTGTCAGAACATTCATTATCTGCATCATCATCTCGTTCAAGATGATCTGTAGAATCGTGGAATAGCTCCTCATCTATTTCTTGCTTATTTTTGATTCTTCTTGATTGACCTAAAATTGGGAATCATCACCTTCTATTAACTCAACCTTGTAGTATGGAACCACATCATAACCATCCTGGTCACAAAACTTAGTCGTCGATCCCTTCTCATTAATTAGTACACACATCTAAGGTTGCTAGTATATGTGTCCATTCTAAAGGTTCTAAGGACTCTTCTGGAAAAGGTTTCAAAATGTATTATGTATTCCCAATCGCTCTGTCTAGAATACATTCTTCTCGTTTTAGGCTTCCACAATTGGATGCCCCACACATCCATAACTCCTTTGGTTTACCTAGCCAGTGTGGGAGTTCTGACCCTACAATCGTAGTAGAATCAAACTCCTCTACTGGGGTTCTATCCACATCTTTGTAGCTATGGTCTTTAAGGTTTATTCTTGTAGTAGTCTCCATGTGTCTGAGGTATATGTGACTGTAGCCCCAATCTTGGACCATCTTTAATTGTCGCATGAAGGGTTGTCCAAGTATTATATCATAATTATTTTTCTTGCCAAAATCCACGATTGCAAAGGTATGCTCGTACTTGAGTCCGCAAGATGTAACAACTATTTTTTCCAATAGCCCTATGGGTCTCTCCATAATTGTCAGCTAGTTGCAACTTCATCTTGGTGGTTTTCAAAGCTGGTTTTCCCCATTTCGTCCATACATCCTTTGTTGCGATGGCTACACCAGCTCCATTCTCAAGAATTTCCATGGTGGTGACACCTTCTAATTCAACCGGGAGCGTGGTATTGCCATATTCCCCTTCACAGTATTCTCCTACCTTGTTTAAAGGCACTGGTTGCATGCTTACTTGAGGTTTGTCTAATTCCTTGATTCCTTCCTGCATTCGTGAATTCGGATCCCTTACTCCAAATTTTTTGAGACATTTTCCTACCGTATTCCACATATTATGTCTTATTCTGAGAAGCTTGGTGAGAGTGATGGTACAAGTCATTGGAGTTGATAAGATGGTTATCAACCCCTGAGAGTCCATACCCTTCCTTGTAGAGAGCTGCTGCGATGGCACAACTTTCACATCCGACTTTGCTTCATACTCTCCCATATATGAGGGTAAAGTTTTCAGAGATACAGGTTGGATATCCCAAGATTTCACAGATCCCTTATCTCCACAATAAGAGTGCATCTCAAGATCTGCTTGAGGTCCTGCCTTGAATTCTTCAATAGGAGGAAGAAAGTCATCTTCTCCCATACTCGTTTTGTTAACCCTTTGGCTTAGTGTATTTTCCTCATTTGCTTCCCTTATTTGCCTCCAAAGCTCATTCAAACCCTCGTCGCTTTTATATAATTCAGGTGTGATAGGTTGGAAACCTTCTGATGTTAGGTCTGTTATGTTCAACACTATCCGCGGTTTTTCAACTGAATGTTTAGGTTTTAATTCAATTTTTGGACTAACAGTTAATCGTTCCGATCCGTGTGTTGGAGGGTTCCTCGGCATTGGTACTGGAAGTTCTATCTCCTCTACCTGTTTCCTTGAAGTTGGTTCTAGTAAGGTTTGTGCAGTTTGGATCATCTTTTGACACATTTTCAGTCTCTATTTTTCTAACTCAACATAGGGATATGTCATCCATTTTTGTTTCTGAGTTTAGTTGATTTTAATCCTTGATTTGTATGCTTTCAAGAGTGCGTCTAGATGTTTGTTTACTTTCTCTACTAGTAAAGATCCACCTGATCCCACACTTTTTGATTTCCCTTTCTTCTCAAGCTCTATGTTTGTTGGTGTTTCTGATTTTTGAAGTGCTTATCTTTCAAGTTTTTTTATTATGTCTTTGGTTCACTGTAATTCTTTCGTTATGACATTTTGTTCTCTTTCTTTCCTCACTCCTATGCGTGCTTTTCTAGCTTTCCATGTGTTTCATTGGATTTTTCGTTCAATGCTAGGTGTTTTATGTCCCGGTTCTTTATTTTCAAGTCCCCCTTTCTCTTTTTGAGCCTGAGCTTGTGTGATGACCTGTATAGGTATTATTATTTCATTTTCAGAACCACTCCTTGAAGGGATAGCCTCCAAAATGTTTATGGTTGCTTTAACCACTTTGTTTGGATTTTTTGGACAATCGGCAATCAAACGAGTGATGTTGCAGTCTGGAAATATGCATTGACCCAGACAATTTCCGTATGAGGACAATCTTTCATAGATGGTCGCCCCCACATTTATAGCATGGTCCCAACAATTGTTGTGGAGCTCCTTGAGCACCCCTCTGTTGGTAAGCAGGTCTTGGTCCATTTGAAACCTCCGTTCGCTATGAACAACAATGTTCTCTCGTCCAAACTAAATCTACTTTCTCCTATGGCCTGTTCCGCTGTTGGTGGTCCAACATTGCCAAGCATGCTCCATGGTTCCAACGCTCTCGGCTCTTCTGGTGGGTAGTATCTTGGGTAGGCCATTGTTCCACTTGACTCTTCCTAATAAAGAGGGATATGCACTAAGGATTGTTCCTCTGGTTCTTCCACAGTGGGCGTATATCTCACCCCCATCGGTCTTGTCCCTGGGAGTGGTAGTTGTTGCCCTAAAAGTGGCTGTGGTTGTTCAACCCCAGCTGGTGTTGACAAATTTCCCGCAGTATATCTAGGTATAGGTGGCACTTGAGGTGGTGCTACTTGAGGTTGGGGAACATATTGTCGTTCTTGCACATAGCCCTTATTTTAGTAGCATTCCTCAGTAACATGATTTGTCCATTTCTATTCGATAGTGCACCACTTTAATGGCTTAGCATGTGGCTTGGCAAATGGGCTAATCCTCTTTAGCACCTCCTCTATCAGTCGCTCTTGATTTACTCCTGGTTCATTTCGTTGTGCTGTCTTTCTAAACTTCGATCCACTTTGTTGAGATGAATCATCATCATCTCTGTCTCTTAGATCTCCAACTCTGTAGATCTCATAGTTGTCTACCAGGAACAAAGCCTCTTTGGTTAACTCATTTAGAGTGGGGCTTTTCTTCATATGCAAATCCTTTTGAAGGTCTGCATTTCTCAGGTGTTGGATAAATATCAACATTAGTCTAGATTGAGTAGGTAGTTCTTCCATTGGGTAGAACTTTACGTATCATTCCAGCCATAGGGCTGCCTTCCTGACAGATTCTCCCTCTTTCTATTTAAACTTGTGGATTTGAGAGACAGTATTGTGGGCTATCCCTCTTTGAAAGAATTCCTCCACAAACTCGTCAAAAACTTCTTGGATGATCCCAAAATCGTGTCTTTCAACATTATCAAACCAGGTGGCAGAACCCTCCTCTAGGGTGACTCCAAATCCAACAAATTGTATATTGAAGTCTCTAACCTCTTCTACTTAGATCACTCTCAAGAATGTTGCCACGTGATCTCTAGGACCCTTTTCTCCTGAATACTTTTTGTGTACCCATTTCTGGACTTGCAAAGGTCTAACACGTCTTTGTTCCACCAATTGAACTATGGAATCTCCTTGTCCTTCTCCCCTCACATAGTATTCTCTAGGTCTCAATCTTTCATCAACTACCTCCCCCGTCCCATATCCTCTATATGACCTTTCAACAGGTGGTTCCATTGCAAACCCTCTTTTCGTTTTGATTCTCTCCATATAGGGGAATCCTACCGTGGTTGATACCTTTGTTGGTCCCTTGCTTTCCTTGGGATAGGAATAAGAGTAAGTGGGCATGGGTGAGACTATAAGGGTCACATATGATCCATTTGCAATAGTGACTTCTCCCCTATAGAACTCTTGTTCCCCTGTCAGTGTGGGTCACAACCATGATTGCAACGTTTCAAGATTTGTGTTGAGATACGAAGGTGTTTCTACTGCTCCGGCTTGCCTAGCTGGGATTCTGGTCGCATCCTCCATTTCCTCAAAGGGATTGGTAGATTTACTGGCAGTAGGGTTTAGTCCTTGAGTGGCAGCAAGGTCTGTTGGAATTACTCTAGTGGCTATCACTCTTGCTACCTCTACTTTCTCTATCGGCATATACTCTCGTCCATATTTGTCAACACATAGTATGAGACTCCCTTCACCTGATTCATATGAGAACAAGTACATAGTCTTTTTTGTGCCTAGCTCAAAGGCAAATGGTGCTAGACATTTGAAATATGTATTGACTCTCCCATTCAGGTATTCATAGATTCCTACCGCTCCTTGGTTAATGGGAACTTTAGTCACCTTCTTGTCAAACACTAGGGTGGCATTAGGAAGTTCTATAAGAGGAGGTATTTCGGTGATTCCAGAAACCATCTTCCCCTTTACCACATTATCCACGTACTTGTTGTAGTTCTCTAGATCCTTAACAATAAGGTAATGTGCTCCCTCCTCATCACGGAATCTATCCCCATCATTGTATGCTAGAAGGACATCCACTACTTCTGCTGGTTTTTCCTCAATACATATGCTTTTTTGTCCCCTTTCATGAGAATATACCAAAGCCCCATGGGCATTTGGTCCTTCTAAGTAAAGAGTTGTAAACCTCAATGTCCGAGGAGGGTTCTTAGAGGTGCTACCTCCTTCTCCTTGGATTGGTTGGTTAACTACTGTCGAGAAATTTGCGGTCTTGCCAGGAAAGCACCGGGCTTATGGCTGTGAGAGTTTGTGAGAGAACTCAACAAAAACTATATGAAGGAGTTAAACCATAGATTCCATGAAGACTAGGGTTTGGAAAGAAGTACAATCAAAGAAGCCCACCCATTCTCTCTTGCACTCACACGCACAAAGAAAGAACATAAAAGAAAATGTCAAAATAACACAAAGATGAAAACATCAAGGCTATGGTCATATCGTATCATGGGTAATATGAAAGGGTTAATAGATGAGTTAATGGCATTCAATCTTGGCTAACCAAATATGCTACAAATTGTTCTTTGGAATTGTAGTTTTGTGCTTACCATAATATATATATTTTGTCTAGTGATTGGGATTAATTGTGTGTACAAATCCTCTTGGTTCATAGCAAGATAACTACGCTTACGTCAAAAGAAAAGTTATAGTCTATGAGAGGTAGTATGATGGGATCTGGTGATAGAAGTATTTCATTGAGCCTTTCTGGGCCAAAGAGAAACACTATACGTTGTTGAAAGTGTATTTTACGGCTAATCCATACGTTAATTCTAATAGATCGTACAGAGTGAAAGCAATAGAAATTATCATCATGTGGGTTATTCATCTAGGATAGTATGTGAGAAATGTAGATATGAGAGAAGAGAAGAGAAGAGTGTTTCCCTCCCAAGCCCTATTCTTGCCCGTAGGCAATAAGGATACTACGGGGAGAGATGTACCTGTAGCAAGGAGAACCTAAAATTTTGTAGAGAGGATGAATTACTAAGAGTGAAAGAGATAGATTTGGTTAAGGATACGAGATTAGATATATATATATATGTTGGATTAGAGATGAAAAATAAAACAACAAGAAATCAAGAAAACATCAATGTAGAACACATCTTACTTGACAAACCCTTTGACACCATTATTGATAGAGAGAGAAGAAGAGGGGAGAATTCAACGTGGATTGATACGCCAAGCCTAAGACCTTCTTTGATTAGAGTTGATCTTCCAAGGATAGCGTACAAGAATGGATAGGCTTCCTCTAGGAGAAAGTGTAGGCTTGGGCTTATGTTAATGGCTAACTACAATTAGGCATTACTACTCACTCCCTCAAGAATTCCTCTCATCAATGGCTTGAATACTTGAGTTCTTTTCAAGGAAGAAGAGGTCCCCTTTTATAGGTGAAGGGAACCCCCAAGGGTTTACACAAGAAGAGAGGAACCAGTGTGAACAGGAATTGGAAAAGTTGGAAATGAGCTCTCCCTGCATGATGTGGGCAGACTGGGGTCCAGTATTTGGATCATATCTCGTCAACCGTGGCTCCAAATAAAAAAGTAAAAATATGGGCAGAAACTTCAGCTCATTAGCTACGATTTGAATTTTAAAATCATTTTCCAATTCGGTTGGAACCTTGTGTAAAAATTCATCAAAATAGGGTCCATTTCTGGCAACAAAAGTCTTCATGTGGTCCCCTTAGCCTAGACTTTCATTTGATTCCAAAGGACACCTCATGCCATATGAAAGCATGACATTGCTCCTTGACAAAGTTTTGTAATCATGCTTGCAATAATGCATTAAAATAAGTGTATCTTTGAAATCATGCCACCTAGTGTCCCACTAGGATTTGATTCCCTCCTAGTAGCTATTTAAAAAGAAATATAAGAAAAATATGAAAAATACATACAATATATATATATTGGAGTTTACCCTAGATATAGGATCTAGCTAGGGTGTGAGATGATAATGAGATAGTAGAAATAAAGAATCAATGCTTTTTGCCCCAAGTTAAAGAGGCGGAGCTATTGATGCTTTTCCCATAGTATTTTCTGATGGTAAAGTAAGAATAGGTTACCCTTGAGAAAAATAATAGGATGAGATAGAAGGATTATTATTATACTTAAATATGCATATGTACATTATAGGGAATATAATTATGTATCTAAAAAATTACAAGATAGATCTTGTAGCATGCGTTCCCACTATGTACGTGTCACTGCACGACACCGCGGTGTTTTGGTCCACCATGAGATAAAAAGATTGTTCAGAGGAGGTGTCGGTTCCACTACTGTCTTCTATGATTGGTTCTAGTGGGTCCATTCTAGCTTGAGTCATGCTCTCCTCCCTTGACACTATGCTGACCTGATCTCCTTGTGATTTTTGGTCTCTTTGGAGGTTTCTTCCCGATCTTAAATACATCAATCCCTTAACACACCACTACTTTTTCCCTTTAGAGTTCGCTCTGTCGTGTCTTACTCTGGCTATTTCAGCTCTCCTATCGAGTGATTGATTGCCCTTCCGAGTGGTCTAAACTTGCTGGACTTTGTTTGGTTGCTGGCTATATGTAGAAAACTTTAGACTCTACAAATCTTTGTCAGTGGTGATTATCACTTTAGTAACATCCAGTATTGATTAGTAAGAACATATGAGTATTTCCCGTCCAAAGTTTGCTTTGAAAGGGTTGGTTCCTTGTATAACTTCTTCTCACTAAATTGACTAGTGAAATGTGTTATTAGAGTTATGTGGAACACTTTGGTAGGCTTAATTTTAATCAGATGGCTCTAAATCTGGCCCTTAGACTTTATATGTCTATAAAGTCTATCTAGCAAGAATAACAATATTTCTTCTCCAGATGTTCTCTACCAAGCATCCAACTCTCATAAGCTTTCAAAATTAGAATTGAACCACTTTTGTGCAAGTTACAATTTGGTGCAAACTGATTTTGGATCTTTTTCTGTTCTTTGGCACTTACTGGCTCAAATGCTTTCCAAATTGAATGCAATCTTGGCTTTTGGATTCTAAGAATGCAAAGATATGCCCCAATTTAGCTTTGAAAGTCAATAGGGCCAAAAAGACATCATACGCTTATAAAGTCTTTTTTGACCATATTGAAGAAATTTTTGTAGGTTTGTGCTTATAGTTGTGTGCTCATACCCCTTGTGTAGTTTGAAGTTCAAAAATGTTTTCAATATTATCAAAATAGACATTATACGCGTATAATGTCTTTTTAACCCAATTGAAATGAATCTTGCTCCAGAGGTAGTCTAGCACTTAGGGACTTCCCAGATAATTTTTGACTTGAGTTTGGAATCAAGTTTGTCCAATTTGTGGCCAAAAAGGGTGTGTAGAATGTTTGGATTGTTTCCCGCTCTTTTTAAGCTCAGATTTTGGTCCAAATGCAAAAAACTTAAACTATGGACTTCCCCAAGGCATTAGGAAACTTTGGGCATATATCTTTGTAGTCTATTCTAGGCCAAAACACATTATACACGTACAATGTGTTTTTAATCAGAATGAACTTAAATCTCAACCCAAGGTTCTCTTTTGGGTGTACACAAAGCATATGTGCTCAAAATAAATTTTTGATGCCAATGATTCACCAATTCACCACTTTTCTTTGTTTTTGGCTAGAATTTGCTAAATTCTCTCCAAATGTCAAGTTGGCTGACCAAATGGTGTAGAATCTTGTACTCAAGCTTATAGACACCTCCCAAATGGCTTAGTGATGACAAACATGCAGGATAATGCCCAAATCTATGCTGGAGACATTATATGCGTATAATGTCTCCTATCTCAGAATTTAGATCTGTTTCTATCCTAAGTTTCCCTATTTATTAGCATCATATACATGTGATCATAGAAAAATTTAAAGCTCATAAGTGCTTTCAAACACACGTTTCTGCTTTTTTATGTCACAACCACTCTGTGTTTTGGCTTTTGGTCCCTAATTCTATGAAAAAATTTCCCACTCAAGGTGTTCCTAGGGTATAAATACTCATTTGAATACTCTGGCACAGTCAGTTTCCACAACTTTGGTCTCTTTTTAGACCTGGAGACTTTATATGCGTATAAAGTCTAACCTTGCAAAATTCAGATTTTTATTTGCAGAGCCCTTTCTAATGCTTTCTTATGCCCTTAGCAACCCTCAGTCATGCAAAACATTTTTATGAACTTTGTTTTGCACTGTTTCAACTAGGAATCAATCTCTTTTCAAGATTTCAATGCAACCAATTGACGGGAGCAAAGTGAACCCCGAACCCTGACGGCCTCTAAAACACCGGGGACCGAATAGCGCGCCTCGAGCCTGTCATGGTAAAGCAAACAGGGGGCACGACCTAGCTTCAGCGGCTAGGACGCAAACAACACACCACCATAACAAAGTTTTCATCCAAGAGAGATGGATGCTTGGGAGTAATGATGAAGAGGAAAGGGAATGAGATCAAGTGAGAGAGAGAGAGAGAGAGAGAGAGAGAGAGAGAGAGAGAGAGAGAGAGAGAGAGAGAGAGAGAGAGAGAGAGAGAGAGAGAGAGAGAGAGAGAGAGTGAGGGAGGGGGTATAGCGGCTTAGTACTTAGGCACCACAAAAGGATGGAGAATCCGCACACCCCTCACACATACACAAGCTAACTCCAAACACAAGACTAGGTGGCGATTCTACACACCTCATATGGGCAAAAAATTGCAAGAAAACCTACTCACAAAACCTCAAGCTTTATTTAGAGAATAAGGCGATGAAATGGGGAGCATAGGGTAGGGGAATGAGAAGGGAGAACGTAGTAGAGCACATGGAGGATAGGTGGGAATTGATGGCGAAGACTCGCACGAGGGTTATGTCCATCATCCTTCATTTAGTTTCCCTTCATCTTCCATAGCCAAGGGTGTAGAGGTCATGCTGAAGACAAGCATGGTGATTGCGGTGATGGTGATGGTGTGGGTGTGTGTGTGTGCACTAGGCACACCCAGTGCATAGTGTGTTCTTTGGTGATGTTGTGTGTGTCTTTAGTGTGATGGTGACCCCTCTTTATATAGGGGAGGAGGGGGGAGAAATTCTAGAATTTAGAAATGAAGAAATCATTATCTACATAGGCCATGTGACTGTGGGCCCCACTTGTCTGGCTGTGTGTATATGTGCCAGAATAGCAATCTCATGAGAGAGAGACTAAGAGAGAGAGATGGGTTGATGAAAAAAAAGTGAGAGGTGACATGGAGAATAAAGTAATTACAAGAGGGGAGTGTGTTCAGAGGTGAATCTGTGTGCAGATGTGTGTGAACACAAGAAAAATCAGGTAACCGCCGGGTGGGGATGGGTCTGTGGGCACCTTTTTCAGTGAAACTGAGTGTGTGTGAGTGTGGGGGAGGTTATTTAGCTACAAGACAAGAGACATGGCGCCCTTTAGAGAGAGAGGGGGGTATTTGGGTCATGGGATATGATAGGAGAGAGAAAGAGGGGGTGGGGTATACAATTTTGGAAGATAGGGTAAGTTGCATGTGAGTTAGGGTGCATTATTGGTGAGCTATAATGCATTATTGGTGAGAGGTGGGGTAGCTTGAGGGGAGAGAGAAAGGAGAAAGGACAAGGGGAAGAGAGAGGGGGTTGACCTTTTGAGTGGAGGAGAGGAAAAGGGACACCCGGCGGGGCAACAGTGAAGAAAAAGGAGGCAAGGTGGGGATGGGCTACCCCGCAGGCATGAGGTGGCCTATTTTACCTTTCTTATATATTTACATAATTATACTTTATTTTTTTCTTACTTTTTCCAATGCCTTTTATCACTTCCTCCATAAGAGAGGGTTTTCATGGGGTGGGGACGAGAGAAGAGGGGTATGGGAGCTTGGCTTGTGAAAAGACCCCATCATTAGCCCTCCCCTTTTGGCTAGAGGCATTCATGTCTCTAGCTCATCTGTTTGATCATTATCGTCGGAGGTGGCAGCTGATGGTGTGTCCTCATCTGGAATGTCAGTTGGTGGAGCCTGGTCAAATCGAAGAAAATAAGGTTTATGTCACCAACCATTTACCCTGGTTTTATGAAGTTTTCCATCAGCCTCCATAAGCTGGTAGCTTCCATTAGCATACTTTTTCTTGATGATGAAAGGGCCTTCCCATCGGAGCAGAAGTTTCTTATCCTTGTGCGTGTGGAAGCGATTGTCGTAGCGGAGCACCAACATTCCTTTCTTCAATTCTTTTTTCCGGAAATGCTCGTTAAAGCTAAGCCGTCTATGCTCTGCTTGTGCTACATAATAATTTATTGCTTCTTCTCTGTCCAACTGCAGTCTTTCCAAGTTGATGATGTGATCTCTCAAATGCATGTTGGGTTGTTGAAGTTGGCTTGCCATTACTCTGAGACTTTGTAGTTGCACTTCAATGGGCAAGATTGCTTCCTTACCAAATACTAGATGATACGGTGTGAATCCCAAGGATGTACGAAATGAAGTTCTGTAGGCCCATAAAGCTGGTAGTAGATACTTATCCCAGTCTCCGGGATGATTGTTTACCTGCTTGGTAATAATTTTAGAAACCATTCCATTTACCTTTTCAACTAGGCCATTACATTGAGGGTAATATGGTGAAGAGTGCCTCCTTGTAATGCCCAGTTTCTGCATTAATTCTCCTACCAAGTCTGCTCTGAAACCTGGCCCTCTATCAGAGATGATCTCTAAAGGTGTGCCAAACCTACAGCATATGTGCTCGTAGATAAATTTAGCTACCTCTACCGCTGTGATTCTAGTGGTGGCTGTAGCCTCTGCCCATCTAGTCATGTAGTCGACCCCCATGATAATGTAGAATTTTCCTGAGTTGGCCCTAGGTAATGGCCCAATGGCATCGATACCCCATTTTTCAAATGGGCCATATGAGAGAATAGGTGTCTGTGGTTCAGGCATAAGTGACCTAGTGCTGGCCTTTTGACACAACTTACATGTTTTGCACCAATGGTGTACATCACGGTTGAGGCTAGGCCATATGAAGCCTGCCTGCAAGATTTTCCTACTTGTTATGTCTAGGGCAAAGTGACCACCACAAACCCCGTCGTGACAGCTAGCAATTACTCCCGTGATTTCGTGAGAGAGAGGGACCTTCCTGAGTATTTGGTCCTTACCCTTACAGTACAAACCATCATTGATGAGTCGATACCTTGTGGCCTTCCGCGTCAGCCATTGCTTCTGTCCCTTTGTTAAATCTGATGGGCATTCCCCTGTTTCCAAAAAATGCATGATGTCAGGCAAGGCATCACTGCCTTGAAATAGAGGGAGCTTTAGTTTTATTGCTCCAACCACCACTTCCTGTAGTCTTTCACTTGCTAAGGCATTTGCTTCTTGGTTTTGAGCCCTTGGTATATGGTGTATTTGAACTTCTTCAAACTTACCCAACAAGGTTTTTACACCACTTAAGTGAGTCTTTAAACTAGGATTCTTGCATGTCCATGCTCCATTTACTTGCCTTACCAGAAGTAGAGCATCCCCAAATACATTAAGGCGTTGTACACCTTGCGAGACGCACCATTGTAGACCCTTGGTTAGTGCTGCATACTCAGCTTCATTGTTAGAATGTGAATCTAACAATTGGCCCAACGAAAATACCTTTGTCCCTTTGTCATCAAAGACCACTATGCCTGCAGCTGCTTTGTCGGACGCTTGCTTGTAGGCTCCATCAAAGTAGAGAGAGTATGCTCCTTCTACCATCGGTGGTACTGGAGGTAATCGTACTTCTTTTCCTTAGATTGATTCTCCTTCCTTTCAAAGACTTGGTAGGTCATGAGTCCCCCCAAAATTGCCCTTGTCGTGCTTTCTACCTGTACCGTGTAGTCAAACTCTTGCAGACGAACTAGCCATTTAGTAATTCTAGCAGACATATCCATGTGTTGTACAACATAGGGAAATATTTCATTCGTGGTTAGAATCACAAATTGCTTAGGCAGCAAATATGACCTAAACTTTGTAGCTGCAAATCTAAGAGCTAGGACTAAGTGTTCCACATGGGTGAAACCTTTCTCTCCTGCTGTCATCATTCGACTAGAGAAGTAGATTGGCCTCATGAAAGATGTCGTCGTATCCTTTTGGAGTAGCACAGCCCCCAATGAGTCATCACCAACACTTGAGGTGACATAGAATTTTTCATCCCACTTAGGTGGTGAGATAGTTGGCAGAGTGGCTAAGACCTCCTTTACCTTGTTGTAGTGATGTTCACTTTCCTCATCCCAAGTGAAAGTTGATCTTTGAGTGAGTTGTTGCAGTGGTAGAACAAGTTGTGATAGTAGATGTATGAATCTACTTAAGTACCTCACCTTCTGTAGAAAAGAGACCAGTTGACGTGCGGTCGTTGGTGAAGGTAGGTCTATGAGTGCGGACACCTTACTTGGGTCGGCGTTGATACCTCTTGCTGAAATTTCATGGCCTAGTAGAATGACTTTACTCTCCCCAATGTGACATTTATCCACATTTAATTGCCCACCTAGGCTCTGCAACCTGGCCAAACCTTCAGTTGCCTTTTCTAAATGTGAAATACGGGAGCTATATATACAAAAATCATCAATGAACACTCTTATGGATGTTCCAAAGAACGGTTGAAAAACATATGTGACATATCTTTGGAATGTGGCAGGTGCATTTGTGAGACCAAATGGCATAACCCTGTATGCAAAACAACCCCATGGCGTGATAAAAGTGGTTTTTAGCTGATCTTCCAAGGCTATGCGTATTTGAAAGTATCCAGAATAACCATCACAGACGGTATAGCATTCAAAACCCGCTACTTCATTCAGAATTTCATCCAAGAAAGGGAGAGGAAAGTGGTCTCTCTTTGTAGCTGCATTTAGTGGTTTGTAGTCAACACAGACCCTCCACTTACCATTCTTTTTAGGCGTCACCACTACGGGTGACACCCATTCTAAGTTTTCTAGAGGATAGATGAATCCCGCCTCCAGCAGTTTCCTTACCTCGGCCAAGAGTGCCTTTTCTTGTATGACCCCCAGTCGTCGTAGCTTTTGCACAACTGGTTTTACCCCTTCCTTCAGCTTAATATGATGTTCCACCACTATAATGCCTGTGATTCTTTCATAGTTGTCAATGAACAGGTTAGGAAATCCCATCAACATTTGCAAAAAACTATCTTTCTCCTCAAGTGTTAATTCCGTAGACAACATACCCTTCAACCTACTTCCTCCTAGGCCAGGTGATTTTCTCTCCTCTTCATTGGGTTTCCCTTTTGGTGATGGATCACCAGTTGTGCTTACCCTTTGTGGATCCTTCATAATGATACCCATCACATCAATGGAACTGTCACTTTCGTCGGTGGATGTGGTCTCCTCCTCAGAACTGGAAGATTCGCTAGTGGTTTCATCTGCCGATGTTTCCAGATTCATTTGCTTCTGCTTGCCAATCCTCATGTCGTAGTAGATTGTCTCCCCTTTCTTACCGGTCATGCGTAGAAGGCCAGTACCCCAGTCCTGTTTTGCCTTCATGGCCATCAACCATGGTCTTCCCAAAATTAGTGGATAGCCCTCCCCCTTAGTAGGCATTACAAAAACATCTACCTCTACCTCAGTGTTGAAAGCTTTGATTTTCACGGCACTTACCACACCCACACACTTTACTTTTGCGTTGTTTGCCATCTTTGCCTTGCATGGAGAAGGCCTGTCAACCTCGAGCCCTAATTGAAGCATCATAGCTTCGCTCATTACACAGATTTGTGCACCTCCATCAATGTAGGTGTTTCCAACCCTCTTTCCTTTTATGTTTACGTCGACAATTGGAAGGATGTCATCCATGTTGCATCCCGAAATTTCTCCGCCTACCTTTGTTTTGGAGCGTCTTGTACTTACCATTTTAGACCATTGTCGCCTTACTTTAGGTACAAGATGTAGCAGCTGTGGCCATGTAATCTTCGGTCCTTGCTCTGCCACATCCAATGTTAGATCATATTGCTTCGAACTTTCCACTAGCTGGAAGTCGGTGATGCCCAATTTCCGTCGTGGCCTGGATGGCCTCTTGCTAGTTTCTCCTCTCATGCTTCTCTCATCATCTGATTGTGTAGCCTTCTCCCTTCCAGCTCTTTTCACAGTCATGGCCTCAAGTGGTTCTAAAAAGGTTACCTTCTCCTTACCCTTGTCCCTCTCCTTTGCTCTGGGTGGATCCACTACTACGGCTTTTCCTTTCTCTTCTAGCCTTATGATGTTTACAGGGCGATCAGGTGGTGGGGCTGGTGGAAGAGGTGGGATGGATGCTTGTAGTGGTGTCTGGGGTGGACGTAGAATTTGTGTTGGTGGGGGTGGTGCTCGGGGTGGGGGTGTTCTTTCTCTAGGGGGTGACAATTGGTTCCTCCTACATCCTCTATTATAGTTTTGTCGTGGTTTGGGACAGTAGTACATACCGTAGCCGTCTTCTCCGCAGTTGTAGCAATGATACTCCCTATTTTGTCGTCGTGCTCTTCCAGGGTCTTGACCTCTTTCTTGACTCCTCCCTTGCTGTATTAAGTGGACAAAAAAATTCTGCAGTTGGTCAGTAATATGGGCCAACATATCTTGTTGGTCATCTCTTACCCCAAGAGCCGGTGGTGGTGGTATGGTGGTTGTCGTAGTTGCTGGTCGACGCGATGTTCCTTCTTCTGTTGACTCGGTTTATTTGGCTTTCATTCGCAGCTTCTTGTCCTTAAGGCGAGCAATCTCAATGGCTAACTCGTACGTAGCCGGGAATCTACCTTTCACCTTCTCCTTGAGAAGCGGCCATAAGCCATACGTGAACCGATCTTTTTTTAGGAAATCGGGTGCGGCTTCCCCCCTTGCCAGTGACTCAACCCACCGTTCCCACAAATCCACAAATTTGGACTCATAGGTGGCATATTCTAAAAGACCCTCCTGCTTCAAGTCTCTCAACTTGTCCCACAACTTTTCTGAAGTGGTACCTCCCCCAAAGTGCCTCTTAAAAGCGGTTTTTAAGGGTTCCCAGTCATCCTTGGTTGCTTGTGGAAGTGCATTGTACCATGATCTAGCTTCTAGCTTCATGAGATGCTTAAAGATTCTAACCCGGGATTCATCCGTATCTTTGTTGCTCACTACACATGCTACTTCAAAGTCATCTAGGAAGTCTGTTACCAAATCCTCCCCCTTCTTTCCTTTAAATGTTGGAAATGCTACACTTGCCATGATTACTGAGAGAGAGCTAGAAAGACACACTGCTTAACTTGCAAAAGTTTTTTTCTTCTTTACAAGGAGGCGTGTATACCCTCTTATACTAGGACATAGATTAAAACTTCAAACGGTACATTGCCTTGTACCAAAGGTAAGACAAATGGTTGATCTGATGCCAGAACCTCAAAAAAACGTTCCCCACCCAGCATGGTGTCAATGACGTGCTGGTAGTGAGCCTTCAAGTCCAGTATTACCTTGATTGAGCGTACACGTGTTGGTATGTGTGATCTGTCTTGAGGTAGGTTGTACTGATTCATGTGAAGCTTAGAGGTGCTTAGTCACTGTCCAAGCTTGTGGGAGAGGGTGGTGTTCTCTCCTGAAACAAACTCAGTAGATCCCTAGTTTCTCTAGTGAGAGTGTGAGCCAATGCTTCCGTTATCTATGCTACAGCATCAGGTGCGACTTGAAAACTGACTGTGATAACTACCTCGGTGACTTGAGTTACCCGATTCTCAAAGTAGAATAGTGTTGATTCTCTATTGTGTAGAGCTCCTTCCATTTTGTTGTTGTGGGTTGGTTGTAGGTTGCGGACATGGTTTCGACCTTCTCCTTCTTCTTCTTGGCACTTGGCCTATGTATATCCACTGGGTTTGGCGTGTTGGTTGACTCTCCCACTGCAAATCGATTACCGTTACGCCTGGCACTTGAGCTTCGATGGAGATGCGGAGTTCGTCTAGTTATGCTTGGAGATCTTCTTGTTCTGTTGTCCAATTAGCAAATCCTACTAGCCATTCATCCATTCACAATAGTTTAAGGGTTTCAGTCTTGTAAACTGAAGGGTTTCATGAAAAGATCCTCCGTGGGGGCACCGAATGACGGGAGCAAAGCGAACCCCGAACCCGACGGCCTCTAAAACACCGGGGACCGAATAGCGCGCCTCGAGCCTGTCATGGTAAAGCAAACAGGGGGCACGACCTAGCTTCAGCGGCTAGGACGCAAACAACACACCACCATAACAAAGTTTTCATCCAAGAGAGATGGATGCTTGGGAGTAATGATGAAGAGGAAAGGGAATGAGATCAAGTGAGAGAGAGAGAGAGAGAGAGAGAGAGAGAGAGAGAGAGAGTGAGGGAGGGGGTATAGCGGCTTAGTACTTAGGCACCACAAAAGGATGGCGAATCCGTACACCCTTCACACATACACAAGCTCACTCCAAACACAAGACTAGGTGGCGATTTTGCACACCTCACATGGGAAAAACATTGCAAGAAAACATACTCACAAAACCTCAAGCTTTATTTAGAGAATAAGGCGATGAAATGGGGAGCATAGGGTAGGGGAATGAGAAGGGAGAGCGTGGTAGAGCACATGGCAGATAGGTGGGAGTTGATGGCAAAGACTCGCACGAGGGTTATGGTGAGGGCGAGCTTTTTGAAATGGGGCCTCTAAACCCAAACCAATGGGCCTACCCTCACAAAATGTTCGTAAAGAGGTACGCACACTACTTGGGGCACCACCTTCTTTTGGGAGTGGAGAAGGAAACCAATCAAAATAACACTTGCACTCACCCACTCAAGCAACACACTTTGAAAACCCCCTTACTCTATATACACTTTGGACACTTGAACACCATCAACGATTATGCAATCCAATGCCGTGCATCAAAATGAAATATGCAATTTGTGGAATAGCATTCACCTTCTCCCCATAAGAATACCCATAATACATCCAAACTCTTCCTCTCTCAAGCACTCATCAAAAAATCATGCGCACAATACTTGCCTCTCAAACACACAAGAGAATCACTTACATCAAACTAACACACTTTGCATAGAGAGCTCATCTCCATCTATGCAATGCCGTGACACAAATAAAATCGCCATGAGAGGTAGCCACATGCATATGTAATAAAGCAAAAGAGAGTTGGAGTGAGAAATTTCTTTAGACCAATTGAATAAATGTGGAGAAACAAACCCAATGGTAAATTGAGAATAGAACACTTACTTGATTTCTCGCACACCTTTTAAGGGGAGGACAGACGCTGGCTAACCATCACGAATTGCGACACTTGAAAGTTTTGAAGATGATTTCATGATCATTAACATATATAACCATGAGAGAGATCATGATGTATTTACAAGTTATTGAGGTGCTACAAATGATTTATTGGGTTGATGGAGTAAGAGATTGTAGAATGGAAAGAGTGGAGAATAGAGTTGCACTTCCTCCAAAGAGGAGGGTTAGGAGGGAGGATGTGAAAGAGGGAGAGTTGGGGTTTTCTCTACTATTGATCAAGAAACAACATGAAGTTGAAAATATAGGTGTGTATCCTTGAGTCTCTCCAAGGGGGGCTATTTATAGTTGTGTAGGAGTGGGATTATGCTACACTTAATTAGAGTAAGTGATTAGACCTAATTAAGTGTCCTTTGACCACTCATTGAATATTGAACATAAAAGGGACTATTTATTCACCAAAAATATCATTTTAGACCGTGAAGGCTCCATAGGGGTGCATAATGTAGGTGGGCCCCACCATGAGGCCCTACGGGTGGCTCCTGCGGGGTATCTCAACTTGTCTGTCTTGGCATTTAGAAAGCATCTTTAGGTTGGTCCCATCACATGAAAGTGACCTTGAACACTCATTACTCTTCTAGAAGATGAGTAGGGGAAAAATAAGATCTCACCCTCTTGATTTACTTGATTTACAGTTCCCTTTTGCTGCGTATCTGACAAATTTACACTATTTTGACCATAACTTTTTACCTGTAGCTCGGAATGACATGCTTCAAAAGGCAAAATTGACCTTCTCAACATGTTTGATATGAATTTGGACTATTATTCACACCCATGCACCAAGGAATTCGGTTTGGAAGGTCCACACTAGGCTAGGGAACCTTTTGCTTCCAAGTCTTCTTGTATGGGCCCTTTGCTTGTATGCATCCAAGGGGAATCATGCTTTTTCAAAAGGCTATGATGCTTAAACAAATAGAGGAGGGCCCAATATTATTTTCTTGTGAAAAGAATATACAATTGGAGTCTTTTTTAAAAGAGAGAAACTATATGTATATTCTTAAGAGATATTGGGCCACCCATGTAGCGGGCATAGAAGACTTGTAGAGAGGGACCATAATCTTTGGTAAAGACAAGTGGAGAGTTGATTTCCATGGGAATTTATCTATATGGGGTGGAAGATGGATATATTATTTTTCTACTACTAATTCACAAGAGGTAAGAAAGTTTGGGGGTATATAGTTGGTTATTGTATGCTTATTCTATTTACAAAGCAAAAAAGAAAAGGGTGGTAATATAAATATATGACTAAGGTGACATTTTTGGGAAGAGTATAATGTATGTGTCGCCACAAAGGTTAAACAAAGAGGGGGAATTTACTCTAGATAACTTAATAGCGTAGAAAAATATATACACATATGAGGAAGAGGACGTTGAGTAGGCTGACAAATGTTGCAAAAAGATGTTTACCATTTTATGCCACTCATATTAGCCCTCCCCCAAGCCTAGAGATATTCATATCTTTAGGAGGACGGTGTTGCTTCTTTTTCTTCTTTTTTTTATCTTTTTTTGTCATTTTTTCCTTTTTTACTTTTTTTTTTTCAATAGGAGGAGTGTCATGCACTCTTTTACTCCATTAGACCTGCTTTTCATTACCTCAATCCCATAAATCGGAGATGGGAGGGTTGCCTTGGGTATGTTCAGATTCCAAGGCTTGTTCTTCTTTGCACATCAAAGCTTTAAAAATAGGTGGAGCATTTGCCAAGCCGAAGGGAGCCATGTCAATTTGGAGCTTAGACGATGTAGGCAGATGACTGCCTATCAACGGATTGATACGTTGAAAGTAGGGCTTTAATCTCCATCCATTGACTCTGGTCTTGTGGAGTTTTCTTGATAAATCTGCTAATCTGTAACTACCATTCCCAAACTTTGTTTTTATCATGAAAGGTCCCTCCCATCTTTGCAAAAACTTTTTGCTAAGTCGAGTATCAAGTCGGTTATCATAGGGAAGAACCAACATACCTTCCTTCAATCCTTTCCCCTTGAGCTTCTTGTTGATTTTATCCCTTTGGCTTGTCGCTTTGGTGATGTAGTGATCAATGGACTCTTCTCTATCTAGCTCAAGTCGTTGGAGTTCTAAGATCCTTTCATGTAGAACCTCTTTTGGTTTTGTTGCCACTCTTGCAAGAACGCGCAAGCTTGAAAGCTCTACCTCAATGGGGAGAAGTGCTTCCTGTCCATAAACTAGATGAAAAGGGGTGAATTGGGTAGATACCTTGAAAGATGTCCTATACGCCCAAAGAGCAGCCGTCAAATGGCGATCCCAATCATTAGGCCGGTCCACAACCTGCTTGGAAATGATCTTACATATCATTCCATTCACTTTTTCGACCAATCCATTGCATTGAGGATAGTAGGGTGTGGAATGCAGGTGTTTCACTTTTAACCTCCTCAAGAGATCATTCAGAAGGTCAGCCCTAAAACCCGGGCCTCGATCTGATAAGATTTCTAGGGGTGTTCCAAACCTACTACAAATATGATCAAAAATAAACTTTGATACCTCTTCAGCTGTGATTCGGGTTGTGCTTGTTGCTTCCGCCCATCGTGTCATGTAGTCAACACCCATGATGATGAAAACCTTCCCTGTAGAAGTACGAGGTAGGGGACCTATTGCATCCACACCCCACTTTTCAAAAGGGCCATAAGATATTATTGGGACTCGAGGCTCATATGTTAGTCGTCTATCCCCAGCAATTTGGCATGGCTTACATGCCTTACACCAATATTGGACATCACGATGTAAGCTCGGCCAAATAAACCCTGCTTGTAAAATCTTCCTACTTGTAATATCTTGAGAAAAGTGACCACCACAGACATCATCATGACATGAAAGAAGAATTTTCTCTATCTCTTGCACACCTGGTACTCTCCTCAAGACCAAATCTTTCCCTTTGTGATATAAATCATCCCCGATCAACTGGTAAGGTGTGGCCTTCTTAACTAGTCTATGTCTTTGCACCTTGTCTAAGTGTTTGGGACACTCACCTGCTTGTAGAAAGAAGATAATGTCTTTTAGCTCCTCTTGACCTTGATATTTGGGTTCATATAGTTTCACACCTCCTACCGCCATTTGAAGCTTTTCATTTGCGAGTAAGTCTGCTTCCTTGTTATGAGTTCTCACAATGTGTTGTACCTGTGTTGCTTTAAAACCCTTCATCAAAGCTCTTACACTACTAAGCCACTCAAACAATGTACGATTCTTGAACCTCCAAGTCCCTTGGATTTGCCTGACCACTAGCAAAGAATCACCTTTTATAATAAGTCTTTGTATGCCTAATTCTTTGCATTCTTCTAACCCAAGGTTTAGAGCAGCATACTCAGCCTCATTGTTAGAGTGAACACTGGGTAGAGTGATACCTTTTCTAACCATTACCTCCTTTTGTGGGTTCAAAATGATGATTCCCCCTGCTGCTTTGTCTTGTTGGCATTGATAAGCTCCGTCAAAGCATAAAGTATGGGCATTATCAATCTCCTTTACTTTGAACTGTTTTGAGCCTTCCTCTCTTTGTAGTCGTGATCCTTCCCTTTCTCTCACTTTGTAGGTGAGAATGTCTGCAAGTCCTGCTCTTGTGCTATCTTCTACAAGGAAAGTGTATTCAAATTCTTGGAGTTCAAGCACCCACTTTGCTATTCTAGATGAGAGGCTCATGTGTTGTACTACATATGGTAGATTGTGCTCTAAGGTGAGAAAAACAAATGGCACAGGGAGAAGATACGATCGAAACTTCCTTACCGCAAACAAGATTGCAAAGACCACTTTCTCCATTTCAGTGTATCCCTTCTCGGCCGGAGTCATCACCTTGCTTGCAAAATAGATCGGCCTCATGTATGATGTTTTAGGATCTATTTGCGTCAAAACAACACCAATTGCTTCAAAACCTACACTTGGAGTGACATAGTAGGTCTCCTTTGGATCTCGTGGCATTAGGATTGGGAGAGAGCTAAGAATGCCCTTCACTTCCTCAAAACATTTTGCATGTTCCCTCCCCCATTCAAATGTAGATTGGCTTGCCAACCTATGCAAAGGGGCGATGGCTTCTGCTAGGAGATGGATGAAGCGAGACATGTACCTCACTTTGTGGTTGAAGGTCATTAGCTCCTTAGTTGTTGTTGGTGGAGATAATGACAAAAGGGCCTCTACTTTAGAGGGATCCACTTGAATTCCTTGTGAAGAAACCACATGGCCTAGCAAAACCACCTGAGATTCACCGATATGACACTTCTCTGGGTTGAGTTGTCCCCCAAATTGATGGAGCCTCTTAAGCCCCTCTTCAACCTTTTGGCAATGAAGTGATCTACAACTATAAATACAGAAATCATCCATAAAGACTCTTATGGATTTTCCAAAGAATGGCTGAAATACAAATATTGTGAATCTCATGAAGGTGCTAGGAGCATTGGTGAGCCCAAAAGGCATTACTCTGAATGCAAAACATCCCCAAGGTGTGATGAAGGTGGTTTTTGGTTGGTCCTCTTCTGCTATTCTAATTTGAAAATATCATGAATACCCATCACACACAGTGTAGCATTCGTGACTTGCTACTTCATTCAAAATTTCATCTTGGAAAGGGAGAGGGAAGTGGTCCCTCTTTGTCGCAGCGTTGAGGGGTTTGTAATCCATGCAGACCCTCCACTTACCATTCTTCTTGGGAGTGACTACAATAGGTGATACCCATTCGGAGTTGGATACTGGATAGATGAAGCCAGCCTTCAAGAGTCGATTCACTTCTTGTAGGAGAGCCTTTTGTTGCACAGATCCTAGTTGCCTTAACTTTTGAGCCACGGGTTTGGTCCCTGGTTTTAATTCAATTCGATGCTCTATTACATCTACACCTCTTATTTGTGAGTAGTCAGTGATAAACAAATTGGGATACCTCCTTAACATATTGATGTAGGACCTCTTCTCCTCACAAGTAAGATCTTTTGCAAGCATCTTCTCAAATCCTTCTTCAAGGTGGTGGCATCTTTCATCCCCTCGTGTGTGATTGTCTGTTGGCTTTTCTTCTACTGGAACATCTTGAGTGTTGGCGTTGAATACAATTCCCATTACCTCCAAAGAAGACTCCTCTTCACTGGTTGATGCACTGGTTGATGCTTCCTCATCACTTGAGTAAGGACTCTCCTCCTCGCTCTCTTCATCTGCCATGGTTTCATAGTTGATATCTAGTTGCTTTCCTTCTCGCCAATCATACACCACTGGTTGACCCTTTTTAAGAATCAAACGACCACTTCCCCATTTTTGATCTGCATTCACAGCAATGAGCCAAGGCCTCCCTGGGATGATGGGATAGCCCTTCCCCTTAGCTGGCATGACATACATATCCACTCGTGCATCTATGTTACATACAGAGACTTTTACATTTTCAATGATCCCCAAACACTTCACACTTGAGTTGTTGGCTAGCCTAGCTTGACAATTAGAGGACTTTGTAATTTCAAGCCCTAACCTGTTCATTGATTTTTCCGTGATCACACACATTTGAGCTCCACCATCAACATATACATTAGACACCTTTTTACCCCTTATGTAAGCATCCACAATGGGTTCCACATCTTTTTGTAGCTTTGAGGCCACAACCTTAATGGAAAGATTTGCTTTCTTTTTTGGAATTCTTGTACTTACCAACTTTGGCCATTGCCTTCTTACTTTGGCTGATAGGTGTAGAAGTTGAGGCCATGAAATATTTGGCTTTTGGGTTTGTAAATCCTCCAGGATGTTGTAGGTATCTAGCTCCTTTCCCAATGGGAAGTCGTTGATACCAATTTCCCTTCGCCTTGATCTTTTCTTCCTTCTACTTTCAGCTTCTTCCATCTTTGACTTCTTCTTCTTGTCCTTTCTGGCTGAATTTGTTCCTTCACTTCTCATGTCTTCATCCTTATCATGTGCTCTTGTGCGTTTTTCTGCCGGCATAACATCAAAGTTTAGAGTATGCTCATCTATTACCTCTTCTAGCTTGATGATGTTGACTCCTCTTTCTTCCTCCTCATGTGGGACGGGAGGTATATTTGCTGGTGGTGGTGGTCGACGAAGGATTTGTGGGCCTTGAGCTAGTTCTTGCTGCACAATGAGAGGAGGCGGTCTGGGGGGATATATGTCTCCCGGAAGTCGCCTTGGATGTGGACAATTGTACATGCCATGGCCCAATATTGTCATTGCAATTCAAACATCGCAACTCTTGAGCTTGTCTTCGTTGATTGCGATTCCCTTCTCTTGGTTGTCGTTGTTGAGGTAGTCCTTGTACTAGATTCAGAGTGAGGTTCTCAAGCTGTTGAGTTAGCCTTTGTAAAACCTCTTGTTGAGAGTTATCTCCTATTTGTGAAGATTGTGCAAGAGGGGCCCTAATTGGTGCTTCCATGGTTTGTGAAGACTCCCTCTCACTCACTTCATTCAAACCCCTTGCTCTATGTGCTTGGAAGTGTAGTTTTCTAAACTTGATGATGGCTACCTCACGTGCTTCTTCGAAGGTGGATGGGAATTTTAGCTCTACTTTAGTCTTTAAAAGTGGATACAAGCCAACCATGAATCTCTCTTTTTTTAGAAAGTTAGGTGCACCACCATGATTTTCTAATGTAGCCTCCCACCTACCCCATATATTGACAAAGGTTGCTTCATAAGAGGGATAGTCTTCAAGTGATACCTGCTTATGTCCAATAAGACATTTCCATAGTCCTTCAGAAGTATCACCTTGCCCGAACTTGGAGAGGAAGCTTGCTCGCAGTCTCTCCCAATTGGACTTGATTTGGGGTTGCAAGGTCTCATACCATGCTTTAGCTT
Organism: Adiantum capillus-veneris; assembly: GCF_014529385.1. Classification (NCBI taxonomy): domain Eukaryota; kingdom Viridiplantae; phylum Streptophyta; class Polypodiopsida; order Polypodiales; family Pteridaceae; genus Adiantum; species Adiantum capillus-veneris. The sequence continues at coordinate 77,708,176 of NC_140934.1, read as the reverse complement.
CTGCTTTTAGAACCAACGGGAAGGCTCGTAGCTTTACTTCCTCTTCATCTCTCCCGGATATGAGATGTGCCATCTCCAAGTTGTCAAGAAACTCTTGCGCATCTTCCCCACTTCTTGCATAGAACGTGGGAAAAGAACTTGACATTTTGTTTAGACTTTTTGAAATCTCTTTTTTTTAAAGAAACTTTTCTCTTACGGGCCGCACAAGATTATTGACACTATAAATCTGATTACATTAAAATGAAGATGTACACATCCATTGTTAATTCATACTTTATCATAGGTAGAATAAATGGATTAATTGAAGCATTGATTTCATTGAGGCGAGTGGATCCAAATATCCTCCTTATGATAGATTGAAACCTAAACTTAGTTGCAATGATTATATGAATGGATTGCCGAGCAATAGGCCTAAAAGGTTCATTATTTTGATCGTGATTCATGTGCTACTCCTCGTTGTTGGTTTGAAGACCTCCTTCCTTCATATGGCCCTTGAGCACCCCTTCACCACTCCTTGTTCCTGCCTTTAAAACAAAATGAAAACGTGAACATCAAAAGAAGTTTCATAATTGATGATTGGAAGTATAATTGGATTGGGTGATGCCAGTATTTCTCTAAGTCTTTCTGCACCAAACATAAAAACAATGCGTTGCTGGAAAAAGACTTTTCTATCTATGTGAACATTTACTCTAATGTGTTGTGCAAAATGAAATGGATAGATGGGAACTCCATTGTTCATCACTAAAAAAATTGAAGGTAACTTGAAAATATGTTCCTCAGTGGGGGCACCACTTTATGAGGGCGAGCTTTTTGAAATGGGGCCTCTAAACCCAAACCAATGGGCCTACCCTCACAAAATGTTCGTAAAGAGGTACGCACACTACTTGGGGCACTACCTTCTTTTGGGAGTGGAGAAGGAAACCAATCAAAATAACACTTGCACTCACCCACTCAAGCAACACACTTTGAAAACCCCCTTACTCTATATACACTTTGGACACTTGAACACCATCAACGATTATGCAACCCAATGCCGTGCATCAAAATGAAATATGCAATTTGTGGAATAGCATTCACCTTCTCCCCATAAGAATACCCATAATATATCCAAACTCTTCCTTTCTCAAGCACTCATCAAAAAATCATGCGCACAAGACTTGCCTCTCAAACACACAAGAGAATCACTTACATCAAACTAACACACTTTGCATAGAGAGCTCATCTCCATCTATGCAATGCCGTGACACAAATAAAATCACCATGAGAGGTAGCCACATGCATATGTAATGAAGCAAAAGAGAGTTGGAGTGAGAAATTTCTTTAGACCAATTGAATAAGTGTGGAGAAACAAACCCAATGGTAAATTGAGAATAGAACACTTACTTGATTTCTCGCACACCTTTTAAGGGGAGGACAGACGCTGGCTAACCATCACGAATTGCGACACTTGAAAGTTTTGAAGATGATTTCATGATCATTAACATAACCATGAGAGAGATCATGATGTATTTACAAGTTATTGAGGTGCTACAAATAATTTATTGGGTTGATGGAGTAAGAGATTGTAGAATGGAAAGAGTGGAGAATAGAGTTGCACTTCCTCCAAAGAGGAGGGTTAGGAGGGAGGATGTGAAAGAGGGAGAGTTGGGGTTTTCTCTACTATTGATCAAGAAACAACATGAAGTTGAAAATATAGGTGTGTATCCTTGAGTCTCTCCAAGGGGGGCTATTTATAGTTGTGTAGGAGTGGGATTATGCTACACTTAATTAAAGTAAGTGATTAGACCTAATTAAGTGTCCTTTGACCACTCATTGAATATTGGACATAAAAGGGACTATTTATTCACCAAAAATATCATTTTAGACCGTGAAGGCTCCATAGGGGTGCATAATGTAGGTGGGCCCCACCATGAGGCCCTACGGGTGGCTCCTGTGGGGTATCTCAACTTGTCTGTCTTGGCATTTAGAAAGCATCTTTAGGTTGGTCCCATCACATGCAAGTGACCTTGAACACTCATTACTCTTCTAGAAGATGAGTAGGGGAAAAATAAGATCTCACCCTCTTGATTTACTTGATTTACAGTTCCCTTTTGCTGCGAATCTGACAGATTTACACTATTTTGACCATAACTTTTTACCTGTAGCTCGGAATGACATGCTTCAAAAGGCAAAATTGACCTTCTCAACATGTTTAATATGAATTTGGACTATTATTCACGCCCATGCACCAAGGAATTCGGTTTGGAAGGTCCACACTAGGCTATGGAACCTTTTGCTTCCAAGTCTTCTTGTATGGGCCCTTTGCTTGTATGCATCCAAGGGGAATCATGCTTTTTCAAAAGGCTATGATGCTTAAACAAATAGAGGAGGGCCCAATATTATTTTCTTGTGAAAAGAATATACAATTGGTGTCTTTTTGAAAGGAGAGAAACTATATGTATATTCTTAAGAGATATTGGGCCATCTATGTAGGGGGCATAGAAGACTTGTAGAGAGGGACCATAATCTTTGGTAAAGACAAGTGGAGAGTTGATTTCCATGGGAATTTATCTATATGGGGTGGAAGATGGATATATTATTTTTCTACTACTAATTCACAAGAGGTAAGAAAGTTTGGGGGTATATAGTTGGTTATTGTATGCTTATTCTATTTACAAAGCAAAAAAGAAAAGGGTGGTAATATAAATATATGACTAAGGTGACATTTTTGGGAAGAGTATAATGTATGTGTCGCCACAAAGGTTAAACGAAGAGGGGGAATTTACTCTAGATAACTTAATAGCGTAGAAAAATATATACACATATGAGGAAGAGGACGTTGAGTAGGCTGACAAATGTTGCAAAAAGATGGTTACCATTTTATGCCACTCAACGGCCATCATCATTCATTTAGTTTCCCTTCATCTTCCATAGCCAAGGGTGTAGAGGTCATGCTCAAGACAAGCATGGTGATTGCAGTGATGGTGATGGTGTGGGTGTGTGTGTGTGCACTAGGCATACCCAGTGCATAGTGTGTTCTTTGGTGATGTTGTGTGTGTCTTTAGTGTGATGGTGACCCCTATTTATATAGGGGAGGAGGGGGGAGAAATTCTAGAATTTAGAAATGAAGAAATCATTATCTACATAGGCCATGTGACTGTGGGCCCCACTTGTCTGGCTGTGTGTATATGTGCCAGTATAGCAGTCTCATGAGAGAGAGACTAAGAGAGAGAGATGGATTGATGAAAAAAAAGTGAGAGGTGACATGGAGAATAAAGTAATTACAAGAGGGGAGTGTGTTCAGAGGTGAATCTGTGTGCAGATGTGTGTGAACACAAGAAAAATCAGGTAACCACCGGGTGGGGATGGGTCTGTGGACACCTTTTTCAGGGAAACTGAGTGTGTGTGAGTGTGGGGGAGGTTATTTAGCTACAAGACAAGAGACATGGCGCCCTTTAGAGAGAGAGGGGGGTATTTGGGTCATGGGATATGATAGGAGAGAGAAAGAGGGGGTGGGGTATACTATTTTGGAAGATAGGGTAAGTTGCATGTGAGTTAGGGTGCATTATTGGTGAGTTATAATGCATTATTGGTGAGAGGTGGGGTAGCTTGAGGGGAGAGAGAAAGGAGAAAGGACAAGGGGAAGAGAGAGGGGGTTGACCTTTTGAGTGGAGGAGAGGAAAAGGGACACCCGGCGGGGCAACAGTGAAGAAAAAGGAGGCAAGGTGGGGATGGGCTACCCCGCAGGCATGAGGTGGCCTATTTTACTTTTCTTATATATTTACATAATCATACTTTATTTTTTTCTTACTTTTTCCAATGCCTTTTATCACTTCCTCCATAAGAGGGGGTTTTCATGGGGTGGGGATGAGAGAAGAGGGGTATGGGAGCTTGGCTTGTGAAAAGCCCCCATCACAATCAACTTGAGTAGATTTTCATTGATGGAAAATTCTAGATCAAGATCAAATCATCTACCTAAAGCTACTCCTAAACATAAAAAATGGGATTCTACAATTGTGAGTAGATAAGCACTTAATTGAAACACACGGACTAGCCAATGCCTTTATCACCTCTTCAACCACTCAAACTCCCAAACCAATACAATTTTAAACTAAAATTATCAACATGGGTGACCAAGGCAAGAAACACGCTTTCTAACACCTCTCTATAGGTGCTAACTAAACTAATATAGAGAAGAATACTCTGGAACAACAAAGGAACTCTCACCTCATAGGATTAGTCTAAGGTGACCTACCTAGGGCTTCAATCCCTAGCAGCAACGCCAATGTTGATGGGTACGCCGCGAGCGGACGCTAGAATAGCGAGAACAAAACCAACAGCTCTATGTCGGCCGAGGGCGAAGCTTAAAACGTAGGCGCATGGAAACAAGAAGATGGGTGTCAACCACCTTCTCGACCTTCTAAGACAATCTCTAATCGAGGAAATCAAATTCAAGCGTTCTTGTGCACTAGTGAAAGGAATTCAATTTACGATGCTCATGCTATCCGAATCTAGGCCAAATGCATTCGAAATGTCACAAAACTCACAAGATATACTCTCCTTATCACGAGATCAATACCCTAGGACCGTGACTCAATATCAGACCTCCAACTACCTCTTGCGACAATCGCGTATAAAGACAATCAACAAAATACACCTTACCATTTTTTGTGGCATATGGTCCTAATGCGTCTACTCTTTGTGAATCCATAGGTGCAAAGAAATCACCAAACGGACACCCGGTTTGCAAGAAAACTCACCCAGAAGCTCGTAGGAGCTCACTTCGCATCGTAGTCGGAATCACACACTCTTGCGTTGAATGGAAGTCCTCGTTTTTGCTAACATGATGGTGGTGTTGCTTTAGCAATAGACCTTCCGTAGCGCATGTAGGGAAGAGAATAAGTCACACACTCTCTCTCAGACACCACGCACAGTGAAAATCGGATTTGATTAATTCAAAAGTTAGGTTTAGGGTCACAAAATTGACTTATATACATTCTCCTTAGAGGCTTGTTCCCATAAAATCTAATGGCTGCTCAAATATTACAAAAATTATCATTCCGCTTCAAAAAATAATGATACAACGTATTGGGGAAACTTCTTTTGTGTTCCGCCGTCAACAATTGGCCACTTGGCCATTTTTTGTTGTTTCCATTGCGAGTTACTGTTGCGTTTTTTTCTCCAGTTACAAGGGAGGCTCTGCCAATTTTTTTCCAGATATGCATGCCTATTACAGAGGCTAGTGAGCTTGACTGTTTGCTCACCTTCTTTGCTTGAGATAGTGGTTTCCTCTCGGATGGGAGAGTCTTGCAGTCTAGAGCATTGCTTGCCATAGTTTTGGCATGGATATGGAGACACTTGTGGTTAGAGGCGGTTCTCACTCACGATCGTAACTGACATGTTGGCACTATGGTCATGATGGGCATAATAAGCATCGTTGCTTCAGGCGTATGAGGTAGAAAAAGAGGAAAATGCATGGTGCTACCATGAGGACAGATGCTAGAGAGTATGCATGTGACAGGCATGTCACTTTTGAGTATAGCTTGCCTTCATATTACTTTGTGTCTTGGGATAGCACACTATCTACATGTTTTCTACTAGACGAGCATGTAGTTTTTCACATGACACCACATTGTGATTTGTTTTGCTCTTTCTCTAGTGGGAGACTTGGTTGTGTGCAGTTTGCTGATGGTTCATCATATGACATAAAGGGTGCTGGAGATGTATGCATGTCTTTACCTAGCGGTGCATTTCTTACGCTACAAGATGTATGTTATGTACTAGGACTCAGCCAGAGTCTCATTTCAATGCGTCAGTTGCAAAGTAGTGGACATTGTGTGCTACGTAGAGAGCGATCATTTCAGATGCATAGGGGATCACTCGTGATAGCCAGAGGTGCTAGGAGTGGTATGGTATACCCTTTGCATATTTTTGACACACGAGGTGGTGTAGTCTCTATGTATTTGCAGTCATGTTTGGAGCGAGAGATGAGGTGTGTCTCTTTTGTGGATGTGCTGCATGGAGAGCAGGTTGTGCATTTGTCTTGTGGTGACATTCACACAGACAATGGTATCTCTGGGGATGCACAACTTGGTCAGTCATCTATTGAGCCAAAGATTGATGCATTGTTCTATGATACATCTGATACGTTTGAGGGTGATAGTGTCCTTCAGATAGATGTGTGTGATTGCACTGGTGCTGATTTTTTGGTTTTACAGTCACTCTCATCAGATATGCATTTGCCAGGCGATGCTGACATGGTGATGCATAGTCAGGTGGTTCCTGATGAGGATGCATATGGCACTGAGGTTGCTGACAGGGATAGGTTGGCACACATAGTGCATGTTTTGTCAGCTTTTGAGTCTCTCATGTCTGACCTTTTTGTCTCAAGACCTGATCTTGCTTATGCGGTTGGTGCATTTTCAATGGGAGTTTTCAGTTGTGCGATGACTGAAACTGGCATTGTGCATTGTGGAGCCATGCAGGTCGTCACTCGTTACCTACATCAGGAGTGCCATCGTAGCTCTAGTCCTAATGGTATGCATGTTGCATCTACACTAGATCAATTACAGATGCACTCACGTGTTTGGAGTGAGCCACTGGGCATAGGTTGAGAGCCATCTTCTCTCACCTCTTGTATATACTAGTTGTAGGCTGGTCTTCTCGCCACTTATTGGCACACTATCTTTAGTGGGAGAATGTTAGGAAAAGGTGGTGTGCTTACCGTGCTTTGCTTGTGTCCATCGACCAGTGTCCGACCACCCACATTTATCTCCTTATTCTTTATACGTAAAAAGAATAAGGAGCTATCACTCATTCTCACATTGTGCTCATACAGAGAGATTATGATACTCTCATAGCCAAAGGTTATGCACCTTCTCGGCTAGACCGCACACTTCCTAGCAACGATCACTCTGATCTGTTTCATACACCATTAAAAAAGTCTAGTAAGGCATCATGAGTTTCTCAGCACGCTTGATCACCAAGTTGCCCACCATAGGATTCTTTTGAATCCTTTGCAGACAATCCAATACTGGATATATGAACATAAGTCTTGACTACCAAAGCCTTTTGAATCGGTGTGACCCTTCCCTTTGTCTATCATAGTCGCTGGTGGAGTACCGGGCAGTTTAATAGCCTTGTCAACAGAAGTCCCCTTTGTATTATCCACTCTATATTGTGACTTATTCAGACCATTCAATGATGTCGTTGAATTTTTCTTGGCTTTAAATTATGCTCACAGATTTGAGACTTTTAGTTTCTCTAATTTTGGCTCTAAGGTGCCTACTTCTGACAATTTTACTGTCCTTTCTGAACCAATTGGGACTAAAGCCAATTTCCTGCCCTAACCCTCATGTCTCTTGTTAAGTGGTATGAGTGTATTCAGTGCCTTCTACTTTGGATTTCTCCCAAGCACTGGTAGCATTTACATGCGACGAAATACAAGTAGCCCAATATAAAAACTGCCATGCATACCATGCCTTGAATAAATTTTGAGTCTTCACTTTTGCAGTTTTTTGCATCAGACTATTATGTAGAAAAGTGTTGAGGTTGACATCAACTTTGGATTGTGAGTGTGCGAACGTGGTGCATGTGTGGAGAGTGAGAAGGGGAGAGAGAGAGAGTACATAGAATGTGGGTGGAGCTCCAAAATCTCACTGTATGAGCACAATGTGTGAGAATGAGTGAGAGCTCCTTATTCTTTGTATGTATAAAAAATAAAGAGATAAATGTGGGTGGTCGGACACTGGCCGGCGAACACGGGCAAAGCACGGTGAGGCACACCGCCTTTACCTAACATTCTCCCACTAAAGGCTGTGTGCCGATAAGTGGCGAGAAGACTAGCCTACAACTAGTATATACAAGAGGTGAGAGAAGACATCTCTCAACCTATGCCCACTGGCTCACTCCAAACACGTGAGTGCATCTATAACCACTCCAGTGTAGATACAACATGCATATCATTAGGGCTAGAACACTCCTGATGCATGTATCAAGTGATGACCTGCATGGCTCCACAATGCACAATTCCACTGTTAGCCATCGCACAATTGACAACTCCCACTGCAAATGCACCAATTGCATAGGCAAGATCAGTTCTTGAGACAAAAAGGTTAGACATGAGAGACCCAAAAGCCGACAAAACATGCACTATGTGTGCCAACCTATCCCTGTCAGCCACCTCAGTGCCGTATGCATCCTCATCAGGAACCACCTGACTATGCATCACCATGTCAGCATCATCTGGGAAAGGTATATTTGCTGAGAATGACTACAAAACCAAAAGATCAGCACCACTACAATCACACACAGGTGTCTGAGGGACACTCTCGTCCTCAAACATATTAGACGCATCATAGAACAATTCATTGGTCTCTGGCTCAACTGATGTCACCTCAACTGATGAATTACCAAGCCGTACATCCCAAAGATACCCATCACATGCATATTCTCTAGCACATGTCCTCATAGTAGCACCATGTATTTGCCTCTTTCGCTGCCTCATACGCCTAAAGCAATGATGCCTATTATATCCATTGTGGCCGTAGTGACAACATGTCAGTCGTGCGATCGTGAGTGAGAACCGCCTCTAACCTGAAGCATCTCCATATCTATGCCAAAACTATGACAAACAATGCTCAAAATCACAAGACTCTCCCAGTTGAGAGCAAACCACTGTCTCAAGCAAAGAAGTGTTGGAATTAGGGTTGCAGAGAAATGCACGCAGCTTGGAGAAGACAAACTCAAGGCACACAATAGAGAGTGTGTTACTTAATGTGCAATGGAAAGATAGATAGCCCTAGAGTGATGGGCGTATATACAATGCACGAGGGAAAAAACCTCCTAAAGAGGGAAAAAATGCCATGACGATCCTAGTGTGTTCACACACATCACTACCACATGTATATGGTAACAAATCCCCCCTGGAGTGATGCGGTGAACGAGAGTTGGCACATGAGTAAAGGGAAGTGCCATGCCCTAAGGAAATGATCTGTCCACAAAGGGGAGTAAGCTTAAAGCTTTGTGAAAAGCTTCGAGCTTCTCACGAGACAATGCCTTTGTGAAAAGATCTGCAAGGTTGTCCAGTGTTGGCACATAAGCCAAGCTAATCTCTCCTGCTGAGAGTCTCTCCAATGACATAGTGGTAATGCACCTCAATGTGCTTTTGCAAGCATGAAAAACTCGGTTCCTCGCAACTGCCAATGCGCTCTGATTGTTAGTGTAGATAGTTTTGGCAGTGTCCTGTCCAATACCCAAATCAGCCATAAGGCGTCTGAGCCATACACACTCAACCGTAGCTGTGAAGATTGCCATGTACTCAGCCTCACAACTTGAAGTGGCCACAGTAGGTTGCTTCTTGCTCAACCATGATATACATGAGCTGCCAAGCATGAAACAAAAACCACTTGTGGACACTCTCGTATCAAAACAACCAGCCCAATCGGAGTCCGAAACAGCATGTAAGTCTGGTGGCAATGATCCCCCCTTGGGATAAAACAAGCCAAGATGTAAAGTGCCACTAAGGTAGTGGAAAATACTCTTGAAAGCCTGCCAATGCTTAGACCCTAGGCTATGCATAAATCTAATGACCTGTGAGACTGCAAACTGAATATGTGGCCTTGTGTTGCATACATAAATGAGGTAGCCAAAAACAGTTTGTTAAAGAGTGACATCAACAGGATCACCAACATCATGTAGACTCAACTTCAAACCTGTTTCCATGGGAGTGGCAATAGGTTTGCAATCCTCAAGTCCAAACTTACATAGTAATGTCTCTATGTAACTTTTCTGACAGAAGGCAATACCACCATCACACTGCTTAAACTGTATACCCAAGTAATGATGCAACATCCCCAAATTTTTCATCTTGAAAGTAGCATTAAAATCAGCCATAAATTCAGCAATATGTCTCTCATTTGGTCCAGTGATCAGTAAATCATCGACATAAAGAACCGCAGTGAGAAGTAGATCACCCTCACGCTTTACATACAATGTTCTTTCTGTTGGATTGTTATGAAAGACTTGTTTGACCAAATGAGTGTAAGATTTCTCATACCAAGTACGAGGAGATTTCTTCAACCCATACAAAACCTTCTTACATCTGCACACTTTGTCCTCTTGTCCTTTCTTGACAAAACTGCAAGGCTGCGTTACATAAACTTCCTCAAATATGTCACCATTTAAGAAAGCAGTAACAATGTCTGATTGATGTACATCCCAACCAAAATGAGTTGCCAGTGCACATAGAAAATTCACAGTAGTCATACGACAAGTGGGAGCAAAAGTCTCTTCATAATCTATGAATCACATAAAGTCCATGTGTCATTTTCTATAAGTGCATCATATTCTGATTGCATGGTAGCCATCCAATTTTTTGAATTCTGTGCTTCATCAAAAGATAGAGGTTCCTCAACATCATGTAAGCTAGACACAACCAAAGCATAACAATCTGATGCATAAGATGCATGGCGAGATCTTGAACAAGTACGACTAGACAAAGGCGCATCCAATTTACTGTCACACAAAGTGTGCACCAGCCATTTTGGCATACGTCTAGCATGCTCATTTTTAGCCCTTTCCTCATTAAGCACATCATGTACATCTGCATTAGTAATAGGATGATCTATAACATTTCCTGAAACCCCCATAGGCTATAAATTTGCCTCATTGGAATTTACATTCGTATTTCCACCACTGAAAAGAGGCAACAAAGGTCAAGGTCTCCAAGTATTTGCAAAAGTCTGGTAAGAATCTGGTAAGGCATCAAGAACAGTCTACACAAGGGAACTGTCTGAAATGACTTCACCTGCAAAAATAAGCTGCTCATTGATATCCTTGACACCAGCAAGGAAAGTGTCCATATCATCTTCCGCATGCACAATCTTCGACTCCAAGTCTTTACGCAGCAAAGCAATTTTAGCCTCATTGCGACTTGCATGTAGACTAGGCAAAATATCCCAAGCTTGTTTTGCAGATTCTGCTGAACGAATGTGGGGAAAAATGGTGCGCTTCACAGACAACACAATCAATGCATGAGCATGCGCATCCTTTACATCTCAACAAGATTGTTCTATCGTAGGCAAAACAACTCTAATAGCAACAATCCTTGCAGCAAGACCTGCAACATCCTCAACATCGCCTGCATCCTCAGAACCAAGACGTACATCAATGCCTTGCACAATATTCTAGATGCCCTTTGACACAAGAACATGTTGCATCATGTAAGCCCACATAGGGTAATTGTCCCCATCCAACCTGTCCTAAACAGCAAACATCTTGAACACATCTGTGTTGTTGTCAGCCATGGTAAATGCTGCACTTGATGTAAAAACTTTCTGAAAAGAGGAGAAATGAAGCAGGAACAACACATGCTATATAGCGCAAACCATAGAATATTGTAAGGCACCTGTTATGCAGAAAACGACACTGACAAAAATTCTACACAAAATGATGAAATAGAGTGTGCAGTACTTCCTGTAGTGGAAACAGTGGCCAAAATGAGCTCGAATCAGAAATCTGAGCAGATTGAGCTTTATGAGTTCACCCAAAATATTTGTCGACCTGTGAATGCTCGCCAAATCTCATTGAAATCGGAGAAAGTGAGCAGGCATGTGCTGGAGAAGCTGGCGCGACTAAGCCCGGGAGGATGCAACCTGCTCTGATACCAATTGTTGGAATTAGGGTTGCAGAGAAATGCACACAGCTTGAGAAGATGAAGGAACCTCAAGGCACACAATAGAGAGTGTGTTACTTAGTGTGCAATGGAAGGATAGATAGCCCTAGAGTGATGGGCGTATATACAATGCACGGGGGAAAAAACCTCCTAAAGAGGGAAAAAATGCCCCGACGGTCCTAGGGTGTTCACACACATCACTACCACATGTATATGGTAACAAGAAGGTGAGTGAATGGTCAGGTTCTATAGCCTCTGCAATAGGCATACATATCTAGCAAAATTTTGGCAGAGTCTCGTCGTAATTGGAGCAAAAAACTCAACAGTAAATCACAATGGAGACAAGAAAAAATGCCAAATGGCCAATCAGGGAATGTACTCTTCTGGAATCACCTCACAAAGTCATACATAGAGCCAAACCACTCTAGCTAGAGTATCACTCAATGGTGCCACAAATGACATACATATGTGAATGAAAAAGTGATGCCAAAAAGTGTTAATGAATGAACAATGTGCCAGAAAATCGTACCATACACAACTCCTCACTCGTGCGAGAGTGTGTACAAGAACACCAAATTGACAAAACCTATCAAAGTGAGAGTAAACACTCGATCACTGTCAAAGTGGAAATATATTATCCACTATACCATTAGAGAGAAAACTGCGAATACGCATAGACCATGGTGAGAATCTGGGAAAAATCTGGTAGAGTTTTCCCTGAAAACTGAGCAAAAACTCAAAAACAATCTCTACCATAAACCATAACAGTACTCAATGACAATGAGTAGAAATGCCAAAATGGCTCCACATTTTCACATACAATGGCAATCCGTACTCAACATACATCAACAGAGTGACTGCGCATAAGCAAGCACCAAAAGAGCTGTAATATGGAAACTTGATAATGCAAAAACAATGCTCTCAAGAGAATTCACTCGCACTTGAAAGTGCTCGCCAAAATGCATGTACAATGGAAATCAACCATGTGCCATAACCATATGAAAACCATCCAAAAAGACCATGAATCCAAGCACAAAATCACTGTCAAAGTATCCTGTGAAAACCTGTGAAAGAAGCTCCACATCTTACATCTACATTCTATAAGGAGAAAAACAAATCTAAAAACGGTGCTGCTACGCACACAGTTTTTAGGGGAACACCTTCACTTACACACAATCTTTCACACTCCTTTCTAAGCTTCCACTTGTTTAGCTACACTAAGGACTCGTTTAAACATTTCTTTGTTTTTATTAGTGACTCTTTTGGATGTACCATTAGCGACATCGTGTTGGTGACTTACATGATGCATTGTGTGCTTTGCCGCACGTGTCGAAGACTAGGAACTTGCCTGTGCACTGTGTGCGAGCCTTTGAAAGGCTACAAGCACACAACTAGAGAGTCCTAGCAAGCTCAAAGAAACAAAGGTGTGTCACTCACCACTCAATGCTTCCATCGTCGTCGATCCTATGCCGCAAAGAAGAAGGAGCCGCCTCCAATGCCGCGCTCAACCGCCTTGCCGCTGCCTCGCCGCTACAATGCTCGATCACACACACACACACACACACACACACACACACACACACACACACACACACACACACACACACACACACACACACACACACACACACACACACACACACACACACACACACACCCGTGAGCACACGAAATCACTTCTTAGCAAAATCACTTCTTAGCATGAACCTCCTAGAATGAGGGTTTTAGGTCAAAATAGACCTTTTATAAGAGTTTGACCCATTCACACATGGGTGTCCACAATGGCCGACTGTTGTAAAAAATATTGTAAAAATAAGATAAGTGGTGCACCTCTCATCGACGATCACCTATATGCCTATTGGACCAACAAGCCCGGTCCATGACTCAATCAAATAAATAATAAGGCATCCCTTGAAGGTGATAGGGTGTCCATGAGGGTTAACATGATCCCCTTCTGGATGTAGATTCCTTCCTCGGAAGCTATTGAGATGAAGCTCTTTTGTCGAGGTAGAAGAGCATCTAAGGTTGAATGTCCTTAGCCTTCTTGACAATCATTGCAAAATCAACCAAAATTGGCACAATATTGCATTCTCATATACAATATATGCAATTGTAGGCACACAAATTGATTGCTAATAGAATATTAAACAATTTGTCAGCAGTAAATATTAAAGTGTAATAGAATCAAATGCATAAGCAATTGTAAAGGTAAAAAACCTGGGGTCGCTTAATTTGACGGTTGAAAGGAACTAGAGTTCAACTATTAATACCATGGACAAGCTTCTCAATTTTCTCTGGTTAATTAAGCAGTTTAATCTTGAGAGACAAGTATTTCATGTTCGAGGGTTGAATAGAGGTTATACCTAGAAGACCTTGTAGTTAAGCTACGATAAAAGAAATTGCTCATGAAATCATCGCCCGACTTATTCCCTTTTCTTTGACCCCCCAAAGTCTTTTCACATTGATTCAATTTTGATGTGTGTGCTTATTTTGTATGCCTTGGGTTTTTTGCTTTCCAAGGAAAAGTGCCCACACTAGGAACCTGCAGGGCTTTAGTACCATAGGTGATACATGTGAGTGAAGTACCAAATCAAGCTGGGATATCTCTTGCAGCTTAAGATTTTACATTGTGGCACTTTTGATTTTTTTGTTTTCCGTTTTCAACATTTTAATTTTGTAACTTTGGGGGGTCATATAATCAGTTACCCTCCCCAGGCTCATCACACTAGTAAAATCCCTTTATAATACTTAAGCTAAAGGTCAAAAGGGACTAAGCCTACTAGAAAGCCCTAGTACATTGCACACAGTGCTTCCTAAATCGGATTAAGAACCTAAATTAATCATTGATTATTAGGAAGGCATTCCCCATGGTATTAAGAGAAGATCTCTAATGCCTAGCTTGGTCAAACTAGCTTAGTCAGACTGCTTGATTCTTTAACCTAGACAAGGGATTATGACAAAAAAAAAAATAATGTTTAATCTAAGAAAATGTGTTGAATATTGTGCTACCAATCACATTTAAAGCAGACAAACATGGATGCAAAAAAGAGACAAGGGGCCATGCTAACGGACAAGAAACACTTGTTAGCATTGCCCAAGATAGGGGTGGGTGACTCTACAGTGTATGTTTGTCCGTTAGCATTACCCGTTGTCCTATCTAGAGTCACCCACTGCTATCTTGGTCGAGAGGGTAAGCTTGTGCAATCGGAGAGACGTCCTCTACTAAGTATGGATCAGTCATGGTCAAGAGACATATTAGCCATTCTAACTCCTCAAAATTCCCCTCACACGCTAGTGTATCTACCAAATCCCATTCACATGTAAGCACCGGGTAGACTATGTGAAACATTTGTGACAAATAAAGAGGGTACCTCTCACCCAAGGTAGGAGTGGGTGACTCTAGGAAACTAGTCATATCTGTACATACAAATAGATGATGGTTAGAGTGCAAATGTTATAAGGTCATGTCAAAAGGTCGTGTCCTTGTGCATAATGTTTTTTTTAAATTTTGTACGTTTCCAGATTTTTGTTTTATGGCTCTTGCTCTTTTAGTTTTTTATTTTTGTTTTCTTGAGTATAGGACTATAATATATACATTCCCTAAGATTGGGAGATTGAGAGGTCAGGGAAGGAGTTTAAGAGGAGAGCATGTGAATGATGGATGCCAGCAAACAGTCCCCCCTTCCTTGGGTAGATGATACCTTTTGGATGATGTCGTCACCTTTTGGAACCAATTGTTCCAAGTTTTCATGGGTGAAGACTTTGACCAATAGTCCCTAGGCATTTCACCTAGTTGCAAGGGTGGTAAGGTACTCTCCCATGATTTTACTTGCATCGTTGTTGTAGGTGGTGAACTTACAATGGGAGGTGCAAATTATTTCTTGTTTGTATGGATATGTACAATGGTAGGTGGAGGTTGTGTCAAAGCTTCTATTTCCATATATGAACTACATGAAGAGCAAGAAGCTTCATTTGTTTTTTTATTTTTGAGCTGAGTGAAACAAGCCTTTCTCGCTTGGGTACCCAAACAAGCTTCAGATTAGCTGTACAGTGTTCTGTGGTCTTTACCTTCCGCCGATCTAATGTGACATTTTTCTTGAGTGGAGTGGGTGCCCTCATCATGTGAATTTTCCATTCAAGATGCTTTTCGAGCCATGCCATTCACCATTTTGGTTGTCACTCACTGAGCTTCAGACATTTCCTACTCAATGGTGGATTTCCTACAAAGACACTCATGTTAGATTAACGGGAGTGGGAGTGATTGAGTATACCAGTCTTTGTTGATTGTTTTGAAGGCTCTAGTAGCCAAAGATTAATTGAATGGAGTATTCCAATCTCCCATTCCATTGATTTTTTCCAATGTTCTTCCTCTGTGCCTGCAATCCGTTTTTTCATTTCATTGATGGCCAGTTCTATCAATTTGTGTGTTCCTTTTGTATACTTTTGAGGCATTGTTGACTTGCTTGTACTCCCTACTTGTCTTTGGAGTAGTTGTCTCAGGAGCTTCTTGGATAGTGTCTATTGCATCTTGTTGTTTTCCTGTGTTCAAACCACTTTGTGGAGCTACGTGGGTTACTTCAAAAGATGACTTTTTTGTTCTGCTTGTGGTTTTCCTTGCTGTCCTCTAGATTCCTTTTGTGTATCTCCCTAGTCACCATGGTCATCATCACCACAATCATATGTCTGAGTAAACTCTAGCTGCTTGCAATTGTGTTTTTCTTGAAGGGTGGCTACCAAAGCTTGTAGGTCTTTCTTTTCTTTCTCAAGAGCTGCATTTTTCTTTTGGAGATTTTATTCTTGTGCTAGTGCAACTATCATGGGATCTTGTCACATATGTTATTGAACTCTGATAGCTTTTTCCAAATCTAAAATCTTGGCACTAGCATCGAAAGTTGTGCACCAATGTCTACTAGTTGGCCTTCATTTTTTTGAATATGCATTATAGGGAAATCAACTCCTCTTTTGCACTTTCTAGTTGCACTTTGTCTATGGCTAATTGTTTCTCTAGTGTATTTGCTTATTCAACTACATCTATGAAAACCACTTGCAGATCCTCTATTACACTTTTGTGTGCATCTATGGCCCTTCGAGCTACTGCTAACTCTTCATAAGCATTAGCCAAATTTTGTTGTTGCGGTAGTAGCAATTGGCCCTTGGACTCTGTAGCTTCCTGTCTAGCTACTTGAGCCTCTATCATATCTTCCTCTTGTTCATTTCTCAGTGTGTGAAACTCTGTGTAAGCTTCTGTTAGTTCATTTTTCAAAGCTACAATAGTGTTCAAGTCTTGGGTATGCTCTTGCATTGCGACATTGTACATATCCACTGCTACTCTTTGCAAAGCTTGATAATAAGGGTCTATCATGCTCCATTGTTGAGCTGAAGTGCTGGGTATGGGGATGGGTCACCTGATTTCTTCTTGCACTCTAGGTGGATTCTAAGGCTTTGGGCAAATATCTTGATCCTTTGGTTCCTCCTAAACCCTAGATGTTTTGGGATGAGATTCCTCGCCTTGTGTTGTTTCATGTTTGTAATCTCCATAGGAATTCTCGCCTGCTGACTGAGAATGTGAGCTCTCTATGGAGCTATCACTTTTTGGTCTCTTGTTAGCTTTCTTGGCCTCTTCCACCTCCTTGACCTCGCATTCCAACTTGGTCTCCCATTCCAAATTCTACCTCCTTGGACTCCCATTCCAACTTTTCTTGCTCTATTTGAGCATACATCTCCTCCACCTGTTTTGCAATGATGGGTTAGACCGAAGAATTCTTCTTGAATTTTTCTACTAGTCTTTCTTCTTGTGCCTGCTTATGAGCTTTCTCTTCTTTATTAGATCTGAAAATTTTCACAGGTTTTTTACCTTTTGTGTTTGTAGGCTCTTCTTATGTAGATTCCAACCCTTGTAGCTTCCTCTTTGACTTGGTGTGAACCATAGTCGGAGTGGAGCTAGACTTTTCCTCATCACTTCCTTCTATTTGATACTGAATCTAATCATTCTGAGAGAGAGCCCTGGAAAATCGTGAGTAGCACCAATTGCTTGATATGCAATTCTTGTTAGTAGTTCTAGAGCTACTAAGTAAGTCAACTTTGTGTGCTTCTTCTTTTTGGTTAGCAACTCAAGGATGTACTCGACATGGTTAATGGTTACTGCCGTGTTTTGTTGATAAGCCCATGTGTAGGTTGTAGAGATTGTGTGGTTTGGCATTGTGTAGAAGCCTGGTCTCTTGTCATCAGTATGAAAGAATTGCATGAACATTCAAGTAGGTAGCTCCAATTATTGGCATGTCATGTCAGCAAATGTCTTTGCTGCACCCTTCTTTGCAAAGACCTCCATCTCTAAATCTTTCTTGTCTTTCATAGTTGCACGCTTATTTCACAACTGTAATGCTTCAAAGATCAATTTTGAGGTGATCCTTACTTGCAGCTCATCATTCTCAAGTGTTGAAATTTTAGCTGTGCCATCCTCTATAATGCTGGTATAGAGATCACGAGTTCTCTAATTGCCGATTCCACATGGCAGCAATTGGAAGTAATTTACGAGTTCAGTCTTTTCCAAAGCTTCTTCAACGGGTAGCTTTCTTGCAAGATTGTAAGCTTCTCTAGATATCATTGGTAACATGACCATATTAATGTTAAAATATCTATGAAGCAGACTGCTTCATAGATAGTGGCACCTTCTAGATCCAATCTTTCCTTCTCTATATATGTTGACGTTTTTCACAGGGAGTTCTTGAGGATAGTGAACTCTGGAACTTTTTCCAACCTCTTTTCATGGATCCACTTCTTTGGATTGCCTTAGTGTCAGACTTCATAGGTCTCGTGAACAATTGTCACAATTCAGAGAATGGTCAAAGCCAAAAGTGGCGTTTCCTTGTTTCTAGGCATTTGATGGGCTTGTTAGTTGTTAACCTTGTTTAAAACACTTATATGAATCATGCAAAACTTTAACAACTTGAAGAAAGCTTATTTCATGGAAAATCGAGAAAAAATTGCATTTTTTTCTTAGACTTATGATCAAACTACAATTTTTAATTATGACTTCATGGACTTGATGAATATAGTTAGTTATAAAGACTTTGGTTCAAGTTTGATGAGATTTGGGTAGGGGAATTGGTTGAAGCTGAGATTTTAATATCTACTTTAGGCTTATCGGGTCTTGTGTAACATAGATGACTTTTGACCACATAAGGGTCATCCAAGGACTTATACTAGCATGCGCTTGAAGTCAAATTTGTGTTTGGGTTGTTGGTTACACTCTGGGGGAGAAAAATGCAATTTTTTCCACCTTTCTTCATTTGGCTTCTGATGCTCCTCTAACTTGGTATGCACATTTCCCTTATTGTTTAAAGACTTGCTACTCACCTGTAGTAGAACTTTGAGCTACTAGGCAAGAGGTAGGTCATTTTTAGTCTCCCGACCAAGTAGAAAATTCAAGGAGGTGAGATGTAGACTTCCATTGGTTGCCAAACCTCTTGGGTAAGGTTTACTTACTTAAAGTAACATGTGGGTAGCTTGAAAACTCAACTTGGTGTCATATTGGCAGTTGAGAAGAAAAAATTGTGATTTTCTCTCTGATGACACATATGAGCCGTGATTCAAGGGAAACTTGGTTAGCCTCTATTACATGATGTTTTAAGGCTTCTGATCCCTTTACACTTTAGTTTGGATTGCTCACACAAGCTTCAGACTAGTTTAGGTCTTCGAGACTATGAATAATCGGTCTTGTGGAAAGTGTAGACTTATTTTTCATGGGGAATCTTCTTAGAGACTTTTTTGCTCATAGGTTGAACATGGGTGACACCCTCATGGCTCACTTTACTCAGAGTTGCAGAAGGAGGTAAAAAACGTGATTTCCTACTTTACATGGAAAACAGATTTTTTCAAGCATGCAAAAATTCAAACATGTTCATACATCCCTTTGAAGCATTTCTATGGTGTCATTCATCAATTGGGTGGCCACATTGAGTATGGGACATTTTGCCCTATGTAGGAAATCTTTGACTTTGAGATCTAGTCACCGGCTATTGTTTAGCACAATGTACCATTGCTGACTTGATAGGGTGGTCACATTAGAAGCTTTGTATGAGGTCTCTCCCTTTTTAACATTCCTTTACTATTTTATGTCAAAATGACGGTTTCTTGAGTTGCAGGGTTTTTTTGCTGTTAAGACCTACTTAGACAATGCCATTGCTAATGCCCCTTCATATAAGTATGGCCCCCTAATGTTTTGAAGCTATTGGTCAAGTTTAGTACCCTTCCGATCGCGGGAAAAAAATTGCAATTTTTTGATGCAAGGGATTTCTTCTCTTGCCAAAATGAAACCGAAGGCTATGTGCATGTTAGTAGCGTCAAGGGCAAGCTATACATGGACTTTGGTCATCATTGGGTGCTCGGTCCTAGCGTAAGCATTGCTTTTACATGTTGACCGGCCTAGGTCTCATCAAGTTTTCTACCTACTGCTTTCTACCTTTAGCTTTGGGCATGCACATGCATCAAAACATAGTGTACCGAGTTTCCAACCTACCTCTTTGGGCATGCACATGCATCAAACCATAGTGTACCGAGTCTCCTACCTACCTCTTTGGGCCTGTACATGCATCAAACCATAGTGTACTCGGTAGGGAACATACCCCTCACGTCTCGTGTTGAAGCTCAAAGCATGCAGGGCAAAGGGCATGCAAGAAGTTTTCTCCAAAATAGCTCTCTCTCTCTCTCTCTCTCTCTCACACACACACACACACACACACACACACACACACACACACACACACACACACACACACACACACACACACACACACACACACACACACACACACACACACACACACACAAAGAAGAAATGAGGCTTCTAAATGGAGGTCAAACTATACATACCTCTAAAAACGAACATTGTATGAACAAGATTCGTCCATTTTTTCAAATCAAGCATTTCCAGCTTAAAAAAACGATTTTCGCAACTTATCTAAATTTGGTCATAACTTGATCATTCTTGCCCCAAACTGAAGTTTTTGTCTCCTTCTGAAATCTTTGTACACGTATCTTGTTTTTCCTGTAATTTTCTTGCCTGATTTGATATTTATTACTAAAAATTCAATAAAAAACGACAAAAAACAGAGAAAAATTGACTAAAAAGTTCTAAAAAGTAGTTAGATAATCAATAAAGATCAGCTTCCCAAGGAATATATTTATTTTCACATTATTGATTGATTTCTCTAGTTTTTATTATTACTCTAGCAAAAAGAATTATTATATACATGCTTACACACACCTAAGGACTCATCTTTGTCATTTGTCCCTTACTCTTGCATTTCTTCATCTCTAAGGGCATACAATCTATGTCAAAAAGAAGAAATCAAACGCAAATTATATCAAAAAAGTTGATAGAACAATGCCCTTTTTTCTTTGATCACTAGGTCCGCATTTAGAATACCTCTCCCCCTCCTAGTTGGAGTTCTCTTGAATGACAGTGTGTCATCAGGATTGTGTTGTGCATGGCATCAAAGTAGTGCCTTATGCAAGGCCTTGTAGGTGGTTGTTGGTGGGTACTCCATGAGTGGATGCTAGCATAGTGAGAACAAAACCAAAAACTCTATGTCGGCCAAGGATGAAGCTTAACCCGTAGGCACATGGAAACAAGGAGATGGATGCCAATCACCTTCTCGACCTTCTAAGATAATCTCTACTCAAGGAAATCAGATCTAGATGTTCTATGCACTAGTGGATACAACTTAACCTAGAATGATCATGCTATCTAAAACTAGACCAAACGCATTCGAAAAAGTCATGAAACTCATAGGAAACACTCTCTTCATCAAGAGGTCATTACCTCATGGACTCTGACTTGATATCCTACCTCAAACCACCTTGTGCGACAAGAGCATATAAAGAAAAACATCAAAATACAGGTCACCACTTTGTGATTTGTATGATCCTAATCCGTAGCTCTATTCGCCCCGTGAAACCACAGGTATAAAGAAATCACCAAACGGACACACGGCTTGCAAGAAAACTCACCCCAAAGAAGCTTGTAGGAGCTTGCTTCGCGATTGTTGGGGTATAAAGCCCAATGTGGTCGCCCAGGTAAGTGGGCGGGCGGCCAGGTATGTACACATATTCTTTTGTAAAAACCTAATAAGAACTCACTATGCTCTACACATTACAGTAGAGCGAGTTCACCATATCGTCGTGCTCTTCTTCTTGCACTCTCTCTCGCATCGCACTTCCGCTCGTACTCCTTCAATTGGTATCAGAGCTCAGATCGAGGCTCAGGGCAGCACTGCAGGAGGCTAGAGTCACCAACTCAGATTGGAGTGAAATTCGACAGGCGAAGACACGGCCCCAAATCTCGTGGTCATCTCGGCTACCGTTCGGCTTCGACAAAGGTCTACGCAGGCCATTTTCGACTACGTGGTCTCGACGGGTGTAGATCCGACTCTGCAAATTTGGGGTTTTTGGCCTACGACTGCAGGTGCTGAGGATATCGACACTCCCAGAGTGTTGATTTGTGGCTATCTACACATCGAAGGACGGCTCACAGTTCTTGGAGGCGTGTCACATACGACACGGGTGCATCTACACACAGACTATAGGCGACATCCACTAGTTCATCAGGTAGCTTGTGTTTGCTGCTTGATATTCCAGATTTCATCCTGACATTGCAGGTACTTCCACATGGGATGTATTGTCAGAGATGATGTATGTCTGTTGAGGGTTTGCTGGCTGTGAGTCACGCAGCAAACAACCGCCGCAGCGGTTACAACATATATTGGGAAATTTGTGGATGTATGACTTTGTGGGAAGTCTATGTACTATCAGATTTACTGCAGCCTTTGTTGAGGGTCGAGTGAGGTTTTATTGAGATGGGGGATTCTCGAATGTTGAGATCCTTTCGGTGATACAGGTCTTGGAGCGATCCCTCGAGCACCCTTAGATAGGCAGCTAGGATGTATTGACTGTGAGTTAGACAGTTGGGATTGCATCTTTGCTTTACTGCCGTTGAGGCATTGTCACAGTCTATGCTTACAGGACAGTGACAGGAAAGTGAGAGACAGTGCAGGTGCAGGACAGTTTACCCGCAGCTTACAGTATCAGAGAGACAGTGTTTTTTGAGCTGTTTTTTGGTCTGTTTTTTGAGTACACCAGAGCCATTTTACAAAGGAGACTCTGCCGAAATTTATGCAGAATCTGAAGCTTTCTTGGTTCATTTGACAGGTTGATATTGGTTCAGAGGTCAGTTTACAGGGGAAACTCTGCCGAATTTTTCCCAGGAAAGTAAACCACTGTGAAGCGTAGCTATGGCTGGATCACAGGACACTGCTCTTTACAATATCAAGAAGCTGGATGGAACCAATTTCCCATTGTGGAAGAAGCAGATTTGGCACGTGTTGGTACAAAAGAAGTAGATAAAACCTATAAAGCTCAAGGGGATAAAACCAGAAGATACGGACGAAGATGAATGGAGCAAAATGGATGAATTGGCACTTTCTACCATTATGCTGACTTTGGCAGAAAGCGTTTACTTCAATGTAGCAGATGAGATGTCAGCTTATCAAGCATGGTTAAAGCTGAGTGATCTTTATGAGAAGCAGAGTGCACCTTCACAGGTATACTGGCTTAAGAAGCTTGTTGACTTGAAGATGAAAGAAGGGACACCTATGTCCAATCATTTGAATGAATTCAACACAATCTATAGTCAGTTGTCAGCTCAAGGTGTCAAGTTTGATGAACCTGTTAGAGCTATGGTCCTGTTGATCACATTGCCGGAAAGTTGGGACACTTTTCGCACAGCTTTGAGTAATTTTGCAACTCCAGATGGTTTGAACATAGCAGGTGTAGAAGGAAGTCTGCTTACTGAAGAAACCAATAGAAAGACAATGGACAAAGGCAAAGGAACAGCCTTAGTTGTCAGGGGAAGGACCAAAGAAAAGTACAAAGGTGGAAAGAGGAATCAGTCTCGTAGCAAGTCCCGCAGTGCTAAAGGCAAGAGTGACATAGAATGCTACCATTGTGGCAAGAAGGGTCACATGAAAAGAGACTGCAGAGAATGGAAAGCAGAAAAAGGCAAAGAGAAAGCTGAAGACCATGGTGAGAAGAACAAGTCCTCAGTGAAGATTCAAGAAATAAATGTGACAAACACTGTTGCAGAGGATGACAGTCTAGTGTCAGGAGGCATCTGATGGAAATGCACTGAGTGACTGGATTATAGACTCAGGGGCATCACTTCATGTGTCTCCAAACAAAGAGTGGTTTACTTCTTATGTGACCACTAAAGATCATGTTTGGCTAGGCAATGGGCAGACATGTGAGATCTTAGGTGTTGGAGATGTTCAATTGAAGTTTCAGAATGGCTCTTCTTTCACGCTGAAGAATGTGAGACATGTTCCCGCAATTACAAAGAGCTTGATTAGCACAGGTTTACTTGATGATGCTGGCTACGTCACCACTTTTGGACAGAACATGTGGAAGATATCCAAGGGTTCTATGACAGTAGCACATGGAGTAAAGTCTGGAGGACTTTACATGATTAATGTATCAAATGTCTCTAAAAATGTAATCAATGTAACCGAGCAGATGAACGTTTCTTTGTGGCATAGCCGGTTAGGACATATGTCCAAGAAGGGAATGGAAATCTTGTCTCGTTCTGGTTATTTGCCTGGCTTTTCATTTAATGATTTTGAATTCTGTGAACATTGTCTGTATGGTAAGCAAACACAGCAGCCACATAAGCATAGAAGTAGTAGAAGAGATACACAGTTGGCACTTGTTCATAGTGATTTGTGTGGACCTATGCCTAACCTATCTCTAGGGGGAGCTTCTTACTTTATGACATTTATAGATGATTACTTGAGGAAAGTATGGGTTTACTTTCTCAAGCACAAGGATGAAGCTTTTATTGTTTTCAAAACGTTTGTGACACTTGTGGAGAATCAGAGTGGCAAGAAGCTTAAATGCTTACGCACTGACAATGGTGGAGAGTATGTTTCAAAGGCCTTTCAGGACTTTTGTGAGTCAAAAGGTATAAAACGTGAGCTTACTGCTCCTTACAATCCTCCTCAAAATGGTGTTTCTGAGAGGATGAATAGGACCATACAAGAGAAGGTCAGAAGTATGTTGTCTAATGCACATCTGCCAAATGGGTTTTGGGCTGAAGCTGTATCAACGGCTGTTCATCTTGTAAATAGATCTCCTAGCAAGGTTTTGCAGAAGGATTCAGTGCCAGAGATGGTATGGTCAGGCAAAATGCCCTCATACAAGCATCTCAGAGTCTTTGGCTGTGAGGCATATACTCACGTTCCAAAGGAATTTAGGAACAAACTTGAGCCAAAGAGTAGAAAGTGCATCTTCCTAGGCTATGGTAATTCTGGTGAGATGGGGTACAGACTTTGGGATCCCGAATCCAGAAAGGTTGTCCGCAGCAATGATGTTCACTTTAATGAATCCAAATATCATTCTAAACCAGAGAGGGTTGAGGAGATTAGAAGAGTTGTCTTCCAAGAAGATGGACTTGCACGTGCAAGACAAAATGTCAGGGCTCAAGAGGAGCAAGGACAAGATAGAGTGGAATTACAGGTTGTGGCTGAGCCTGAGCCACCTATTGTGCGTAGATCTGGACGTATCACGCGACCTCCTGATAGGTTTGTTCCATCAATGAACTGTCATGTTGACTGATTGCAATGAGCCTTCATGTTACAAGGAAGCAGTGCAAATGAAGGACTCCGGGAATTGGCAATTGGCCATGCAGTCAGAGATGACAGCTCTGCATAAAAACAAGACATGGAAGCTAGTTAAATTACCACAGGGCAAAAAGGCTCTACCTTGTAAATGGGTTTACAAGTATAAGATCACCACTCATGATAGTCAACCAAAGTACAAATCAAGGCTTGTTGCCAAGGGCTTTAAGCAAGAACAAGGCATTGACTTTGATGAAGTCTTCTCTCCGGTGGTCAAGATGACTACATTGAGATGCTTTCTTGCATTGGTTGCCATATTAGATTTGGTGTTGCACCAAATGGATGTCAAGACAACGTTCTTGCATGGTGATTTAGATGTGGAAATTTACATGCAGCAGCCAGAAGGGTTTGTTGAGAAAGGCAAGGAAGATTGGGCATGCCAGTTGTTAAAGAGTCTTTATGGCTTAAAACAATCACCGAGGGCATGGTACCATAAATTCCACAAGTTTATGCTTTCTCAAGGCTACAAACGTAGTGAGTTCGATCACTGTCTATATACAAAGAAGGCTAAGGATGGAAGTTGGCTGATCCTTATTTTGTATGTGGATGACATGTTGATTGCTGGCAAGCACTTGGAAGAAATTTCAGCTTTGAAGTCAAAGATGGCAAAATCGTTTGACATGAAAGACATGGGTAAGGCAAGTCATATACTTGGTATGCGCATTGAGAGAGACAGATCAAAGAAGTTGATTTGGTTATCTCAAACAGAGTATATTGACAAGGTTTTGCAATGTTTCAATATGGAGAAGGGAAAGGCACTGAGTGTTCCATTGCCACCATATGTGAAACTTAGCAAACAAGATTGTTCTGTGTCTGAGGAAGAACAGGCTGAAATGGATAAGATTCCATATGCGTCTGCAGTGGGTAGTTTGATGTATGCAATGATTGCTACTCTCCCAGACATTGCATTTGCAGTGGGAGTAGTAAGTCGATACATGTCAAACCCAGGCAAGAAACATTGGGAGGCAGTGAAAGGAATATTGAGATACCTGAAAGCTACAAAGAGTATGCGTATATGCTATGGGAGTCACGAGCTAAGTGTAAAGGGTTTTAAAGACTCAGATTATGCAGGTGACTTAGACAACCGAAGGTCTACGTCAGGGTATGTCTTTACATTGGCTGGTGGAGCAGTATCATGGCGTTCTAGATTACAAGATTGTGTTACTCAGTCTACTACAGAGGCTGAATATGTTGCAGCATCAGAGGCATGCAAAGAATCAATTTGGCTTAATCGACTAGTAACAGATTTGGGAATCAAAGAAGAGATGCATGTGTTATATTGTGATAGTCAAAGTGCTATACAATTGGCTCGCAATCCAGTTTATCACTCAAAGACAAAGCATGTGGATGTGAAGTATCATTTCATCAGGGAAATTCTCGAGGATAAGAAACTTCAGCTTGTCAAAGTTCACACCACAGAAAATCCTGCTGATCTACTTACAAAAGGACTTCCCTCAGAGAGCTTTGCGCATTTTTGCAAGCAGTTAGGTGTAGGGTAGTACATCACTTCTCTAAATCTCTTGTATATTAGCTTGTATAGTAGCTTCTCTCACACTTAAAGTACCACATTGGACTTTAAGTGGGAGGTTGTTGGGGTATAAAGCCCAATGTGGTCGCCCAGGTAAGTGGGCGGGCCGCCAGGTATGTACACATATTCTTTTGTAAAAACCTAATAAGAACTCACTATGCTCTACACATTACAGTAGAGCGAGTTCACCATATCGTCGTGCTCTTCTTCTCGCACTCTCTCTCCCGTCGCACTTCCGCTCGTACTCCTTCAGCGATGACATCGGAGTCGTGCAAGCTTGGCATTGGATTGAAGTGCGTATGGAAGAGAATAAATTACTCTCTCTCTCTCACACACACACACACTTATCTAGCTGACAAGTCCTTGGCCAACCCTTGGCAGACAGCTTCCCTTTTTGGTGCTTTAGTCTTGGACATGAACCAGAATGGCCTCTGTTATACGCATAACCTTTAAGGTTTAGAGAATGGGTCTGGTTTTGGACACACACACACACACACACACACACACACACACACACACACTTTCTAACTTAGTAAATATTATATGGATGTGGAATGACTATCATTGGCAAGTTTTTGGCTAACCCTTGGCTGAAAGCTTCCCTTTTTGGTGTGCTAACCTAGAGCTGCTAAGTTTCACTAAGTCTCTAGAGAAGACCACAGGTTTTGAATCCACCTCATCAATAATACGGCGGGAAGGCATCCCTGGTTGATCTTTGTATGAAGGTATACTTGGTTGACCTCCTTTACCTTGGTACGGTTCATCACTCTAGCTTACCCTACCTAGCTTCCTGGTGGGTGGATAACAATAGGGAGACATAATTTGGTCACTCCTTACCATGGTTGGCATACATGCTTTAAATGGATTTTCAGTGGCCCTCTTCACACCTAATTTCATGAGGGTGGTGTAGGAGCTTTTAAAGCTGGTGTAACACCTGCATGAACATTCCCTCGTCTATTGTCGTTTTGCATCTGATGGGTACTTCTCCCTTTCTTTGGTGCTTGCTCTCAAAAGCCTCCCCTCTACTCACATGCACTGGAATATCGCTACCTCACACAAATTCTCTTGCACAAATAAATATCAAGCCATCCCCAGGCAATCCTTATCCCCAGTCAACAAAGTTGGGTGCTTCATAATGGAGCCTCTATTTTTTATTGAAGTTCATTTATATGAAAACGTTGGCTTTATATGCATACTCACAAACCCATCTGGGTCCCGTTTTTCCCTGTGAACGAATGTCTGCATACGCGCGTGCACACACATCCACAACAGCAGATATCACTCTCCCCACACACCTTATCTCCAATTGACATACACACCTTACCTATTGGCATACACACCACATAAAGGTGAACAGCCGGCGGTCCTTCTGCATATAGTACTCACGTTCTCTCTCTCTCTCTCTCTCACACACACACACACACACACACACACACACACACACACACACACACACACACACACACACACACACACACACACACACACACACACACACACACACACACACACACACACACACACACACACACACACACACACACACACACACACACACACACACACACACACACACACACACACACACACACACACACACACACACACACACAGGTGCATACAGGTCATGGTCTTGCATTCCTCAAATATGACGATTTAGCAGGGCCACAAAACAGTAAGCAGACAGAATATGATCATTGGATGATGTTGCCTACCATTTCGTGTGCATGGATAAGTTTACAAAGGAGAACACCTCAACACAGTAATCCTCTCTTTCGAGGCTCCTACCCTACCCTCTCGGATCTGCAACAGTTGAAGCTAGCCTTAAAGAAACGACGCACAAGCACATTGGAGGAGCGACTTGGATGAGCACATACAGGTCCACTCATAGATTCAGAAGGAATGTGCTTCGAATCTTGAATGATGGATACTGCTAGCTACAACATTTATTCAACCTGTGAGATGGAGATAAATATAGGTAGGTGCAGCTGCACCTACTCAGTATAGAAATTCTTGCGTTTATGGTTCATATGAACTCCTTAGCTTAAATCACTTTTCTAATGGTTTTTTTCAGACACGACTACACATGAAGATACTGTTGGTTGTTGCTTTGAGTAATACACATAGCTGTAATTTAATGAGAAGTGTGGAGGCAAGTGATTAAACACATGAAACATGTCTGTGTTGTTTGCATTTGATAGGTAGTATATCAAATTCCTTTCAAATCTAAAAAATGATTTTGAGTCTTTGTACATATGAAAGAAAAACATTATTTTTGGTAATCAGTTACAAAAAGCTGTTTAGAGGTTTTCACTCGATGTTCCTTTCAAGGGTGAGGATAAAAATCGGCTCTAGATTGCAGTTGGTACTTGGAAAATAAAAATACTATTGAGGGTCTTCATTGTCTATGCACAATAAGATTTACTTTTGACGTCTGACCCTAGTTATGGACATCTGATTCATGGTTTTTTTATAACATTGCTGATTCTTTTGGATCCTGAGTCTGATTTGCTATAAGACTTTGAATAAATAATAGGCAATATAGTCATTTTAATATGACTAAGCGTGTGATTTACTAATTTGTATTGATACCTTGTTTCTTTCCATTTGCTGAACAATTGATTAACCATGCCTAAATAATCACTTTGACGGAGTTTGTACTGTTGCCTTTTAACTTTCCGTCTAAAAGCTGGCCAATGCACTTTTGTCGGAAAAAGATGAAACATAATAAACTTTGATATTTACGTAGTGGTAATGGATATATGGAAATTGTAGGCAAAGCATTTACTTGTGAATGATTGCTAGAGCCTTAAACCTCATGTGAGGGTCTCAGCAGAGATGGCTTTGATTGGAATTTTGAAAAGTTATCCGTTGTACAAAGGAGATGCTGCCCAAATTTTCAATTTTTAGAGATCTGTAATACTAGAGATTGGAGGGATACTTCATATTGATACCTTTCTTTGTCTGTTAAAAATAATTGCAGGATTAGAGGTAAAATTATACTCGTTCATAAGTTCTAAACACTCACATTTTTTTGACATAGAAGTTTACACTCTTGAATATTCTTAATTGGTTTTGTTAAAACAATTTTTATACTTAACTGTTTGTCGTACCACTCGGATGAGGATTGACATTTTGCAAATTCTTTATCTGGGTTGGCTGCGAACCTGTGAACCAGCATATGGTGCATACAACTTCCATTGGGCTACCTCCATGGATTGTAGCTCGACACTTAGATCTAGTTTACACAGATTAGGTTATTTTTGGAATTTTACTTAATTGCTTAAGATATTATTGATCTTTCGAGCTCAATAAAATTATATAAATATGCTTATGCCTCCGGTAAAGATCTTCGAGGAAGTGGTAATGAATGGAACTTTTGAAATACAATTTGTATGTAAATAATATGCTGTCCAACTTAAACATCCACCTAGCAAAATGGCCTTATAGACATGTACTTCTATCTTTGTATGCAGGAAATCACTTCTGATGAAGGTAAGTATATAGTGGTGACTTCACAATTACAAAGTATTTTTTGATGCTCTTCGATAAGTACATAACTCTTAACACAAATGTTTTACTTTGAAATTCGTTCCAAATTAAAAGAGCCTTAATCCTCAAGTGGGGGTCTTGGAAGAGATGGTAGTAGACTCGACTTTTGAAAATTGATCCAATTTACAAAGGAGATGCTGTCAAATTTTTTCTAGAATTAAAAGATGTAAACATTAGCATAAATAAATGGCTCAAACTTGATATTAGATCTTTGTTATGGTGGTAGTTTGTGTTGTAATTTTTGACACCA